>NC_089839.1:15157161-15508161 GCF_035609145.1 Eleutherodactylus coqui | reverse complement strand
ACAAAAAAAAGAACACAAAGACTTAGCAGCCCCTTGTATTTACAGAACAGCAGGTGATCTGTTCTTTAAATACATGTTCTTTGTTTTCCCACAGGCTGCTGGCTAATAACTATTATCAGCGCTGCCCTGGGAGAACTCGGTGTGCGATTCCTCTTATCAGGAAAGACTGTTTTTATGCTGAGCTGAAGTCAGCGATCGACAAAGAGTGCACGATGGGCACACCTTTATACACAAAGATGATCGCTCAAATTCATCCAAACGACGGCTTTTTGAGCGATAATTGTGTGTAAATCAGCGTTTACCTGGATGAGCATTATTACTTTAATACTAAGTTTAGGCCTCATGTTCACGGGGAAAATGAGGCCCGCCGCGGATTCTTCATGGAGAATCCTGCAGCGGGTCTCTCCTTTCCCGCGGACATGATGCTAAAAAAGATTTACCTGTCCGGACGCTGCGGGCCTGCCCTCCGTCGCAGCCAGATATTCCTTCTTCGGCTCGGCGGATGTGCTCGGCACGCCGACATGGAGCATATCGCGGTTTTTTCCCCCCGCACATGCAATCCGCGCCTGAAGGGGAAAATGACATCCGCAGGTTTTTAACTACCTGCAGGTGTCCAATGCATCCCTATGGGGCGCGGATCCGCGTGCGGGAAAAACGCTGCGGATTTTAAATAACAATTATCCCGTGGACATGAGGCCTAATATAGTTTTTTTTGTTTGTTTTGTTTTTTTTCACTCCTTTTGTAAACTTTTTTTTTTTTTTTTAAAGAAAGACAATTGAATCTGCATTCTAAGATCGATAACTTTTTTATTTTTCTGCCAACGGAGCTCTGTGAGGTCTTGTTTTATGCGAGAAGAGTTGTAGTCTTTATTGGTACCGGTTTGAGTTGTGACTTTTGGATTGCTTTTTATTGCATCTTTTTGGGAGGCGGATAACAGGAAAATAGCAATTCTGGCTTTGGTTTTAAATTATTTTTACGGCACTCACTCTGCGATAAATAACAAAATGCTTCCATTGTCTAGGCCATAATGAACGATGTAATTCCTACTATTTTGCTTTTTAAAAACAGCTAGAAATGGGACAACCCCTTTTCAGTGTTTCAGAATTTATGTTTTTGGTAACTTTCATTACAGAGACGCTTTGAAAATGCCAGGCCGAAAATTCAGTGATGGAGACACTGCCATGGCAAAATGGCCGGGGAGCACTCTTTACTTCGAAGTACAAATCGTGTCATTTGATTCCACCACGCAGCTTTATTCTGTGCTGTTTAAGGATGGAACTGACATGGAGCTTAAAGAAAGTGACATTCGGGTGAGGCTCAATTCTAGCATTGTAACTTGATCCTGTTCTACCATTTACCTGCAGCTCTGTATATAAATATGCAACGAAGTGGGAAGTGAACTGAATGCAAACCTTTGTCATAAATAAGAAAGTGCCCAAGGCTTGTTTCACTATTGTTGCGGGTTTACATGTTGTTTGAATGCTTTTACACAGAGCAATTGTTCATGTTTCCAGTCGCGTAAAGGCACACCTCCCTGCAAAGTCTATCGGCTAGTTAAGACAATGATTACCTGTTTACAGCATTAATGAGCCAGCAATTATTTTTAGGTGAGCTGATATGAAGCAACTAGTGAAAGAATTATCACTCTTCACCCTGTTGGTGGCTGTGTTTACATAGAATTACGGTATCTCTTACGGCCCTTTTAGATGGGGCGAATGTCGGACAAACTATGCCTGACACTCGTCCCCGCACATGCTAGCTCTCGTGCTGCTGCACGGGAGCTAGTAACCCTGGCTCACAGCGGGGAGGCTGCAGGAGATTTCTCTCCTCCGCCCCTCTCCATTGACTTAACATAGCGGCCGTTCAGTACTGAACAGCCGCTATTTACACTGAACGATTAGCGATCAGCTCATCGTCCATGTGAGTGAGCCAGCGGTATTGGCTTCCCTGAAACAGTACGGGAGCGAGGACACACAGGGACGAGTGTCGGGCATCGTTTGCCCCATATTCGTCCTGTCTAAATGGACCCTTACATTCACTCTATTGAGAAATTATTCTAACGCTACCATTCTGTGTAAAGCCAACTTTACATGTTTGTTGAAACTCCATGGAATAAGACATAAGCAAAAAGTCTAAGGAAATTCTGAGGTCAGTAGTGTTGCCTACTCCTATACATGCGGACGTGTTCCGTTTTTGTCAAATGGCCAATAATATTGATGGATGCAATACTGATGCATCTTGTTTCATAGTATGTCTGTATAGCAGATGTGTAACAATGTTTTTGTGAAATGGGGCTAAAATATTCTAATCCCTCCCCTTACTTTAAAAAAAAATAAATAAAATTCATTCAAGTTTGTGCAAGATCTAGATGTGTGATACATTGTATTGTTTCACGATGCCAGGTATACCTTCTCTCATTAAAGGGGTTTTCAGTGGAAAATACTACAGATGAACTATCCTTGAGATAGGTCATCAATAGTTGATCGGCTGGGGTCCGTTGTTCGGGACCCTGACGGATTAGCTGAGCGGTCGCATGCTGTCAGCGCAGCAAATACAGAGTTCGGATCTGAAGCAGCGGAAGCCTCCGCGCCGACCTCGCTGTAGTGGCCGGTGCTTGTAACTGCAGGCACGGCTCACTTTTATTTCAATAAAATTTGATTTTTATTCACATCTCTCAGTATGGTGTTTGGCAGCCTTTGAAAACACTTCGCATCACTTCTGTGAAATTGCAATCCTCCGGCGAGTGTTTCATGCGCATCAGAGGATTGCAAGTGTTTCCCATTTATTTAAATGGGAAACATCACACTCGCATTCATATTGCACGGTATGCCAGTGCCATGTGATGCCTTTAAAGGTCCCATTTAGAGATGAGCGAGCATACTCGCTAAGGCAAACTACTCGAGCGAGTAGTGCCTTATTCAAGTACCTGCCCGCTCGTCTCTAAAGATTTGGCTCCCGGTTCGGGTGAGCGGTGAGTTGCGGGGGGGAGAGGGAGAGCGAGATCTCCCCACTCTCCCCCTGTCGGCAGCTGAATCTTTAAAGATGAGCGGGCAGGTACTCGCATAAGGCACTACTTGCTCGAGTAGTTTGCTTTAGCGAGTATGCTCGCTCATCTCTAGTCCCATTTAAAGCAGTGGGTGAAGCGTTCTGAGTGAACGCCATAGATAGGACATGCGGCAATTTGTTTATTTTCTCCCATCGTTGCCCATGTGAAGAAGTCCATTAAAAATGGAAAACTCACACAAGATTCTCGCCCATGTGAATAAGATCTTACAGTCCAAGAATGACACTCAAGAACCATCGCAGGCGCCTCTGTGCATTCTCTGCTGTGATGTTGTGTGCAGGCGCTCGTCCATGGTAACCCTTCGCATGCAGTTTCCGATAGATGGTTCTGGTGCTAATGGATGTTCTAATGGCCTGTGAGACCTCCTGAGCAAGGGCAGATTTTGTGTGTGCCTTCACAGCTCGTACAAGGCTTCGTTGTCCACGTTCTGTCAGTCTACGAGGCCTCCATGAACGTGGCGGCATCGCACCTACCAGATGGTTTCCATGTCCAAATAACTTGGGCGTCAGTTTACTTTTAATAGGTCCAAAAGCGCTACGATGTCCCATACGGATTGGTTGCTCAGGTAACATTTCACCATCAAACCTCATTGGAAGTGTGTCAACTCTACACCTCGTGACATTTTGATGGTTTCTATACTGGACCTGTTTGATACACTCCTTTATACCTAATGCTACGTGTCCAATTTGCATATCCCCTTCATCTGACAGCACAGAATTGATGGGGGTTCTAATACCCTTGTCAGCATAGTGTACATAATCCCTGTCTTAACTAGCCATGTAACTATTCTGTAAACTGTCTTGACCAAAAATATTCCATTAAACAATTATTGTGCTTATGTTATTTTTGTAATATATATATATATTTTTTTTATATTTTGCTTTGATGATTGACTGCTTTCTCTTCTTACAACAGTCTTTGAATATTTTTCGACCCAAGAAAAGTTCTGCCTCCCCGTCAAGAAGGAGAAGTAGAAGCAGAACAAGGTCTCGTTCACCTGCGCGCACACAATCTCAAGGGCGCTCTCCGGGACGTACCCCAAAGACAGCTGAGAAGTCCTCACCAGTTATCAGAGATAGCCGGAAGGGGGATATTTTAAAAGTTCACCTAACTCCACTGGTAAAGCCCTTTTTGCGTGTTTTTTGTTTTTGTTACTAACTTGCATTATGTTTCAGTGTATAATTATGCCATTGATCAAATATTCTGTTCTTAAGCCAGGACTGATTAACTCATGCACCTCAGTCAGAAATGATTGATCATAATGGAGAATTTATGGAAATTTTATAAAACTTCAAATAGTGAATACAATTTCCTTATCGTATATAGATGATACCTAGTTTGCTTATGCAGCTGTTTTCTGGGTCCTCAGAGAATTTTGCTTATTCGCCTTCAGTTATCCCCACATAAACAGTGCACAGCAGATCAGATGTCTGTTGGCAAACTGTGTCTGCACTTGTACAGCTTCACAATAGTCCACTTTTCTTTTTAGAAGCTGCAAGACTTTAATATCGTGACAAGAAATGGTGACGATGACATTGCAAGACATGTCCATCTCCATAAAGAGCATGAAGAGTCACCAGTCATTCAAGCAGAAGAGGAGACAAGATTCCTTCGTCTTGTAAGTGTTGTTTTTCAAATTTTATTATGAAAAAGTAATAAGACATAATAAAAGTTATATAAACTTGGCATTGCTGTAAGTGTAACAACCAAATGGTTGCATTAAAACCAGAACTCCTTTCCTCTTCCCCAAGCCACATGTAACACACTCAGCAAAATCATAGTTATGACCTTTAGAACGTTGGAATGGAAGACTGGGTTGTGTTATGCCACCTGGATGCCTTTTTACAGTCACAATGGTCCTTAAACTTATTATATGCTTTTTTACGGTGTGCAGAATTAGCCCAACAATTGGGAGCGAAGCTTTTCTTTTACAATTTTGGGCATGACCATCTATGCGGATGTCTTACTCTGCTGCACTGAGAATGGGCTGGAGGATCAGCTGATCGGCAGAGATCCTGAGTGGCGAACTCTGACAATCAATTATTGATGACATCCTGAGGATAGGTTATAAATTGTAAATGCCACAAATGCCCATTTTTAATCCCAGGCTAGGCTGTGTTCTTAGTGGGCTTAATAATCTATTCTAGTGGTTTGGTTTTTTGGATTTCTTTTATTTTATTGTTTTGGGCAGGAGAAAGTGGAAGAACCCCAAATAAGAAATGAAAAGGTTTTGCGTTATGTCCAAAGAAAAGAATGCTCTGTAGAATCTGCTGAAAAATACCAAAAAGAAGGGCAGAAAGAATTTGTATCGAAACCAGAACCCATTAAGAATATTGTGCCTCTCGAGAAGCCTGTTGTAGAGTTTGGAGGGGCGGTAGGTAAGTCAACTTCATTCATTCTCTTGTGGAAATATCCATCCAGTGTGAGGTTGTGGTCACACTATAAGAAGTGAATATATGGTATAGTTTTAATTTGAGAACTGCTACATATAGATTAGGTCTGATCCTATAAAGGGAAGCAGGGAAACCTTTCTCTACAAACTCCAGAAGGAATCCACTGCCAATTTTGGTTTTAAATGGGTGTTTTACACAATGTGATAATTCAGCCTTGTGAATGAAGATCTGTACATGATTCTTTAAATCTTGTTCGCACAAGGCAATGTTTCTGCAATTCTTACACACAAAGCAACAAAGGTAGCCTACATTCCCATTTGCTATCTTATTTGTTTTGCAACTGCTGCTTTTGACAAATGAGCAAATGCACCATAATACAAATTACTTTTTTTTTTTTTAGGTGCGGCTTTCATGATGCTTTCTATGCCCCCTCTTCTGTACTATCTTATGTATATGTGCACCCTCAAGGATGCATCTCTCTGGAATTTCTATCCTCACTGGACGTTTAATGACCTGTGGGATTCTACAGTGTTTGGATATTTTGCTCTCTGGATGCTGCTGCTTGCATTATTCCACCTTCTTCCTATTGGACGGGTAATATACAGTCTCTGTTAAGGAACATTTCCCTGTGTAGTATTTTTTTTGATTGTTGATGCATCAACTGTGTATATTTTAAGAAAAAAAAATCTTTTCTGGGCAGACTCCTATGAGCGTAATTTTATGACATATTGTGCACACGATATATGCGTGTAGGATACGTGGTGAATGGAGTCAATGAAAGTACATTGATTTTCATTGCTGCATTCACACTTGCATATAATTAACGCAAAAAAAAACAAGGCGTGTTCTATTTTACTGCCCAATAGTTGATCTCCTTGGGTGCGTAATAAGCACTTTCCATATGCGATTATATTGTGTATGTGCGGCATTTATATGCAATGTAGAAAGATGACAGCTGGACAGGAAAAAAAAGTATGTTAGACAACGCATGACAGCGTGCATGAGGTACCTTGACATTCGCAGTGAAAAATTGCTGCGGTACTGTATTGCTGCAAGGAGCAAGACCAGATTACACTTTAAAGAGTGCGACAATATTAAAGGTTCAATAAGAAGAATTTATTTAAACTCAATAATGAAGCATTAGTGTTAAATAATTTTCCTTCATTTGTAAACTATTAGCTCTGTATACAAAGGATAATATCTATATACAAAGTATAAAGGTTGCAGCTTACATCACATTACCAGGTATCAAGATAGCAAGTTACATCACACCATTAGCTACACATTACCAGACGCCTCATTTAGAGGAGTATCTTCTCCAGTAGACCGACAGGCATGAGATGTCCTCATCCTGTCCCTAAAACTTCCATACTACTCAGAGCTTCTAATCCTTCAACTTGAGAAGATATGACCTTTTATATTCTAATACAGACCAAATCCTCATTTCAACAGGTCACGATATGTCTGCATACCAAAGCCTTCTAAACAGAGGTGCCAGCACGTTTCTGAAGTGGAGATCAAACATGTGCATGCATTGTAAAGAACTTAACATAGCCACACAATTGCTCTGTAAGACCCCATTTAGACACGATTATCGCTCAAAACTTGCCTTTTGAGTGATTGTTGTGTGCATTTACAGGGCAAGGTGATCGCTCAAACGGCAGTTTGACAGTTTTGAGCAATTACTTTGCCCTCTGAGCGGGGTGTACAGAAGACAAGCTTGTCTTCTGTATACTCCTGCTGTCTTCACGGAGCACACAGCTGGCATACACCTGTGCTCTCTGTATGGGGTTTGCAATACCGCAGTTATTTTCGTGGAAGGGCTTTAAATATAAATTGGTCACAGCGTTCAGCCAATCACAGGCAGCTCTCAGCTGCCAATCGGATACAGCTCTTTCAGCAGGCAGTGATTTTAACCCCTTCCCGCTCCAGGACGTACATTTATGTCCTGGAGCATCAGGGTATGTATGCAGAGTTCACTACAGCTGACACCCGCAGGCAATAGCCGCATTCAGCTGATCACGACTATTAACCCTTTAAATGCAGCTGTCAATTCTGACAGCAGCATTTAAATTCCCCGAACATCTCGCACGGCCCCTCCCCCCGCGGGGAGATCGGGGGAGCCGTGCAGGTGTCATGGAAGCCGGGGGCCTTTTGAGAGGCTCCAGGGCTGCCTTAGCAGACTGCCTATCAAGCCATCCCTGTGGGGAGGCTTGATAAGACTGCCTGTCAAATGGCAGTATGACGTAATGCTATAGCATTACGTCAGACTGCAGGAGAGATCAAAGCATCGCTGGTCGTAAAGTGACTTTAAATTTAAAAAAAAAAATCAAAGTTTCATTAATTGTAAAAAAAAAATAGTTATAAAAGTTTAAATCACCCCCTTTTGCCATATCTATTATTAAAAAATCTATATCATAAAATAAATACATATTTGGTATTGCTGTGTCCGTTAGGCCTCATCTCCACGGGGAAAATCAGGCCCGCTACGGATTCTCCATGGAGAATCCGTAGCAGGTCCCTCCTGCCCGCGGACATGAGGCATAAAAATAAGAATAAACTTACCTCCCGCCCACTCCAGATCTTCTCTTCGCCGCGGCTTCATCTTCTCTCCGTTGCGGCCGGATCTGCTTTCTTCGGCTCGGCGGATGCGCAGGGCACGTCGGTTACGTGCCCCGCGCATGCGCCGGCCCGAAGAAAAAAGATCCGGCCGCGACGCAGAGAAGATGAAGCCGCGGCGAAGGGAAGATCCGGAGCAGGTGAGTAAATTCCGTTTTTTTGTGTTTTTTTTTTTTTTGTCTCCCGCGGATCCGGACGGCTTCCATAGGCTTCAGTAGAAGCCCGCGGGAAACCCGCACGAAAATGGAGCATGGTCCCGTTTTTTTTTTTGTTTTTTTTTCATGCTCCATTTTTAAAAAAATCACTTTTATTGACCATCCGCGGGTATTTATCTACCCGCGGGTGGTCAATGCATCCCTATGGGATGCGGATCCGTGGGCAGGAGAAGAGTTAAAATCCGCTGTGGATTTTAATTTTTCTTTTGCCCGTGGACATGAGGCCTTAAAGTCCGATCTATCAAAGTAGTGTATTATTTTTCCCGCATGGTGAACGTCGTCCGGAAAAAAATAAAAATAAAGACCGCCAGAAATGCAGTTTTTCAGTTACCCTGTCTCCCAGAAAAAACGCAATAAAAAGCGATCAAGTCGTATGCATTCTGAATTGGTACTAACGGAAACTACGCGACATCCCGCAAAAAATGAGCCCTCACACAACTACGTCAACGGAAAAATAAAAAAATTATTGCGCGCACAAGATGACGGCAGAAAATAATTGAAAAAAATTAAATATGTTGAAAAAAAAGTATACAAATTTGGTATCGTAGTAATCGTACTGACCCATAGAGTAAAGTTATCATGTCGTTTTTGTTGCAGTTTGTGCGCCGTAGAAACAGGACGCACTGAAAGATGGTGGAATGTCTTTTTTTTTTTTTTTTCCCTTTTAGTCCACTTATAATTTTTAAAAAGTTTTGCAGTACATTATATGGTGCATTAAATGGCACCATTAAAAACTACAACTCGTCCCGCAAAAAGCAAGCCTTCATACAGCGACGTCGATGGATAAATAAAGGAGTTATTATTTTTTTAAAGGGGGGAGGAAAAAAGTAAAATGGAGGGGGGGGAGGGCCGCCTCATGAAGGGGTTAAATCCCCGCCTGATGAAAGCACTTCAGAGCAGTGCAGGGTGAAGACGGTAATTCTCACATCTGGACAAAATAACTTTTTTTCTGTATGTCTGCACACAATAC
This sequence comes from Eleutherodactylus coqui, assembly GCF_035609145.1. Lineage (NCBI taxonomy): Eukaryota > Metazoa > Chordata > Amphibia > Anura > Eleutherodactylidae > Eleutherodactylus > Eleutherodactylus coqui. Next base: position 15,498,899 of record NC_089839.1, on the reverse strand, counting down.
ACCTTGTATAGCTCCACATGTTGTTCAGAAAATAATTCTTGGTCTCAGGATGAAAATTAACTTTTTTTTTCCTCCTGGTTTAGATTGCACATGGCGTTCTGCTTGCAAATGGGAAGAGGCTGAGCTATAGGATCAATGGTATGTTTCCAACATTAGAGATTAGAATGATAAAGAAAATAATGCGCATCTGCTATTAAAAATGTACAGCAGCAATCTGGCCTTATTGCTTATAGCAACCAATCGGCACTCGGCTTCCATTTTTACTAAAGCAGTTTAATACATGAATGCTATGCTGTGCGCAGCAGTGCTGCTATTGTTTTGATGTGAAGCATGTTTCTAGTTTTGTATGTATTATGCTAATAAAATTAACAAGTTTTGTTCTCTCTTCTAGGACTTTTTGCACTGTTTATGATTGGCGTACTGGTAGCTGTGTTGTTGTACTACAGGATCAGCCTTATTTACATATATGATTACCTTCATCAATTTGCCGCCTCTGCCACTCTCCTTTCCTTGATTTTAAGTGTGTATGTGTTTGTACGCTCAAGGAGAGCCTCACAAGAAGAACTGTCTACAGCAGGAAAATCCGGTGGTAGGTATTCTGTGCTTCATTGAATACATTTTTCGTATGAATGCCCTTAGGACTTGCACCTTGGATCGCTACAAATATTTCTTAGGTGGGTGTGAATGTACACAATGAGAGATGGCGAGGTTTCAGCAATGTTATTGATTTCTAGAGAGTAGTGCCCTTTTGTTATTAACACTTTCATTTCAGAGTAACATCGTGTGTTTAAACCTTTTTGCTTTTTTATCTATTTTGCAGGGAATTTCATCTACACTTTTTTTATGGGCAGAGAATTAAACCCTCATATTGGCAAGTTGGACCTGAAACATTTCAGTGCAGTTCATGCAGCATTGATTGGCTGGGTAAGGTTTTTGTTTTCATCTTGCATAATGAGGCTCCGCCCACATATGATTTTTGGTTTTTGTGTTTGTTGTTTTTTTTGTTAGTCTTCCTGTTCCATCATGGAAGCAGGCAAACTGACAGCTGGATCCATCCTACCATCTAATCGCATGGCAGTGGGTGGACCCTATTGACTACAATGGGGTCCTTACTCCTTGTTCATGCCTTCTGGCATGCATCTGTAGATTTTTTTTTTTTTTTTTTTTTTTTGACACCTAATATGCTTGTGCAGGTTGATATGATAATTGTCATTTTACAGTTCAAAATTTATTCAGAGCACTATTCTAAGCTACGGGTTTATTACTTTATCATTCATTTTGGTCTTCCTTAACCCAAAGGAGCACTTGAACTTCTTTTGGCAATCCCATTGAAATGATTAGAGCAGCAGTGCACATGTGTGACCACCTCTCTATTCATTCCTGGATGCACTGGACATTGTTCTTGGGATGGGGAGTAGTTGGACCCCCACTAATCAGCTAGTTATCCCTTAATTGGATAGAGAAAAACTTGGTCTACCCCTTTAAAAAAAAAGATTGTTTTTGGCTAAATTGTACAGTAAGGGGAAGAAGGGAAGTTGGTAACCCTATCTCTGGTTTCAGATGCTCCTAGTCCACATTGATCTAGGGCTGTTCTGCAGAATTTTGTGAGAGTGTATAAAATTACTCAAGGCTGAATGCACACGACCGCATCGAATTTCGCATGCGGGATCCTGACCCGGTGCCCAGCCTCACCGCCCCTGATTACCTGTCTGGATTCTATTCTATTGTCTCTGCTGGCTGGTGCACATGCGCAGTACAGACGTGATCGTGCCGTCGCTAGGCGACGACACGAATCCTGTAGCCTTTTCGCAATAATGATTGCAGAAGGGCCGTGGGACAGATGGCTTCCATTGACTTCAATGGAAGCCGTCCGCATAGAATCTGGCTCAAAATAAAGCATGCTGTGATTTATTTTCATCATCCCCCCCCCGTGAGTGGAAAATCGCAATTGACTTCTGCTTGTGGGCATGGAAACCTGCTTTTCCATTGCATGCTATGACAAATATTCAATGCAAATCCAGCCATATGCATTGGGCCTAAGTCTCTAATGGGATGGGGGTTTTGATATTCACTAGTGAAGTGCCTTCATCTGAGACTTGACAGGAGCTTCTAAAGTTTGCAGAGGGTTTCTTGACTCTGGGGAAACCTGGCCCAGCTCAGCTTCTCACATACATGACATGGTGCAGCAAATCTTAGAAGTTAGTTCAGAGAAAAGGAGTGTGGTGGGATCCTTTTCTGACCACCAGACTGAGATGAGCTTCCTCTTAGCAGACCATCTGGAATTGATGACTTGCACTTTGTCTCAGCCCTCCTCTTTACTGTCAGCTACCAAGTTGGATGGTTTCCTAATTTTAGCTCTAGATGTCTCTCCTGGTTGATGACCCACTCCAAATCTGGCAGTTATTTTAAAACTGGCCCTTAACTGGCTCCAGCTCGCTGCCCCAAGATGAGCTGGGAAATGTAGTTCTATTCTCTCAACAGCTGTCCTCTTCATCCCCACAAGGGATGGATGAATAGATGTATTGTAGCAGATTTACAACTGTAAGAAAGGGCTTCCTCTTGTAATTTATTTTTCTGAAATGGGATACACTTTAACCAGTGGTGCTGTGTAAACTTAGTTTTTGTTTTTCTCTATTTCCAGGTTTTCATCAATTTCATAATGCTTTTGGCTGAAATGAAAATTCAGCACCTTGAGAGCCCATCAGCATCAATGATCTTGGTAAACTCTTTCCAACTATTGTATGTTCTCCACGCTCTTTGGAATCAGGTAACGGGTCTTTCTCAGTACAAAGCCATAAATAATGCTTCTGTAGTTGATGTCGCTGTAAAACTAGGAAAATAGATTACACAAAATGTAATGGGACACGAGTCGATGAATAATTTATTGGGGTATATAAATGTTTACCGTAGAAGAAATAAGTCTGAGTATATCTATTACTTTCGTTTGTACGCTGCCTAAAGTATGTCAGCTACTTTTATGATTTTTAAAAGGTTGTTGTTGAGACCGGAGTTCAACGGTTTTCCCAGGGAGACCCAATAACTGTAATGTCGCTTTCCACATTGTCTCGTCTATTGTAGTACAATAATGGCTTCTCTCAAATTTTTAAGTTTCACAAAGCCATACAACAAAACAAATCCTGTGTTGTCTCTTATGATTATCTCCGTCTGGCACATTCCAGACAGTTTACATATTACCATTAAATGGAAGTATTCATAACACGTCATATTGGTTCCACGTATAAGAGACACCACTTGAAAATTCTCTTCTAAACTCTTTATGCACAAAATAAGCGAAAGAAATAGTACGGCAATGTGGAGGAGAAAGTTAGTAAGGTATTAGAGGAGAAAGGAGGGAAGGATAAGAGCAGTAGATTTGGTATACCCATCAGAAGCGGCCCTCGCCCAGCACAGCCCCTCTGTATCAGAGCTGTTTAATAACCAATCGGAGAAAGAGGATGAGCCCATAAAGTCTATCCAGATTGACCACGTGGGGAGGAACTCGCCCAAGTCCTCATCTTGATCCGAGCTTCTAAACTCCTTCATGTCACTTTGGTGATCCAGTGCCTCTACCTATGGGATAATTGGGAAAGCTATACTGCATCCAGAATCTGGGGATAACCTGTCTCGTGGCCATTACAAAGTGGCGTAAAAGTCCCTTTTTAAATCTGGAGATTGATCCCGGGAACATAGATAGCAGTACCATCTCTGGGGCGAGGCCTATTGAAGATTTACATAATTTGTTATACAATTTAGCGATTTCCTGCCAGAGGACGTATAAGTGAGTATTCCTACCATAAGGGCTCCTACGCACTAATATTGCAGCGTTAAAAAAACGCTAGTGGGTAGGAGCCCCTAAGTGCAACATTGAACCCGTTAAAGCTGAGCATCTCCAATATTGATCTGATATTGATGGGAAAATTTTATGGATTTTAGTGGGAGTTTTGTACCATTGTGGTGTTATTTTATAATTAAGCTTTTGCAATCTGTTAGATATTTGATATTTTATGAATAATTTGGTCCAGAGAAAGACCTACCCAGTGCACTCTCCCAGGCCCCACTCCAGTCTGGCACGGACTCCCTCGCATGCCAGATAACAGTAGCAGTCCATAGACTTTAGAAATCACATGTGTAGGGGTTTCTGATATACACATTTTTTTTCAAAGGGGGTGGGCTCCTTAACCAAACTAGGAAGTTGGGCCAGGATATTGATACAGCTTCTTAGTTGGAAGTATTGTAACCAAGCACTAGCTGGGATACCAAAGTCCCCACCTAGATCCGAGAGGGCTATTAATCCCAGTGGGCCCATCATGTTCCCCACCTAGATCTGAGAGAGCTCTTAATCCCAGTGGGCCCATCATGTTCCTCACCCTAGGGAATTGCACCATCGGGAGAAATTGTGTGTGTCTGTGTGTGTGTCTGTGTGTGTGTCTGTGTGTGTGTCTGTGTGTGTGTCTGTGTGTGTGTCTGTGTGTGTGTCTGTGTGTGTGTCTGTGTGTGTGTCTGTGTGTGTGTCTGTGTGTGTGTCTGTGTGTGTGTGTGTGTGTGTGTGTGTGTGTGTCTGTGTGTGTCTGTGTGTGTCTGTGTGTGTGTGTGTGTCTGTGTGTGTGTGTGTCTGTGTGTGTGTGTGTGTGAGTCACTATCTGGGTCATTGGGGTCTGGTATCGTTGCTAGTTGACCCCTCCTACTCATTCACCTCCAAACACTCAATAGGATTGTCATTAAGGCTTACCTGCACACGGGCGGATTTGCATTGCGGAATCCAGAGCAGACATCCGCCTCCGGATTCCACAATAAATACCGCCCATAGCATGCAATGAAAAAATGCTCTATTTTTAGGCTGACTCGGTGCGGATGGCTTCCATTGAAGTCAATGAAAGCTGTCCGACCCTTGGCATTTGCACAATCCTCATTGTGAAAAGGTCGCAGGATGTGCGTCATCGCCTAGCGATGGCACAGCAAAATCTGTACTGCGCGTGTGCGCCGGCCAGATCTGCAGTACAGATTTTGAACAGGTACGCGAGGTCACCGGCCAGGCACAGGGTCGGATTCCATTGTGGGATCCTGCATGCAGAATCCAACCCGTTCATTTGCTGGCTGCCTAAAACTGAGGCCCCGATTTGTTCCCAATTTCCTCTATTTGATCCAAAACTTGTCTTTTCTGAAAGGGATTAGAGACCTGTTCTATTGCAACCCATAATTTTGTGTTAATATGATGAAAAGTCAAGAACAAAATTGCAAATAGTGGCTTTATGGTAGAGGTCTGGGTTTGGTAGCTCCACTCCCCCCTTATAATGTCAGCTACTTTTGGTCCTATTAAGCTAAACTTATGGGCTGAAAGTAGCTAAACGGCTGAGTCCGGGGAGGTAAGTCTTTCCCGTCTTGTCCTAAGTGTTGGAGCTGAAAGCCGCTGCTGCAGTGCCTTGAGCTGTGCACTAAGATTAGAATAGGCGGACTACTTTGTGCATCACTCAATACATTCAGCAGTGGCTTTCAGTGCTGACCGGGAAGGTTTGGTATAAGACTCAGCAGGTCTGCTGCTTTCAGCCCATAGGCTTAGCTTGTATGGCTAAAGGTTGCTGACATACTTCCATTAATGGAATCCGTTTGTCTACGAAAAGCAAAGTAAACCAATGATTGCCTTATACTTAAACTTCCAACAGGACATGAAACACTGATTCCATGCCAAAATCTGATGACCGTCCGCATCCAACGCATGTGAATGTTATTTCTGCAGATTTGTTCTCCTAGAAAGCTTCCTGTTGGGAATATGGGGCCTTCACAGAAATAAATGGCAGGTTACTTATTTCCATTGGAAAAGTCAAGCATTATCCCTGTTAGATGATAATGGGGTAATCCTTGTGCTTACCTCGTTTACTGGCACATCCATGGCAGAAATTGTAGTGTAAGCATTGGATTTCTGCCATGAATCACATTTACAAAAATACACGCAAGAATTTTATGCTAAAAGTATGTTAGCATTAAAACTAAAAATCTAAACTTATCAGTTATCAGTATGGCCTAAATAACTTGAGCTAGAGAGGTGTGGAAGGCATAAAAACAATGCAGCAAACGTGTTTTTTTTTTGTTTTGTTTTGTTTTTTCCTTGTATATCTCCACTTCCAAATAAGTTGCACAGTAACGTGTGAGTGCCCCCAAATAGTGCTGAAATTGTTAGCCCTACCCTCATAAATTGGCCGTCTACAGCCGTGTTGGTGAATAAACATTGTTATAACTACAGTAACGCAGAGGCAAAAATGAAACAAATGTAGCTGGTCATTTTATGTAATTCTGACGGAATTGTATTTTATCAGTAGTCGGGGAAACGTTTAATGACCTCTTGGTTTGAAAGAAAACTGTGTGTAATGGGAAACCTATTTTGTTGGGAAGCGGGATAAATTGTTTTCTCATTTGATGCTTTCATTGCTCGTGTACTTTAAAATATGTAGATGACACTAAAACCTGCCAATAACTCCAACCTGTTCTGTTTGTTTTTAGGAAGGTATGTTAACCTCTCTGGATATTGCCCATGACGGGTTTGGCTTTATGCTAGCATTTGGTAACCTGGTGTGGGTTCCATTTGCCTACACTCTGCAAGCTGCGTACTTAGTCAAGCATCCAGTGGAGATTTCTTGGGCACTTCTTGGATTCATTGTGACATTGAATAGTAAGTTTGAAATTACTCCAAACTTTCCTTAAATAGTTTTAGGAGCTTTGTGACCAAATCAAACTGTCTTTTGCTTACTGCAGTTCTAAAAAGTGAAGAGAGTTTTGTCTACAAATGATCCTCTGACCCTGCTGCATCCAGCGTTCATAAAGCAAGACATTGCTCCTCATGTTTACATATTCCCATGCGCTACAGTTACCAGTGTACTCAACCAAAAAGTGAAGGACTGATGTTGCTCATAAATGTCAACTACATGATCTATGGCTGCAGCATGACATATGTGATCGTACAGTTCTTGGAAGTGTTGAGTATGTTTATAAGAACACAGATTTACAGTTGTCACATGTTCTCATGTGCGCCATCTGTGTTCTCTGCCTGTTTGGCAGCATACAGTATTGTTATAAAGTGTAATGAGAAAGTTGTATTGTGAGTACTAATGTCGAGAAAGAAATGTGGACGCTAAATATGGGAGAACTACAGCTCTGAAGCCACCTGTGCTTTCATTCTAAACATAGGATGCTTCCAGCATTACAAGCATATACATGTTGTATAACATATATGACTGCTTGGGAAAATGCTTTACAGAAGTGTAACATTTCAGTGTGTTGCATATAAGATGGTCTTTCTATTAAAGGTTTATGTTTTGTGTTTTTTTGATTATTTTTTTTAAGCTTTTGGTTACATCATCTTCCGAGGGGCAAATAACCAGAAAAATGCCTTTAGGAAGAATCCACAGGACCCCAGACTTTCATGTAAGTAAATCTCGCTGTAAAAGCTTATAAATCTTTGTTTTTTTTTCTGGTTTCTGGACAGTTGTGCTTTATAAGCTTTTCTGTCTCTACAGACCTGAAGAGCATCCAAACATCATGCGGCTCTCAACTCCTCATTTCTGGTTGGTGGGGTTTTGTTCGGCATCCAAACTACTTGGGTGATATTATCATGGCCTGGGCCTGGTGTCTACCTTGTGGTAAGTAGTTTCAGTCTCAGATGTTTCTTACATATACTGTGAAATCTCTCCAAAAGGCCACCTGTTTGAGAAGACCATTACTTTTAATCCAGTCTAAATTTCCTGCTACAGATTTAGGGCTCATTCACATCAGTGTTAGGAGATTTAGTTTTCCTGCTCCATTCAGGGGCGGGAAAATTTCACCCTCCACCCCCGACTAACTGTTCCGCCTTATGACGGAACTAAACAGCCCCCGATTGACTATAATGGGGATCTATTTCCATCCAGCATTTTGCCGCAATTTGCAGGACATAGGTTCCGAATGAGACCTTCGACACTGCCCTAAATCGTGTTGGTAAGAGTCTTTCTGCAGGGCAGAAAATCTGCCTGTAGTAATGAGCGCTGACCATCAACGAGCATGCCGGTTAATGCTTGTTAGCTTTTACACAGATGGAGAATCGGCTGTATAGTGACTGACTATGGCCCTTCTTCCCCAGACAGCTACCATTAGTCAGATGCACGTTTCCCCATTTTCAGGGGGTATGTACAGCTGACCAACTAGCATTTATATACTGACATAAAAGAGCTGATCAGCTAAAGAGAGTATTGCTCATTTGCAGGCTGATCTTTCACATATTTACAAGGTCTGATCAGGCAGGTGAACATTTGTGCTTGATAACCGGGCCATATTAAAGATCCTTAAGTTGTAAATTACATAATGTCTATGCACAGTGCTGTATAAAGGAAGTATACTGGCTTTCAAGAAAGCACGATTATTTCTCTAATTCTTGCTCTGTAGTCCATATCATTGGGGACATGGCTGAAGAGTGCGAGTATAGATACTGCCACTAGGAGGTGGACACTAAGCAGAAATGAGCTCCTCCTACTAGCTATACCCCTCCTACAGCTACCAAGCCAACTAGTTTAATTTTAACTTAGTATCCATAGGAGGCAGACCTGTCTGTAGCCGGTCTTCAAAAACCTCTTTGATTCGGGGATTACACAGAGGCAGGACTTTCCTTGTTACCCAACCGAGGAGGGCGAACAGAATGAAGTTAACCGTTCTGTTGACTGCCCTAAGCTTAGAAGAAAAGGTGCCATGTTCAATTCGTAACACTCTTCCTCATTAAAGGCAGGCAAGTATAGGGGCTTGAACTGTAGAGCCTCCTTCTTGTGGTGAGGGTATGTATTTCCTACCCTCTATAACGAGTTAAGTATTTTATACCCATGTTCCCCAATTATTTTAGGATGGGGCAGGGGGTATTTCTTTTCCCCAGGGAGGTTCTGGCCTTTGCCTCTCTCCTCCCTCATCACCTATGATATCCTAGCTAGTGTGTCATAAGAGTATACCGTTCTGAGGGGGAGCAGGCTAACCCGTTGCAGAAAGATCCTTTTTTTCTGTCGGAGAGGCTCCGCTTTAGGTCCTGGAGTTAGTAGCAGGCCTTCCCTCAGCGGTTGCTTATGCAGCCCAAACTCCTTGTGGCAGTCAGTCTCTGCTAGAGGACTGACCTTTTTTTTTTTTTATTGTTTTGTTTTTCACAGCCCTCCTTGATTCACACAGGAGGGTATAGAATAGGTTAGCAGTAGAGATGAGCGAGCACCCAAACGCTCGGGTCCGCGTTATTTGAGTCGAGCTTTTCGTAAAATTCGAGAGCTCTACTGGAGTAACAAACCCCAATGACTACAATGGGAGACTCGAGCATTTTTGTATGTGGGACGCCAGATGCCAATCCTTTTTTTTTTCTCCTTCTAGGGTCGTCTCCCTCTCCCAGCAGGGAGGAGCTAAAAACTGGGGCGGGGTCGAACACGGCTTGATGCTCGTTCGAGTAACGAGCACCATCGAGTACACTAATACTCGAACAAGCATCAAGCTCGGCAGAGTATGTTCGCTCAACTCTAGTTAGCAGCTCTGAGTGAGGTGGTGATTGGGTGCTGCGCTTAGTTTTGTTTTTTTTTTCCTTTTTTGTTTTTTCAATGGCTACCTGGGCACTTTTGTCCCAACTGTATTTCATCGTGGCAGGCAGCTGTAGAACGGACTACTGGCACCCCTCCTGCCCAGCCCTCCAAATGGCAATGGGCAAGTTCCTTTTCACAGGAGGTCTCAGGTGTTACTAGAGTGACTCATAATATATGTACTATCAGAGGTATACATACCTATAATCCAATACTCTAACCACATTAAACAATGCAAGGTTCTTGGTATATAATTTGACGAAGTTACATTGGCCCATCTACCAACGTCCAGGTGACCAAGCTTTCAGATGGGTCCTAACACTAATATCGGGTGGTAAATCTCAACTTGGGAAAGTTGGGTACCTACCTCTCAGAAAGCTCCTCTCTTGGGGCTAAGCTTGCAAATAAAACCAGGGAATGTAGGATACCATTTATATGGTCCAGTAGGAGGGATAGAAGGTAAATGGGCGGTAGGTGTGCACAACCAGGTGAAGGCAGCCAAAACTTCACAATATTTGCAGGGAAAAAAAGGTTTAAAATAGGTCAGCACTTCCCAATAGAACTGTACAGGTACACGTTAAACCACGGCTGCAACGTACAGTAGAAGCCGAACCAAAAACCGGCCACAGCACTCATAATATATTTGTGTACCCGTGGAGTAGCTTAATAGACTGCCTGTCGGATTGCAGTCTGATTGTAATGCTGTGGCATTATATCATACTGCAGGTGCGATCAAAGCATCGCTAGCTGTGGTCCCTATGGGGGCTAAAAAAAAAAAAAATATCAATAAAGTTTTTGTACAGCTTTTTTTTTTTTAACAATTAGTAATAGTTTTAAATCGCCCCCCTTTAGCCATATCTATAATTAAGAAAAATCATAAAACAAAAATACATATTTGATATCGTCGCGTCTGTAAAAGTCTGATCTATCAAAGTAGCGCATTATTTACCCCGCACAGTGAACGTAGTCCGAAAATAAAGAACGCCACTTTTTCGGTCACCCTGTCACCCAGAAAAAATGCAATAAAAAGCAATCAAAGTTGTATGTATTCCAAAATGGTACCAACGTAAACTAACAGGATGTCTCACAAAAAATGAGCCCTTGTACATCTACGTCGAAGGAAAAATAAAGTTATTGCGCACAGAAGATGGCGGCAGAAAGTAATTTAAAAAAAAATTAAATGTCTTTGAAAAAAATATAAAAGTAGTACAGCAAAAAAAAAACACTCTACAAGTTTAGTATCGTAGTAATCGTACTGACCCTAGAATCAAGTTTTCATGCCATTTTTGTTGCAGTTTGTGCGCCGTAGAAACAACGAAAGATGGCAGAATGTCTTTTTTTTTTTTTTTTTTCTTTTTCCATTTTACTCTACTTAGAATTTTTTTGAGTTTTTCAGTACATTAAATAGCACCATTGAAAACTACAACTTGTCCCACAAAAAACAAGCCTTTATACAGCGACGGCGATGGATAAATAAAGGAGATTCGATTTTTAAAAAGTGTTTTCATAAGCTGATCATGTAATTTATTAAATAAAAGGAGTTTTCCACAAATTTGGCCACGTCCTGCTTGCTTTAACCCGGAGTGTTGCATCTTCTCCACTGCCAGTTATTAGTCCTATTCTCAAGCTGCCACTTGGTAACCTAATAAACATGAATGTTCAAAAGTTTCACCTGGATTAACTACAAATCAAAGCAGTCTTGTATTTGCCGGCCCCATAATAGCTGAGCTCTATTGGGCGGGGACGTTATTTGTAGTGTGATGGTGATTGGTTGATTTTTTTTTTTATTTTTTTTTTTAAACACTTGTAGGATTTAATGACTTCTTGCCCTACTTCTATGGATTCTTTCTCACCGGTCTTCTCATCCATCGAGTGAGCAGAGTTGAGCACCAGTGTAAACTGAAATACGCTCGGGATTGGAACAAGTACTGCCATCTAGTGCCGTATCGTATATTCCCATATGTTTACTAAAAGTCAAATGTTTATATATTTTGAGGGTTTTAATGCTAAAGCTATTTGTACATGTTTGATATTTTGTATATCATGTCTTTTAACGTTATTTTCTTTTTTATACACATTGAAGTTGATTTAATATGATGTTTTACAATTTGTATCTTATTTGCTTATGTGTCATAACCTGTTTTATGTAAGAGATCCGCCGGGTAGGAAAAACTCCAAACTAGATTCGTTACCAGCAGGCAATTCAGATGCTTTTAAGGTGATCTACCCTTTACAATGCCTCCATGATATGGGGATATCTAGGGCTGGGCAATTCAGCCTATAATTAAAAGCTCTAAATTTATTTTTGTCTTTAAATTTTTTTTCCGGAAAAGATACCAAACCACCTTCCATTTATTTAGTTATCTATTTAACAAGCAAAACAGTTGCACATAAATAATCATTATAAAATATATATTTTTTTTATCAGAATTGAATGGTACAATGCTGATTATCAGTGGATACCAAGGAATTGCTATCTCTGAATAAAAGAATGGTGTACAAACTTGTAATATATATATATATGAAGGATGGGGTTCCCCTTCCAGCAGCCATCATAGCCCTGTATGTACTGCTCTCTTCCTCTCCCTCATACCAGATCGACCTCAGTGTACAGACCTCTTTACTTCCCCTAGTAATCACAGGACCATGTGTGCTGTCCTCTCTCCCCCTCATTCCAGATCCTCTGCATGTACTGTCCTCTCTCCCCCTCCATACAGTAAACTCGACCACCTTCTCCACTCTGCAGCCACACTGATCCTTTTTTGTTTTCCTGTGCAGTCCAGTTCTTTAGGTCTATCTGGATGAGCTGGGAGGCCGGCACAGTATTACAAGCCTTCAGGCCTCATGTCCGCGGCACGTGCATATTCCGCATGGGAAATCCCGCACGGAAGATGCCCGTGGTCGTCAACAATGCGTACCTGTCCGTGTTGTCTTTCTTCTGGACTGCGGATGTGCCAGCCGGCGCACATGCCCCGTACAGATCTTCTTTTTTTTATCTCCTGCTCTTCCTGCGTAATCCACGGCCTGTCTTTTTTCCCAGAAGCTGTCTGTGACAGACGCCTGCTCTGAATTCCAAAGTAAATATCTGCCCGTGGACATGAGGCCTTACACTGATTAGTTGCAATTAGGCCATTCAATGTTACATTTGACTTCTACAAGGTTTTCTGTCTCATTGTGTGTGAAATGAGCAATCACATTCACCATGTTAGGCACTCTTGACGATGGTTGTCCTATGTGCAGCATTAAAACAAAACTCTATCCCTAGCTGGCTCCTGCCTTAAATTAACAATTGAGTGTATTCTCTTCTCTCCTGGGGGTCTTGAGACACCGCTAACAGCTGCCGATGCCATCGACAGTGACTTCTGGGTAGACTAGCCACAGTGGTCACATGCTTCTGCTCAGCTCATCAGAGGCCGCAGCGTCACAACCCCAAACTCCTGGCATCATGGCGGCCAAGATGAGGTCGCTGTTGCCAGGAACGCTAATGATGACCCTAAGGCCTCTCATAGGCCACAGTGGTCACATGATTCCAACCAGCCCATCTACTTGGAAGCTGCCACTGATGCCAGCACTGGCTGTCCGCTGCGTCCCGGGGACCCAGGAGAGCAGGGTATACCCTTGTTTGAGGCAGGGCCTTACTGGGGGATGGGGTCTTGTTTGAACTCATTGGAAACCCCTGCTGCAGGTTTCGCAGTACAGTATAATGTATGTGAATGGGGTTTTACAAAATCTTTTTCTCTCGCAGCAAGAAAAATCTGTTTTAATTTAATTTTAGCAGTAAAACTTGTCATAGGTAGTTATTTCTGGATTTGCAATGTGTGAAAAGGGAAATCTGCACCATAGAAAGTAAGGACTGTATATGCACATTAAAGGGGTTGTCTGGTAACCGGATCCCCACTCCCTTTTAATAGGGCTGTGTGGAATAAAAAAGCAATCTGAGCTTATGCTTACAGCTGCCAGGATCCCACGCTGCAGCCCCGCCGTGGTTGTTGTGACCACTGCAGCCAATCGGAGGCTGCAGAATTACGTTCCTGCACACCTGGCATCATGGCAGTCCACATGTGAGCACTGACGCTAGTAAAACAAACTGAGACTCTGCAGCGGTCACATGACTACCTGTGACTGTAGTCATCACAACAAGTGTCTGGATTGCAGCGGTGGGAGAGGTAAGTACCGCTCAGATTATTTTACCACAAGCAGCCCTATTGAAGGGGGTTGTCCAGTATCCAGGCTCGGTTTACACTTACACCTCCAAAAAGTTTTATTTAAAGCCACCACTTTAGAGACCAGGAAGTATTTTCTCCAGTAAGCCACTACTGAAGCCCGTGCTGACCGCGGCAGCGTAAACGGGCGGTACCGGTGCCATGGATTGTCAGCTGTAGTATTTCCTGCGCTGCCTGCCTTGTGGCTCATGTCGGTTCTGTGTGGTTGTCGCGGCCAGCATGGGTCAGCGGCAGCAGCTTCTCTATAGTATAACAAGTCACAGTACTTACAACTATAGGAATCATTGGAGGCGAGCGGATCGGGGGGTTCATAATTTTGCTTTATTCTGTTTGAAAAACATTGCTTAACTGTGTGAAATGCTCTATGCAAATCCTGTGGAATATTCCTTTAATTGAAGTTGACCTGTGAGTCTTGGAGGGTTTTTAGCACCGGCTTATTACATTATTAGTCACATATTGCTCCTTGCCTGCTGTAAACCCAGTCATAGGCACAATGATGGGGCGGGTGCAGAAGTCTGTATTGGTCACGGCTGCAGAGGACGGTTCTGCCGCACCAGTGAAGCGGCGCTCTACTTCCTCTGATGCTCGTGGCTTCTGACTTCAAACTCTCCGGTGTGTTTAGCGCAGCGGCCGCTGATCACACAAGTTATTTGACCCTTTATGAACCTTTAGACATCAGGTTGTGTTTGCTATTTTTATGCCATGTTTTTTTTCTTTTGTAAACTTAGAAGCCATTTTCCAGTAGGAGCGATAGGAATCACATAAAACGAAAGTTAGGAGCAATAGGAATCTCATAAAACAAATGTGATCTTTTATGGAGTGTGGGTTTTTTTCTTCTAGAAGCTGCACAGTTTGCTCAGTTAAAGTTGTTTTCAGGGACTACAAAGCTCATGGCCTTAGATCCCCACCGTTATTGATGGCTTATCCTAACTACCTACACATGGGTGAGTGCGGTATCGGGCTGTGAAACTCTGCCTGATATGGCGTTTGTGAACTAGCGATATACCCGCAGATGTGCGGTGGTTTTAAATGAAAACCACCGCACATCTGTGACATCCCAATTTTCTCGTGAACAAGGATCGAAGTGTTTCTCATTGATCTCATTGCATGCATATTGCACGGCATGCGAGCACCATGCGATGTTTTTAAGGTCTCATTGATGGTACACGCCACATATATATCCGTTCAAAAGAATCTTGCGTGATTTTCTTGCTCCGTGTGAAAGCGGCCTTAAGACCCTCACTGATCAACTGATTGAAGGGGCTGCAACCTGACCTGCTATTACAGCCAGTGCTTGCATTTTCCCATCGATCGCCATGCTGCAACTGTGCTTGCAGGTGCAACCTGGCAATTAACACTGCTGCACGTCATTAACGTCTGCTATCAGCGCTTGTGAAGCAGCACTGTAATAATGCCATGCACAGCTGTGCCTGGTCAAGAATGAATGAGAAGCAGTGCTGGCCCTTTAATCAGCTGATCGATGGGGGTTGCCGAGTGTCAGACCCCACCAATCCGATACTGATTGCCTAAGGCTGCTATTGCACAAGCTCCATTAATGCTCATGTAATAGCGCTATACAACTGCATGTGCAAGTTTAGCCTGCAAATTGCCGAGAAAACGCTAATGTCAGTGGCAGCCCCTAGCGCCCGTAGAGCTGCACACTAAGGCCATCAGTTTTGTGGGATCAGGTGCACTTAGTTCAGCTTTAATAACTTCTATTTCTCAGGTTGTTGCACATTTTGTACGGGGTGTATATCAGGACTGTTCTCAGGGTTTGGTTTGGGTGAGGTTCTTGCTGCGTGGCGAACGCTGCACGCTGATTTACTGAGAACTGCAGTTTAAGGAACCTTGCCTCCAGAACTGCTGCAGTTCACCGTAAGCCGGAATTCTGTTTTGGATATGGGGCAAGAACTTCACCATGTGAGTAGGCCCTAAAGTGAAAACTGGCCCTATTCCCAAAGGAACCAATCAGAGCTCAGCGATTTGCTTTTGAACAGAAGGCTGTTTTTTTTGTTAGTTTTGTAAATAAGCTCTAAAATGTGCAGACAAAAGAAAACTAGTTTCTGCTTGTGTGTTAGCAGACTGCATGGAAGATGTGACGGCGGTGCTCAGAAGTGTATTTCTACCTCTTGTCTATATAATGTCTGACTTGATCAATTCCTGTGTACTTTTACTGTCTTTACATTTTATTACCTGGTTTTGTATATTCCCCGTGCCGATCTGTTCAGCCTGGACACCGCCGGACACACGGTGGGGAAAGATCAACCGCCCAGAAGGAGTTGTCCGGGGAAAACTTGTGCAAACTCGTATGCTGTTGGCGTTCTAAGATTGGGTCAACAAGCGGAAGAAGAGGTCACTACACCCAAGGAGCCCCCGAGAGCCTCTTATAGGCCAAGGGGGGAACCACCTTTAGGGTCTCAGTTGCCAAGATCGTTCATCTAATCACCCCAACTCATTATTTGCATATTTGCTTGAGAAGCAACTGCATGCTGAGTTCTGTAGCAAAACGCCAACTTCTTCTGGGGCCCGATTTTTATTTTTTGACAAGTGTATTCTATCCAGCTCAATGTGTTCATTATAAGGAAATGGAGCCCAAAGTGTAGTGAAAAACACGGTGGGACCATCTGGGGCTTCTATCACAGGTGCCGAACGCAGCATTGTGATGAAACCCCCAAATGGAAATGAGCAGAACTATTCACTGTCATTACGGCAACAGACACTATTTTGGTGTCCATTTCGTGGGGTTTCTGTTCTATTTAGACTAGAATAGCGCAGTTGACAGTCATTGTATATAGTCCAAATATAATTGAAACCTGGTCAAATGGACAAAAAAGTGGTGTCTGGTTCACCAATAGCCGTAAAAAGAGCAGAGCTGTTCCGTTAGGAGTTCTGGCCAAATGCAATTTTCGACTTGTGATGGAACCGCCAGATGGAGTGAAAACCTCTGTAAATGATATCCTGAAATCCCAACCAGCTATAACCTACCGTTCTGCCCGCAGTGTGGCTGGGGGTCCTGAGCTGCAGCTCACTGGTTGTGTACAATATATGTGAACAGTTTACTTTGATTAGGCGTTTTCTGTAAATAATTACATAATGAGAAGTTCTACAACTTTCTAATCGAGCCTCTCACGATTCACACGGCATTCTCTCCTAGGTCCGGCATTTCTTAGGCCGGGCTCAAATGGCTCAAGAAATTGTCCTGCAGCATTTTAGTGTTTTTACATCTGTGGAGCAGAGAAACCGAATTAAAAAATCCATTTAACTCAATTTATTAACTTGGGGTTTTCAAAATTGGAAAGCAGATGGAACGCTTTGTTTGGCCCGATTCTGTTATGGTTTAAAAGCAACAAATGGCGCCGTCTGCAGAACTATTTAGTTTAAAAAAAATATGGAAACCTACTAGAACAGAAGCAACCGGAAAAGCTTATTTTTGAAAACCCATTGAAATCAATAAGTGTTAAAAACAGATCACTTTAATTTCTTTTCAATGCCACGTCTCTGCTCCAAAATCAGAACTGAGACACTGAAAGCCAAAACGGAGATTAAATGCTTGTGCATCCACCCTCAGGGAATTGTGCAGACGGGATAGGACAAGCCTTGAGCTGTAAGAAGTGTTGGGCCTGTGCAGGTTTTTCAGCCTTTTGGATGTAAAGAAGGTTTCACTGACAGCAAGGCAAGATCCTGGGAATGGTGAGGAAGCCAAGTAAATGAGAAAGTTACAGAATTTTCCGTTATATAGTGATTAATAGGTTGTTCTCTGCACTTATGGTGGATCAATACTCTGTAACACCCCATCGTCACTAAATCTAAGGGCTCCGTTATTGTAGCTTGTGTGTCTTCTCTGAAAATGTTAATAAAAAGCATTTCAATCCAAATCGAAGGGCTGCGGCACCTTCAGGGTGACCACTATAATTCATGGACTGATCTGGTGTCTGGCAAAGCCAACTGAATTTGGAGAGGCAACACTTGGAAGAATAGAGCATCCCCCTTAGTTTTAGCACCTAGTGGGGTCTCCGGACCCCCACTAATCGTGTCCTATAAGTGTGGGTAGGAGACCTCAAAATGTGTTTAGCCAAAACTGCAAATCTGTTTAATATTGAAAAGATATTTTTTTACATTTTCTTTCGTTAATGTTTTTGTTTTTTATACGAACTGTTTATAATTATATTTGCTAAGTATTAAAGTTTTAACAAATGTTCTTAATAAAATGCTTGGAAGCCGCGCCGAGCCTTCTGTCCGTGATTACGTCTCCTTCCCGAGAGTCTTGGCATTTTCTCCAGCGAACAGCTGTGACTGTAAGTAATTATACACCTCTGTATACTACATGTGAGGCAGAAGGCCAACGACACGGGCATACCTGGGCGTATAATGTAGTCGCGGAGTTCGGACATTCACTTGTAAAGCCAAACCAACAACCGAGTCCTGATTGTTGGTTGATTTTGTTTTGCTCTAGAAAACCTAAATCCATGTAGCCTATTGTAGAGAGCGTTATAAACATGTGCTTTATTTATCCTCATCGATGGGGGAGACTCCTCAGAACCAGTGCCAGAGAGGAGTGGCGCAGCCGCCTACGGAAAGATCCCCCTGAAAGATGGAATACAATTTGTTGCCAATGCAAGCAAAAACCTACTTAACTGCCAAAGTGAATTACAAGAATATATATATATATACACACTAAGGGTCCATTTACACAGGATGACGACGAGTGTTGGGCACAGTTTGCCAGACAGTATGTATCTTCGCTCCTGTGCTGTTGCAGGGGAGCTAGTATCGCTCGCTCGTTCACAAAGCGGCCAGCAGGGGGCTGGGGAGGCTGCAGTAGATTTCTCGCCTCCCTCTCCATTGACTTAACATAGCAGCGGTTCCGGACTGAACGACCAGCGTTCATGTCATCGGCCATCGTTTATGCTGCATGCCCCCTCCCTGCTGTGAGCCAGTGATACTCCTGTGCTGCAGCACAGGACCTAGTATGTGTGGTAACAAGTATCTGGCATCGTGTGCCCGACTTTCGTCCTGTCTAAATGGGGCTTTACACGAGGCAGTGCGGTTTTTGTGACTAAGAAAAGTTTGTTCCTGTTAGTTATTTTCCATTATATTTTTACAATAAGCATTCATTTCAAAAGTTGGCTTCTGTGGTCAGGCCATCGATAAAAATATGATTTTGGAGTCATTCCTCCCCATGTGATAAATCTCATTAATAGATTTGGTGATTTTTCAGGCCTTCAAATCAACTGGACTAAATCCCCCTGATGCCTGTTTCTGGGGGAAGCCGTACGGCAGATATTGACTCGCTCTGCGGCCTCCAATCAGTTTAAATACCTGGGGTTACAGATAACCAATGATGGGGGAAGATCTCTAGAGCTAAATGTATACCCCTTTATAGATCTATTCAGGTCCAAGTTTAAAATATGGGGCTCCTTGCCGCTTTCAGTGGTGGGGCGCATTAACCTTATCAAACTGATAGTACCACCAAAGTGCCTATATATAATGCAGCATGTGTCGGTACATATCCCGACCCGCTTCTTTAAATCCATGCCGTCCCTGATGTCTTCCTTTTATATGGGAAAACTCCCGTTCCAAAATACAAATCTCAACGCTTCAAAGGCCAAAGCAAGATGCGGGTGCTGCCCTGCCAGATCTGTTCCTCTACTATGGGGCCAGTCAGCTAATTCACTTGAGAAGCTGGCTGAGTGATGACCCTCTCCCCAACTCTGAGGCGCATCTAGCACATTACCTAAAAATCCCTACATTGTGGCCCTTGCTGGAATCTCCTTCTATTCTAACAGGCAAAATGTTACCAATTCATAGGTTGGCCTCTCGGGTCTGGCGGCAGGCCAAGTCAATTAGCCCATTCATGGACATAATAGCTGACACTCCCCTTTGGCGTAATCCTGGGCTCCCGGAAGTGCTCCGATTGGAAGACGCCCAAGTTTGGGAACAATATGGCATCCGGACCCTGGCAGACCTCTATACACAGAATACCCTGTCTTCATTTGAGCAATTACAGAACAAATACGAGCTACCCCACTCCCATTTCTATAGATTTCTCCAGATCAGACATGCTTTGCAGGCGCAGTCCCCACCGCCCAGACCTGCTATTTCCCATTACCCCTTAATAGGCATCCTTTGCTCCCAGGGTCTGTACTGGCGCTGTACTCCCACCTTATCTCAATACCAGCCTCCCAAGATATACCCTCTGCCCTAGTAAAAGGGAAGACACTGTTATCGATTCTAACAGACGATACGTTCCAAGAGCTCTTGGAATCTCCTCTGTATGTATCCCCAGCAGCCAATAACAAATGATCCAGCTGTATATAGTGTATCAGCGCTATCGCACTCCAGCGAGATTGTACAAAATGGGCAGAGTACAGTCTACAAACTGCATTAGGTGCTCTTGTGACTATTCCGATTTTTGGCATATGATGTGGGACTGTCCTGTTATTGAAAGTTTCTGGGGGGAGGTCACAGGTTTCCTCTCTGAACTTGTGGGAGTTCCTGTTCCACCGAGCCCAGAGATTTGTCTATTTGGAATATTAGATGAAGAAAGCTGGCAACACCATAAAAAGATTTTTCTGCGGGAATCTTTGTTCCTTCCTAGAAAAACGATTGCACTGCGGTGGATGGATCGTAAGAACCCCTCACTCTCAATGTGGAGGAAGCTGGTCAATTTGGTGGTGCCATACAATTATATAGTCTACAAGGGACGTAAGTGTCCTGGGAAATTTGATAAAGTGTGGGGTCTGTGGTGCGACTCCCCCCATACGTTATATTCACCACAATTAATGACTTCATCTATTCTGGAGCTCATACGTGCCCCCTAGTGGATACATGTCCTGGAGCGGGACCTGTGACCTCTGGGATTTGGTCTGCTTATGTGATCTGACTTGAAAGCATTAAATCGTTACTTTTGATGTATCGGGGTGACTGAACCCCCCTACCAATCTAACTATACAAGGTTATGTATTCTTTATGTGCTGCACCTGTCTGACTGTATGCTCCTTATGCTACTTAATTTTCAATAAAACTAGTTTTTAAAAAAATATATATGATTTTGAATGTTTCAAGGACATACACGGTGAGAAAATACATTTCTTATGCATTGTTTAATGACTTTGGCTTGTTATGATTGTTTGTCCATATAGTTCAAAATGAATGAAAACGTCTGGTTCTTTTGGATTGACGATTGTGTACTTGGTCACTCTTACGTTCCGGCCCCCAGATGTAGTCGCCCATCATATTCTGGTTGTATTGTCCTTGATGTGACACTCAAACTGCCGCGCATCGTGGTGGAACCTTTCTGCTTGCTCCTCGGAGTATGCTGCCATGCTCTGCTTAAATTTATGTAGATAAGAATCTAGGATATAAATAGAGATGAGCGAATATACTCGTTTTGAGTAATTACTCAATCGAGCGCCGCGATTTTCGAGTACTTCCGTACTCGGGTGAAAAGATTTGGGGGGTGCTGGGGGGAGGTGTGGCGGAGCGGGGGGTAGCAGCGGGGAACAGGGGGGAGTCCCCACTCCCCGCTGCAACCCCCCACTCACGGAGCCCCCTGAATCTTTTCACCCGAGTACGGAAGTACTTGAAAATCGCGGCGCTCGGGCGAAAAAGGGGCGTTGCCGAGTAGGTTCGCTCATCTCTAGATATAAACCTTGAGCGACATCCTGCAGCCCATAGAGCGATATTACTTCACCATCGTTTCCACCAACTGCACAGAGTTGTTCGCTTTGTGATTTCCTAAGAACCTGTTCCAAGCTCCTTCCTGCACTGTATGTATGATCTCAGGCAGCCATGTGACGGTAGTTTTGGCTCAGTAGCTGTTAATAACCATTTGTTTGTTATCTACATAATGTGAAAATACCACTGATCACCGGACACTGATCCTTTCCATGCCGGTGAAGATGACAGAAGGCCGCACTATCCTAACCAGGAGGAGGTTAATGATTTGGGAAGAGATCTTAGTCTTACAAAAGCTAAAGAAGAAATTCTGACATCCAGGCTGAAAAAGTGGAACTTGCTGGATGATAGCGTTCAAGTTACAAGTCAAAGAAAACATCCGCAAATGTATTCTACCTCCTTCACGATGGCCTCTGTTACTGCCATGCCAGGTCTATGCAGGGAAATTGGGATACCTTGTAACACACAGGATTGGCGCCTTTTCATTTTCCGTTCTTTCAAGAGTCCGAAAGCCGTTCTGCTCCACGATGGAAATCAATCCTTCCCTTCCAGTGGCCCACGCTGCGCATCTCAAGGACTACAGTAGTGTCACATTCCTGCTGCAAGTTCTGATGGATGATCAGTATGGTTGGGAGTAATTGGAGACTTCAAGATGGTTAACGGTTCCACCAAGATATGCAGCAGTTTGAGCGTTGCGATCAAGGACAATACAACCAGAATATGATGGCCGACTACATCTGGGGGCCGGAACGTAAGAGTGACCAAGTCCACAATCGTCAATCGAAAAGAACCAGACATTTTCAGTTTGAACTGCATGGACATGCTCTGCATCGTATGATGACTTTGGCTCATGAGGGTAAGGAATTTTTTTTCTCACTGTAAGTCCTTGAAACATTTGAAATTCAAAATCCTATATCTTTAATTAGCGATGTCCCGACCACAAACGCAAACGGTTTTCAAAATGAAAGTTATTTTCATTATGTTTTTACAATAAGTATTTGTTCCTGTTAAAACTTCTTTGGGAAGCCTCACTCGGTCCCATAACAGGATGGGGTCACTATTAGGGGTTCGCTCAGCTTCTGTTATGCTGTCTGGTGTTTCCTGGATGAAATGGCACTGCATCCTGTGCTACTAATAGAAGCTGTGCCTGAGGGTCTGACAGGAGCTTAAATGCCAATGTAAGCAGACCCTCACATTGTGTTATACCCAGTGCAGGGGCTGAGAGAGGAGTAAGGCCTCTATCACATGTGTGACCGCGATATTGCCGTGGGAAAATTGAAATTATAAGCCCTACCCCATCTGCGTTTAGAATATAAACAATACATCACCTGACAGGCGCTGCCCACTCTGGCACTTGTTTGTAGTCTTCAGCCAGCATTTCCTAGTCGGGGGTTTCAAGAACCCCGCCTCCAGGAAGCGCTGGCTCTGATTGGTTCTGGAGTAGCATGGCTCAGCCAATCACTGCAGTGCTTGAACAAATCACAGCCATTCAATACTGTGATTGGCTGAGCCGCGTCACACAAGAACCAATCACTGCAGCGCTCGATAAGCAAATCAGAGCCAGGGCTTCCTGGAGGCGGGGATCTTGAAACCCCTGACTAGGAAACGCTTGCTGAAGACTATAGAGAAGTGCGGTGGAGCGGACAGCGTTTGTTAAGTGATGTATTGTTTTTTGTTTTCTTTTAATGCAGATGGGGCTTATTTTAATAGGACTTCCTACTGTAAAAGTTGCATCACACCACATAAAAACCGCGTGTGCCAAAGGAAGGCTCCATAGAGACACGTGGGCTACAAAACATTGCAAATTGCGTCTGTAAAGAGCGTGCCATGATTTTTATTTCTAGCAATGTCTCACCTACAAAACATCACTTGTGTAAAGGAACCCACCGGAAAGCAGGGGCGGCACATGTGTGATTTGCAGTGCTGTGACATTGCGAGAAAATCCCGTGATTTTGTCGCCTGTGTGAAAGCGGCCTAAAGCCTTCAGGCCCTGCAATGGGCATATACAATATATACATTTGGGCCAACGTCCCCCCTGTAATACCCACGTGTTAATCTGGTATCTGGCAGAGCAGGGCCGCCCCTCTTCGGATCCAGTGCTTGGGTTGGCATAGACTTGGCAAAGTCACGGCTGTTATGAAGTTAGTAGAGTGCCCGCTGGAGGTCAGTGTTCCAGCACGTTGTGGAGTCCGGTACAGCGGGCATTCATACGTGTAGAATGGATTATGTTCTCCCGCTGTGTTTACAGAGCCGGCATCCACCTGCTGAGGGAAACAATAGTCCTGTTACACCACCAGCATCTGCGGATGTCATCTCTGAGGTGTTGTGTCCGCCTTAAAATAAAAAAAAGCATTTATGTTGCAAATTATGTTTTTTTTTCCAGCCAAACAGAAGTTCATCCGAAGGAAGTATTATATACTATAATGGACCGGGCCGCTTTTATTATGGTCCTGATAATTTGTGGAAGTGGCACAGTGCATTTAGTGCTGGCTGGTAGAGCGAGCTGAGCTGCGGCTCCTGTGTGAAACCATCCGATTCTCATCTTTTCACTTCCAATTAACCATTGTGTGTGTTTAATCCAGTAATGGCACCTACCGTGTGAGGAATGAAGAGGATCTGAGGCAGCTGGTAAAATCTATCCTGTTCACATTCCTCCAGGACCTGTAGATGGGGGTTCCACTGGACACTGTCCAGGAATAGGCCAAAAACCAGAATCCCTTCTTGAGGCTGAGAAACTTCCTAGTAGGAGTTTATAAACATATTGAGTTGTGTTAGATGGATCCTTCATAAATCACAGGGTTTGTCATTAAAGCGACCCTCCGGACCGGGGGCAACAACGATGGCTGAAGCACCTTTGCCTACCTGATGCGCGCTGTGCTGGTCTGACTGCTCAGTGATGCCCATGTGGCACTCGCTAATCAAAGCGGATGTAGTGGCTCTCACTAATGATGCATGCAGTGTGTCAGAGAAGCTGGTGTGGCCATCTTTATTTCTTCAGGCCTGGCGGGCTGCTTTCGGGACATTTCTAGAGGATAAATGTCTGATAGCGGGGGTGGTGGTCTGCTTAGATTCGTAGGGATCCAGAGACTGGTGCACTCACGTTCCTATGTGAATGGAGTGGTGGTGCGTACGCTTGATCACTGCTGTAGTCACTTCTATGGGACAGAGGGACATAGCCAAGTCATTGAACTCCCTCCGTCCCACAGAAGGGAATGGAGTGGCAGCTGAGTATGTAGGCCACCGCGCTATGTGCATTGGGCACGCAAGGATCGCTCAGGATCGTTATGGGTTGCCGTGCTCTGACCCCCCACAATCGGACACTTATTGCCTGACTTGTAGAGAGACTATAAATATCTTTGGTCGGGAAATGCCTTTAACTCTCTTTACAATGCCCTAACATGGTGGGTACAGAAAAACCCCTAACCCCCTCTCTTATCTTACCCCAGCCCCCTGGTTCAAGACCCTCTACTGCCTATCCAGAATTCCGTGTGGACGATGGCAGTCATAGTTTACCCACATGCCTGCTAGCTCAGATATCTTCTGTTCTGGCCTAGATTCAGATCTAGGGGAGCAGCCAACCCCTCGGCGGAGGATAAACCAACGTACTTACATTAAAAGCCACGTCACCGACTCTGAGGCTTCTGTTTGGGCCCCACAGGTTTCCTGCTATAGGCAGTACTTGGTGTTTGAAGGTGAGGGAGTCCACAGATACGCCTGTCCTTCGTGCGTAGTTCTGTAAGACCGCTGTCAGGAAGCCTGCGAGTATAGAGATACATATATTTATATTAGTGAGGAAGAGATCGATCTGCAGGAGGCAAGAGGGGAAGTTTTTGTGTCTCCATTTTTTGCTTTTCAAGAGGAACCTCCAGTTCCTTCTGCCGCCAGAATGTGCAACACAGTAGCATTAACACGTTGGTCACTTATATCTATCCGTTTAGTGGTTTTGGACATCTGACTGTTGAACCTTGGCAGCACCAGCCTGGAGGCGAGTCCAATGCCGCTCATATATGCTCACTCACCTGCCCTCCACATCCTGATTACCAGGTCCCTCTACGTGCACCATAATGAGGAGGGGTGTGCATGAATATGTAGGAACGTTGCTGGACTCTTCTGCTCCGGGGGTGCAAAGTTTCAACAGGAAGATTTACAAAACTAAACTATAAGTGACAGACTGCCGAAATCGGTGTCTGTTACTATACTAATAGCTAAAGGTATAACAAGCAGAAAGAGGGAGATTGTGATCCTCCTGTATAGAGCTCTGGTGAGACCACATCTGGAACACTGCGGTCATTGCTGGAGGCCTCATCTACAGACACACATCAAATAGAACAAGTGCAAAGACGTCTCCAAAAACTGATCAGGTAAGATGTAACTTGTACAGCCCGGAGGAAAGAAGGGAGAGGAGAGACATGCTGGAAACCTGTTCACATATGTCTGCCATGATATCCTGCTGCCCGCAGTTTAGGGAACTGACATCCCTTTTAAGTCCAAAATTCTGTGATAACATCATTATATATTTATATAGGGGTCAGAGCCCCATTTTTTTGTCATACTGCTGTCCATAGGCAGCCACCACGACTGAGAGCTCATTACATACAGCTTCATATAGCTCTCAGAGCTAATAAGTAATCGGTATACAGTGAACTCCCCCTAGTGGTGGCAATGGGAAGACAATTCCATCCTGGTCAATGGAAGCAGCACCAAAAAAATGGAGTTCTGTCAAGATATGAAAGTGGCACAAAAAAGTTTGACAGTGGAGCATATAGAGGACATCCTGTCCCAGTAACTCATAGGAAGGCGCTTTCCTTCATGTGTTTTGATAAGCCCAGATTAATTATGAGAAGTGTTAGGGTGGCGTCTGCCATGTTCCCACCTTGTGGAAAGAAGAATGCTGGGAGCCAGAAGCTGTCAGGTTCTTCTCGGAGAGGTGTTGTTGCAGTCACCTCAAGGGTATCAGATGTTTGGGAAGTGTTGGGTCTGGGATAGCAGAGGGTCGTTTTCTGGAGGCCCAGCTGGTCACCAAACCTGAGTAAAGACTGTTACTGGGGGTTCCAAAACCAAAGCATAAGACACTTCACATTATGTATCGATGCCACACTATAACTGGCACAACCACCAGGGAGCGGGATGAAGGGGTTGACATGGCTATCTCAACCCTCTGGAGAAGACTCGGGGTTGTCTTCTATTTCCAGTCATGTTTCGAGACCTGTTCAATGATGGCACATTACAGTGAAGCAACTTACTAATAGATGGTGCTGCCAAGACTTTGTAACATCGCCCATTTGCATTTCAAATTTCCCAGAGGTACATTGCATGACATTTTGTTTCCTCACACCTAATCGGCTCTCCACAAGGAGAAACTATACCCCTCCTGACACATCATAGGCTTCTCACCTACCCGACTGAACAGTGAAACCACCTGTACAGGGTTATCCTTTCCATCCACAGTCTGTTCAAGGGCTGGATATTGGCTTGTATGATAGCTGCCTTCTACTAGGTGACACTAAAGGCATTGTACCATCTTCTATGAACTCCACAGATCCCATTAGTCGGGGATCTGACCAATCATACACTCAGCTGTCAGACTTTTAAATCTATGGACGCCTTCACACCTTTTTGTATTGTTTGCTTCATCAATGCAAAATTTGGCAACTTTCTAAATCGTCTTTACTAAAGATGTCCAACTATTTTGCTGCTGTGGAGTTTTGTAATTCTTCACCTTGCGAGTTGCTGAATGACACTGATCTAACAGCGCGCTGCTCCTGGCTGTCCCCCATACACATTGGAGAATGGTCCCCCTATTGTTGGGATTGGAGGAGGTTTAGGCCTCATTCACACTGGCGACAAAGTCGCACTATTTTGCCGCGTTGTGACAATGCTACAAATCACATGTATATGAAGCCCCTGCTTTCCTATAGGTTCCAATGCTTTGTAGCATAGCTAAGTGTCAGCCAATCCCAGCCACCGCTTCCAGGAGGTGGGAATTTTTCAATTCCTGGCCAGAAGAGATGAAGAAGAAGACTGCCAGGGACCGAGAAGAAGTAGCGGCGGAACCCAGGAGAGCGCTTCTAGGTGATGTATACTTTTTTTCCCCCCTGCAGCTACAGCATATTTCAGGTTAAAATCTTCGCATGTGGTGCTACAAAGCTGCCATAGAATACTCATCCGCTCACCTGTCCTGCGCACACACCATGACTCTCCTGGACCACAATGCAAAAAACTCCAGCCGTACAGCAAGGTCCTCGACCCACGAACCCAGCAGCTTACAGGACTCATAGGAGCATTCCTGAAACATGCAAAATGTAACGTAACCGTAGAGCAGAATGGATGGATGCAGCTGATGGCATCACATGTCTAACAGCAGCAAAACAAGAGGGGAGATGTGATGGCTGCCCAACACATTGGCATCAGCTCAGCATTATAGGAGCTGCATGCAAAATCTGGGCAATACCTTTAAATAACAATGTCTTAGACTGCAGATCAGCCACTCACCTGCCATAGTGCGGGCACCTTCAGGCTGGCCAGGGACTTGTATACATCCTCTAACCCTTTATTTAGGAGAACCTCTCCCCTGATGGCCTGCTGCAGAGCGCGGAGGGAGCTGTGGAGGACGCTCAGCAGGTGATTGAACCGGTTTATCTCCTGGTGCAGAACTGTCAGCAGTGCAGAATTAATCAGGGAGTCATAACCTGCAAATAGGAAGCGACTGTGTTAGACGGTACTGTGCCAACAGACCCCATTATAGGTGGTCTCACCAAGAGTTATTATGCAGGCCGCTATGTTGTGCATCGTGGCCTGTATGTAGCCTTGCAGTTTGCTGGGTACCTGTAAGCCTAACATTCATGAAGCCTGAGTGGGTGATATCGCAGAGACTCGGGGGTGATTTATTATTTTTGGGATAAAAAGATGCAAAATTTTGAACAAACCCCACTTGCAACTTTTTGAGAAGTATGCCACTCTGCACCACTTTCCTGAAACAGGGTGTGGCTTGTTGGGAGGGGGGTGTGTACGCCCCAGTCCAAAACATGTATATATAATTTATGGCAGAAACTGACTAGCTTGCGTAAATATCTGCGGGCACAGAGAAGCCAACGTGCCTGATATATGAAGAGGAAAGCGCCTGTAAGGATAATACACTCATTGTAAAAAAATAACTCCCTCCCCTAGAAGGAATATACATATATACACACTCATTGTCAGTGACTTCCCTCCCCTAGAAGTTGCCGGATGGATGAAACTTTATGTGTGATTGTAACATTGATATAAGTAAGTGATTACAATATCAGAGCAAAAGGAGCATTTATTGTGGAGAACCGACCCCTTGTAGGGAGGCGCTAGTACCCTGTTGTACCGCCTCTAGCTTGGATACAAGATGAGATACAGGGGAGGTACCAACTCTAGCTTGGATGCAAGATGTGATACAGGCAGGCATGGAGGCTGTAGTACCCTGTTGTACCACCTCTAGCTTAGATAGTAAATGTGATATGGGCGGACATGGAGGCGCTAGTACCCTGTTGTACCACCTCTAGCTTGGATACAAGTTGTGATACGGGCAGGCATGGAGGCGCTAGTACCCTGTTGTACCGCCTCTAGCTTGGATACAAGATGTGATACGGGCGGGCATAGAGGCTTTAGTATCCTGTTAGGCCACCTCTAGCTTAGATAGTAGATGTGATATGGGCGGACATGGAGGCGCTAGTACCCTGTTGTACCACCTCTAGCTTGGATACAAGTTGTGATACGGGCAGGCATGGAGGCTCTAGTACCCTGTTGTACTGCCTCTAGCTTGGATACAAGATGTGATAGTGACAGACATGGAGGCTCTAATATCCTCTTGTACCGCCTCTAGCTTGGATACAATATGTGATATAGGTGGTATGGAGGCTCCTGTACCCTGTTGTACTGCCTCTAGCTTGGATACAAGATTTGATATGGATGGGCATGGAGGCTCTAGTACCCTGTTGCCTGACCCTTGTGCCACTACTAGAGGTGACTGACTGTCATATGCGATGGCCCCCCAGACCATCACACCAGCAGGGGGCAGTGTGCTGCTCCACAGCAAAGGCAGGATTGATGTGCTCACCCCGAAGTCTCCAGACAAGAACACGGCGGTCATCAACGCCCAAGCCAAACCTGGATTTGTCGCTGACGACAACCTGGTCCCCTCCGTAGCACCCAGCTTCGTTGTTCACGAGTCACGACATCAATGCAAATGGAAGTGACGGTGGGGGTCAGAGGCCGTACATGTAATGGGCGTTATGAAACCAAATGTGCTGCAGCCAAGCACCGGGAAATGGTTCCGACAGACAGAGGAGTGTAACGATGGCGCCCCCTGTCCCTGGATGGTGGACAACGAAAGAGTTGGAGCTGCTCGTGCTCGTCGGACGATCAGACACTCCTCTCTACTGGTGGTCTGTAGGGGGCGTCCTGAGCCCGGTCACTTTGTGTGCCCCCATCCACTGGTCCACCTCCTAACAGTCTGGTCAGATGATCCTCTCTACTGGTGGTCTGTAGGGGGTGTCCTGAGCCCGGTCACCTTGTGTGCCCCCATCCACTAGTCCACCTCCTAACAGTCTGTTCAGATGATCCTCTCTACTGGTGGTCTGTAGGGGGCGCTCTGAGCCCGGTTACATTGTGAGTCCCCATCCACTTGTCCCAACACCTCCTAACAGTCTTGCCAGACGCTCCCCTCTACTGGTGGTCCATAGGGGATGCCCTGAGCCCGGTCGCCTTGTGTGCCCCCCACCTTTCCCCCATCCACTGGTCCCAACACCTCCTAACAGTCTGGTCAGAATGGCCGGTGGGGGACAATTCATGGATACGACCATCCAGCTTCTCACATCCCAATAATGCGCCCCTCTCAGACTCTGGTAACGGGGTGACATCTCTTCTCTGCGTCGTAGAGGCGTCTAGTGGTCAACAACCTCTACAAGCGGAAAGGAGGTCACTGCACACAAGGAGCCTCCGAGAGCCTCTTATAGGCCAAGGGAGGAACCACTTTTAGGGCCTCCAGTGACAAGACCGTTCATCTAATCACCACAACTCTCAGCATTTACAGATCTGCCTGAGATGGAACTGCAGGACGGGTTTTGACGCAAAATGACAACTTCTTCTGGGGGCGGAGTGTATTAAGACTGATGTACAAAACGCTGGTCATAATAAAATTTTGAACTGAGAACTTAGAGAAGTTTACATTCCGTGACTTTCCACTAGGTGTCAGTATTGCTACATGACATAAAAATGTAAGCTTATAAAAGTTCAGCACTTTTCTGTTCAGTTTTAAATCCATTTTGTTGTTTTTTTTCAAATAAAGAAAAAAGGATCCATTAAAAACGGAAAGTAAAGCGCTGATATTTACACAAATAGTCATTAAACTGGATGCCAAGCTTAATCAAACGGAGGCGAATGTTTATGCTTTTGGATGGATCCGTAGAATGTCTTCACACGGTAGTTACCCCGCGTTGCGCACTACAACACGCAGTAATTCTGCACCACGAGCCTCGCGGCCTCCGGAGGGTTTTTATGTAGAATTAAAAATGCCTTAAATCTCTCAGCAATTCCGCATCATAATCAGCAGGTAGATCGGGGATTTTGGCGCGCTTAAGCTACGTCTTGGCAGAATAATCCCACACTTGTAGAAGCACCTTCAGCTTGTTTCTTCCAGTTTGGTGTCCGTTTTTGAATTCGTTTATAGGATTATTGATGCATCTGTTAAAAACGAGAACTTAAACAGAGCCGAACCCATCCTGAAGTGTAAGACGATGGACGGTTCAAGACCCCTCAGGTTTATTGGAGATGCTGCTAAGGGCGTACATATCATAGAGGGGGCTCCTTAGTAAGGAAGGCGGAGAGGCAGCTAAGAATGGTCATCACGTGGGAACCTATGCGACGCACACTCTCTTCATGGAGTCTGGGGGAAGAACACACTACTCCCAGGGTGGGATAGGGTTGGGCAACACTATGCAAACTTGGGCATATGCCGGGGCCCACTGAGCCCAGGGGAACCCACTCCGGTGGGATCAATACAGTCCTCGTTCTTGGAAATTCATTGTATTCACTTCTTAAAGACACTCATATAATTGGCTATGACCACAACACTGCAGGAATGCAGGAAGCCGAGCACTTGCAGCTTCACCATTCAGCGCCTTCTCTGCCACGCAAGAGGCACAATGATGTCATTGCGTCACTTGTCAAAGCAGAGGATGGAGAATACTGTGGGAGCGTTAGAGGCAAGTCAGCTTATTATTTTATTGCTGGGGCACAGTAGGACCTATAAATGACTCGGAGCACAGTGGGGCCTATAAATGACTCAAAGCACAGTGGGGCCTATAAATGACTCAGAGCACAGTGGGGCCTATAAATGACTCAGAGCGCAGTGGGGCCTATAAATGACTCAGAGCACAGGGGGGCCTATAAATGACTCAGAGCACAGGGGGGCCTATAAATGACTCAGAGCACAGGGGGGCCTATAAATGACTCAGAGCACAGGGGGGCCTATAAATGACTCAGAGCACAGGGGGGCCTATAAATGACTCAGAGCACAGGGGGGCCTAAAAATGACTCAGAGCACAGTGGGGCCTATAAATGACTCAGAGCACAGTTGGGCCTATAAATGACTTAAGGGGCACAACAGGGTATATAAAAACACGAAGGGGGGGGCACAGGGAAGTCGTAATAATTGTTCAAGGGCACAGTGGGGGCTTATTAATAACTCCAGGGGCACAGCAGGACCTATAAATTGCTAAGGGGGGCCACAGAAATTTAGAGCCAGCCCTGGTGGTTGGGGATGAAAGAGTACTTGGGCTGCTTTATCTCCTCAGAATGGTATTATATAAGATATTACTACATGTTTAGCACGAACTACATACCTTTCGTTTTTTTCACAAGCGTTTCCCACGCCGGTTCAGCAAGCAGATTAGCGAGTGTACACTGGTCATGTGATTCCTCAGCTGAGCGCTCCTGAGACGTTCTCCCTTCCACAGTCACTGGCAGCTTGGTAAGGATGTTGGTGATGACATCCTGGACCATCTGATCCTGACTATAGTCACCTCTGCAGAACATCACACATCGTTAGCGCCAATTATATTCCGCCATGTTCAACATTTATCTGGATTGCGTTTTTTATTTCGCAGGATAGGTTGGTCGTTGTGCAACAGCCGCGCGTCCGCTGTGACTACCAACCTGTGCGTGGGGTGATCTGCGCTTAGTCTGGTCTGCGTGCGAACTATGGTGTCCAGGAAGGCATTCGCCTGGGATACGAGGTACGCTCTCTCAGCATTGGGGGACATGCCGAAGATCTCAGGGTTGTCCGTGTCAGGGAGGGAATTCACGTAATCCCTGCAGTCCTGTAGTCTGGCATCGGCTGGCAGTGGATGATAAATCTGCATACAAACACAAGTCCTATAATCCAGCATCTAGCTCCAGTACAGATTTAAGGTGGAGTTTCACAAGTGCCAAAGACCGAGCAGGAAGCATCTCTGATTAAAAGCATCTGATTATCCAGAATACCTGATAATTCAGCATCCGGTCTCGTTTGTTCTGGACTAAAAGGACTTTTCTGGATATATTCATATTTGTGTAGAATTAAAGGGAATTTACGGATTGTCGAATTATTCTATTCCCTGTACTTGTATATGGGGGCGGCCATTTTAACAGCATTCAGAGATATACTTTAAAGCAGCCTCATAGGCCATTCATACGATGGGCAGGCGGGGACTCCTCAACTTCTATGGGAGATTTCTGTGGACATAATCTGTAATATGTGCAGGGAGGGAGAGGAGGTGAGCTGTGATCATCATCGTAGACTTCTATGGTGGAGTGTTGTAGACACTTTGTAACATGCAGAGATGGGACGACATGAGCTGTTACCATGACCTATAGATTTCGGAGAGAGAGTGTTATGGGCATGTTCTGTGATCTGTGCAGAGAGGGGGAGGAGGTGATCTATGATATCAACTATTGTGAATGCATCCTGTGTTGCCTGTATACAGGTGTCTCCTCTCGGTGTAATCCTGCCTGCGATGTCGGCTGAGAAGTTTTCTCTACAGAACAGGAAGGTTCAGACTATTTATTAGGCTGAGGACTCATTCACACGGGCAAAGGCGGATTTAGTCCGTGAAATCCTTTTATTCTTTTTAGTGTGTGTAAAAAGAAATGCAAGAAGGCTTAAATAATGTCACTATTTTTTACCCTCCTGTGTCCTGCCAACATGTGTATAAACGACATGATCTCATAGACTTTAATAGCCAATTTTGGGCCATGAATATAAACAAAAATAGGACATGCAAATGAAAAAAAAACAAGGCGAATCAAAGGAGTTTGTGCCTAAAAAATAGGCTCATAATGCAAACCAAAAATACGCGGCTGTGAGTGCGCCCCCAGCAGTCAGTGGGAGAGGCGAAGGTTTTAGGATTATTTTCTAAATATAGATTGTGACAACAAAAAGTAGGGAAAAAAAATCTTCAAAAATTCTTTAAAAAAATGTTTTTAACGTAAAAACTTGGTTTGTATTAGAAGATACAGAGCTTATTAAGCTTAGAACATAATAACTGAGGATTCATTCATTTTCTTGTATTTTCCTCAAGAATTTCTTTGCATTCAACAATCGAATATAATGTAGACAACAAAAAACTAAATATGAAAAGAAGTGGAGATGCCGGGGATTGAACCCGGGGCCTCATACATGCAAAGCATGCGCTCTACCACTGAGCTACATCCCCTACTGATACAGGCTAGGATCAGATTAGAAGGGATCTGTGCTGCACTGGCGGCCGCAGCCGTCACCCTCTGCCTGATATTCCGTAATCACATCTTTTTACTATTTCCTTACAGTTAACCCTTTGAGCGCCCATAGAATTGTTTTACTTTTTGCTCTGAAGAGGCCGGAACTTATTTCTTTTTTCTAACGCTGTAATTGCTGAAGGTTCTTATATATCAATGATTATTACGGATTCTTTGTGCCAAAGCTTTTACCTTGCAGTTTGTTACCCTAAATGATAGATACTAGAGATGAGCGAGCACCCAAATGCTCGGGTCCGCGTTATTCGAGTCGAGCTTTTCATAAAATTCGAGAGCTCTACTCGAGTAACGAACCCCATTGACTACCATGGGAGACTCGAGCATTTTTGTATGTGGGACGCCGGGTCCCGAGCTTTTTATTTATATATAAATTTTTTTTCTCCCTCCCCGTCTCTCGCTCTCCCCGTCTCTCGCTCTCCCCGTCTCTCTCGCTCTCCGTCTCTCTCCGTCTCTCTCGCTCTCCGTCTCTCTCCCTCCGTCTCTCTCCCTCCCTCCGTCTCTCTCCCTCCGTCTCTCTCTCTCTCTCCGTCTCTCTCTCTCTCCATCTCTCTCTCTCCATCTCTCTCTCTCCATCTCTCTCTCTCCATCTCCATCTCTCCATCTCTCTCTCTCCATCTCCATCTCTCTCTCTCCATCTCTCTCTCTCCATCTCTCTCTCCATCTCTCTCTCCATCTCTCTCTCTCCATTTCTCTCTCTCTCCATCTCTCTCTCTCTCCATCTCTCTCTCTCTCCATCTCTCTCTCTCTCTCCATCTCTCTCTCTCTCTCCATCTCTCTCTCTCCATCTCTCTCTCTCCATCTCTCTCTCTCCATCTCCCTCTCTCCATCTCCCTCTCTCCATCTCCCTCTCTCCATCTCCCTCTCTCCATCTCCCTCTCTCCATCTCCCTCTCTCCATCTCCCTCTCTCCATCTCCCTCTCTCCATCTCCCTCTCTCCATCTCTCTCTCTCCATCTCTCTCTCTCCATCTCTCTCTCTCTCTCCATCTCTCTCTCTCCATCTCTCTCTCTCCATCTCTCTCTCTCTCCATCTCTCTCTCTCCATCTCTCTCTCTCCATCTCTCTCTCTCCATCTCCCTCTCTCCATCTCCCTCTCTCCATCTCCCTCTCTCCATCTCCCTCTCTCCATCTCCCTCTCTCCATCTCCCTCTCTCCATCTCCCTCTCTCCATCTCCCTCTCTCCATCTCTCTCTCTCCATCTCTCTCTCTCTCTCTCTCTCCATCTCTCTCTCTCCATCTCTCTCTCTCCATCTCTCTCTCTCCATCTCCCTCTCTCCATCTCCCTCTCTCCATCTCCCTCTCTCCATCTCCCTCTCTCCATCTCCCTCTCTCCATCTCCCTCTCTCCATCTCCCTCTCTCCATCTCCCTCTCTCCATCTCTCTCTCTCCATCTCTCTCTCTCCATCTCTCTCTCTCTCTCTCTCCATCTCTCTCTCTCCATCTCTCTCTCTCTCTCTCTCCATCTCTCTCTCTCCATCTCTCTCTCTCCATTTCTCTCTCTCCATCTCCCTCTCTCCATCTCCCTCTCTCCATTTAATCTTTCTGTTGCTCTCGTTGCTCGCGAGACGCCCTGTAGTTACTATTGGTACCATTTTGGAGAACATACCACGTTTTGATTGCTTTTTATTTGTATTTTTTCCTGACCCCATTCACTGTGCGGCATAAATAATGCGTCAGGCCTCCTGCCCACGGGCGGATACTTGCTGCGGAATCTGCGGCAGACGTCTGCACCACGGATCCGCAGCAAATACCGCCCATAGCATGCTACGGGAAATCGATTCTTCCTGCACACTTGCACAAAGCAATTGCGGTTTGCACGAGCGGAGGAAAATAAACACAGCGTATTTCACTTTTGCGCGGAATCGGCGCAGGCGGCTTCTATTGAAGTCAATGAAAGCAATCTGATTCGCAGCCCTTCTGCAGTGACATTGTGGAAAGGTAGCGGATTCTGCGTCATCGCCAGGCAATGACGCAGGAAAAATCTGTGCTGTCTGTGTTCAACAACTCGCCGTGCGGACCATCCGCAGAAGGGATAAAAACAAAAGCAACCAGCTACGTGCGGACGCCGCTGCTCTAAGGGCCGGATTCCGCTGCGGGATTCCACCCGTCTCTGCAGCGTGGAGGAGGCCCTACTTTGTTACCGCTGCATCCGAAGTTGTCCAATCTATCAAATAAGTTTGGGCTTTTTAATTTTGTCTGGAGGTTTTTTATTATAAATATGTGAATGGGGGGGGGGGGGGGGGGGGGCTGTTATTATCCTTTATACTAATAAAAAAAGACTTTATTTTACATTTATTTTTAGAGGACTTTGACAGCAGCATTTATAGAGTTAACAGCCACAATCACGTCACCGCTGATATCGGCTGTTACGGGCGGGTGTCAGCTGTCACAGACAGCAGGTACCCGCTGGGTACGGAGCAGAATCAACTCCCGATCCTGCTGCATACAAACCCCGATGCCACGTGACATACATGTATGCCCAAAATCATCAAGGGATTAAATGTCACATGCAGTCCACAGATAAGAGTGGCGAAGTTTTTCGAATCTCATAAGTCATACCTCCCAACTTTACAGAAGATCAAAAAGGGACAATGATGTCGTGAGCAGCGGGTCACATTGTTTTCCGATTTCCTGATCGCTCCTGCTTTGAGGTTCACACAACAAAGCAGAGGGAACAGAACTCCAGACTTTGGGGATACTGCCGCCCCTGTCAACTCTATGGGGGAGACGTGGCCAGAAATGGGAGTCACAACAGGGGAGCCACCGGAGACCCACAGTAAACCACCCAAGACAGCGGACAGTGCTTGAAAACCAGGACTGTCCCACCGGATCCGGAACGGTTGGGGGATATGCATAACATCAGGCGATCATCATCCAAATGATGCAGAATGACGGAAGAGGAAAAAGCTGCAGGGAATGGCCCAAACTAAAATCTTAAGATTCTTGTATGGCAAAGAGGACTGTAGCGTGTGCAGGACACGTATGCCCTAAGTAATAGTACTTGTGGGACTCCACCAGCAGAATAGTGAGTGCAGCTCTGGAGTACAGACACACTGGATGTTGGGGTGGGAACTTACATTACAGGGAGATCTTTGGTGACATTATAAGAGGCCGTTGATCACACAGTTTTTTATTACCTAAAAATAGGACACTGTGCCTTTAAGAAAGTCTCTGAAGTGCTCCTCACCTGGTCAACAGTGAAGGTGCAGTCATCCTGCAGCAGGTCAGGGGTGTAGAACTTGTCCAAGATGCTTAGCAGACAGCGGCGGTCCCAGAAGTCAGTCACCCGGCCACCATACACCACCTCGCCGGTTAGATAATGTAGAGCTGTCCACGGGATCTCTCTGGGATTATCTGTCAGCATCTCCAACATCTGTACAGAGACCTGAACACACCATGCATATGAGAGTTAAATGGGGACCTGAAAATGTCTTCATACATAAAACATGATGCGTGATAATCTGTCCACTAGGTGGCACTGTTCCTGGGGTATATACAATATTAGCTAGCTAAAACCACAAACTCACCAGGTGGTACAAAATGCAATAATCCACTGGGCAGCTGGATACATGCGACCAAAGCGTGTCCACCCAGCGCTCCACCAATTCCCCAGTGAAGGGAGGTAGCAGAGTCATCTACACGGATCCCGTTACCAAAACCGTGTAGCTTGCAAGGCAGAGCGTAGTGATATGTAAGCCTCGGTGGCAAGTGCCATTAGGAACCGTATCCACATCCTCAGGACGCAGATAGGTTGATGTGATGCCGATGCCTAAGACACTTCGGACCCACCAGTGATCGACCTGTTGATCATGATCAATTGATTGCTGACCCCTGGCTTAAACTGAAGCCCTGCTTTCTGGAGCGGCGGTGTGTATATGCACAAGATCAGCAGGCAGTCGTATAGAGAGATAGCTTCCATTACAGCAAGGAGCGAGTAATTATAAGCTACCAGTAAGAAGAAGATTATCAGGTTTGTGTCTTACAAAGATGGAAATAAGCAGTGATCAGACGGGGTTAGAGCTGAGATGGGAGATCTGCTATCACATACACTGATGTGCCAAAAGTCTTGGGACAGGAACTTATATCGTGTCGGACCCCCTCCAGCCCAGCAAAGTGCAGCAACTCAACGTGACATTGATTCCACAAGTGGATGTAAGACATCTGTAGGGATCTTAACCCTTCTGGTTAGCCCCCACAGCTCTGTGGTGCTTGTAGGTGAAGGATTTCGGGTACAAATGGAGCTTTCCACCACATCCCATAAATGCTCCATTGGGCTCATGTCAGATGAATGGTGCGGTCTGCACATTCGTAGGAACTTTCCAGAATACTCCTCCAACCAATTCTGATGGCACGGTTTATTATCCTGCTGCACTGGTCAATGATGTGTTCAGGTGGGCCGGTGGACCCATGCAATGAGAAAACACAGCACACTAGCATGCGGCGACCACCAGCCGGCACAGGGCCTTGATGACAATTGGGGTCCATGGCTTCATGGGGTCTCCACCACACCAACTTAACCATCAGCTTGAAATAACAGACCCAGTGACGCATCGGCCCACTCCACACGTTGCCAGTCCTCTAAGGTTCAGTTAGGAACCTCACAAGTGGCGCTGTGTCCGGTGCCACGATAACAGAAGTGCTCTGATGGGTCTTCTGCTCCCAAATCCCATGGAAGGTAAAGAACATTGTGCTGACTGGTGGGATACACGGGTCGGGTCTCCTACACTGAATGTGGATGTGATTTCTACTAGTTGCTTATGTGTTCACACGGACAATTATTGCCAGACACCGCCATTCGCGATCTTTAAGCACCCGTGGTGACCGCTGCCTTGTCCGCTGACGGTGGTAATGCCTCCTATGATGTATTCCCCGGACACACGTGACACCGTGGATCGAGGAAAGTTAAATGCCCGCACAACTTCAGAAATGGAACATCTGATCGGTTTGGAGCCCACTATTGTTCCTTGTTCCAAATTAATAATTCCCGTCGGCTTGCCATGAGCACGCTGGCTGTTCAACCTCACGAGATAAGACCTCCCACCGTCTACAGATCTGGGCTGTCCCCTTTTGTAGCACTACTTAAGAATCATTTTACATACCGCTATCCCAGGACTTTTGGCACATCAGTGTATAAGTCTTCAGGCACTTTAAACATAATACAGATCAACATATAAAGTCAACCTGTCAGGATTATCTACTCCAGGCCATTTCTATTTTGGCGCCGGACGAACCTCCAAGTCCGAAAGGCTGAACTCATAAGGGATGTTCCACCCCAGAGCGCCGTACTTCCTTCTCTCATTGATCACGGCATTAAACAGGCACAGACTGAACAGGAGCCTCTTCCAGGCTGGTCGGCCATTGTCCTTCTCAAAGACCTTCTCTGTGATCAGCCCGCTGCCACTGCTGTCAAACGTCTGCAGCAATCTCCCTTTCAGTCCCATAGGGGGCTCCACTGCCATCTACCAGGGAAGAGAGAAAACCATTAGAAAATCTGAGCGTTCACTTTTTTTTTTTTTTACCCCAGAGCACATGGCGATCGTACAATACCATCCAATCATTTAGGGGCTTCTAGTAATAAATGTGATTGGCCACCATTTTCGAGTTCCCACCTTAAAACCCTTCTGTAGAATAGAAACTGGCAAGGATTCGTCTGACTTGGAGCTTAACCACAGCCTGAACTGGGGGTCCGTGGACTCGGCCTGCTGCTTGAATCTGAAATATACCCACACAGAAATAGTTAGGGTGCAATTACTTTACATTTGGCGCAAGGTTACCAGTGCTGCCCGCTTTTACCCATCTACGATTTCTCTGAGCCTGGGCATAAAGGACGCAGCAAGGTGGCAGTTCTGTAGGAAGACCCAGTGTCCTTTCAGTCTTCGGGCCTTGTTAATAAGCTCTTCTGCCTTCACCCCCTGACCACGACCCAGGGAGATCATGTCTAGGTGTAGGGTGCTGCCGTGGGTCTCCAGCGCTAGCCGCTCCAGCTGGCCGGTGGGGTCGCTACCTATTTGTAAGACGTAGAAGAGAAGGTGTTACAGAACCCTAGAGGGGTCCGCGGCCCCAGTGGGTTCAAATCATCAAACACTATCCACAGCAGGAGATCCACAATTTGTAATAAATTGTTGAGACAATGTGAAAAAGTGGGATGGTTGAAGGAGAGCAGGGGTGGGACAAGGGGTGGGTCATAATCACACTCTAATAGAGCAGACCTGCAGTGTAAAGCAAGGGGGAGCAGGAAGTGGGTGGATTTCAGACTAATAGAGACTCTAAAGATAAGTAATGTAGTTCATACAAACTAGCTGTAGCGACACAAACCAGTGACTTGACTCACCTGAAGAGAGGATAAATATGAGGGGGGAGGAGGGACTGGACTCATCCAGCGCCTGTTTCAAATTTAACGGGCGGCTTTGGATGTATTCTGCCCCCATCTTCTCAGTTATAAACCCCCGGACACCGCTGATCAAACATTCAGGACGCAGGACTTTTATCTGAAGAAGTAAAATATTGAGAGTGGACAATGTAGTCACAGCGCCCCCAAGTGAAGAGTACCTAGACTATGAAAACACCTGGAGACAGGGGCGCGAATGGAGTTGGGTAGGTGGGGCTACTGCCAAAGTAAGGGCTGTATACCAAGTAGTGGCACACCAAGTTTTTCCACATGAACCGTCCCGTTTCGGCCCCACGCCCTAATCATTTATTCCATCATGAGTTCATACGGCCTATCTGTACATATAAATAATACCGCCCTAAGGCGGGTAAAAACACTCCTCACCGACTGCAGAGACAAAACATAAATGAAGGGGTTGTCTAGAAGTAGAAAAACATGGCTGGAAGTGGTTGAGTCCATCACGGACCCTTCATACGCGATGGAATATTCCGCCCCTGAATTCTGCGCTGCCACCTGTGGGTTGCGATGCGGTATTGCGGCAGGATTTTGCCATTTTTAATTGTGAAGCAAAATTCACGTTCGTGGTGCCAATTTTGGGTCTTCGTATTCCGCAGGAGGGCGTCGCTGTTGAGGAATATTCCGTCCGGTGTGAAAGGTCCAATGATGGGGTTTTTTCCATGCGTAAATGAGAAATGTCTATTGGCATCTGCCCGCCCATACAAGATACATTTAACCCCTGAGAGTCAGAATAAAATTGGGAAATCTTCCCTAAATTGTCCCTTTTGTATTACAGAATTCTCCTGTACGTTTATTTACCGCAGAGCACACTGACTGACACCTGACAGCTGTAAATTCAGTATTCCTGATCCCACTTTAGACGGCTGAAGCTCTGATTCTACAAGGGCTACTGACATGCCAAGACTCTTCATTGTAAAATGACACCAAATTCATGTTGATAGCTCTGACAGAACCGGAGCTTAAAGGGGTTGTCTCACTTCTAGCTGTTTTCACATAGCTCTGTACACTGCTCAGTGGCCCAGGTTGGTACTGCAGGCCGAGTCCCTTCCAATTCAACAGGATTCAGCCTGCAGTACCAACCTGGACCACTATGTAATGTATGGAGCGGTCTGAAAACAGCTAGAAGGACAATCCCTTTAAGTATTACGAGCTCTGTCTGTCCAAAATTGGAACATCCTTTCCTTGCAGAATAAACAGAGCTCGTCCTAAACTGTTAGGGGGGTTAAATATACCCATGTTTCTGAAAGGCTCCACTGCCCCAGTCTTTTGCCTGGTCATAGGATGCTGCCTGTTGGCAATTTTTGGACTTGTGCTGACTTTCCACATGCTTCCAGTTGCTCAAGCAAAAAATGACATCATCAGTATCATCAGTGACATCACCAACAGTAGAGTGCTGGATGTAACAGCAGAGTGTTGGGGGTTTCTAGCACTGGACAAGGAGTCAGCAATACGAATTCTAGGAGTTGTAGTCTACTTCCATGGCCGGACATGCGGTGGCGGTAGAATTGGAATCCTCATGGCGGTAATAAAGATACATCAAGGTATTTGTGGGGGATTTACTCCATGACATGTGATCGCACCCTTAAAGTGAACGGGGCTGAGCTGCAATACCGCACACAATGTAACGGAGGCTACAGGTTTATCGTCCGGATTGTAGGAACGTATGTAAATTATATCACATTTACCAACAGAAGTTTCTGGAATGACGTTAGTGCCTCCCAATGAAATAAGGCAGCAGGTTCTGAGGTCTCCTGGTCAGCAGCCCCTCCTGGATCTACGCGGTGCTCTACGTCTACAGAATATGGAATAATACATGTAATAACCAGCCTTTAGAAGAAGGGGATCTAATATCCATCCTTATTACCTTCCTGTGATAAGGGGTCCGGGGGTCCCGTGTAAGGTTTGCTGAGATACTCGTACAACTCTCCGGCTTCTCTAAATTCTCTCCATTGCTGGCCGCCAGAAGACAAGGAATCACACAGAGCTGAGAAAGACTCCATGTGTCGGCTCATGTACTGACACTGCTGCCACGTGGTGCCCGAGAGCCACTCCGGAGCGCCACGTCCCAGAAGCTCATCCGTGGCACCTGCCAAAACATGAACAAAACATTCGCATCCCAAGCAACATAAGAAGCAGCGCTTATATGTGTAGACATTGATGTGGATGGAGATATGGATTCACATATGTTCCTATGGCAAGGATTGACCAAACCAAAGCATGGTGCAGGAAGTGTTGTCATAAGGGCCTACAGTAGTCAACCTATGGGTCGTCTATGAAGTGCGAGACAACCTGGGTCTTCCGGAGACCTTCTTCGCAGCGATTGTCTTTGTTGGCTGAGGAAAGGCTACATGGAAAAGGGATATTTAAAGCAGACGATTCTTATGTCTTCATTAAAGTGGTATTCCCGTCTCAGCTAGTCTTGGCAATGATGGGAACACTCCTATGTACGAGGTGACCGGGAGTAAGGAATCAGCCGACTGCGCTGTGCTACGACATTTACTTAAAGTGACCCTACAGATTTGGGAGAAAATTCCGTTCTTCTGGCTCTGTGTCCTCCCTTGTTCTGTTCTGAGACACAGATGTCAGTCCATCGGTGCCCCAGCAACACAGTTGCTTAGTTCTGCTACTCTATTTATGCTATGAGCCTGGTTCTGGTATTGTATCTACGTATTGAGGTTAGTATTGTTGTATTTGTTATGAGCTTGGTTCTACTGCTGTATTTATGCTATGAGCTTGGTCCTGGTTCTGTATTTATGTTATCAGTTTGGTTCTGGTGGTGTATTTATGTTATAAGCCTGGTCCTGGTATTGTATCTATATACTGAGGTTGGTTTTTGCTGTACTCATGTTATGAGCTTGGTTCTACTGCTGTATTTATGCTATGAGCTTGGTCCTGGTTCTGTATTTATGTTATCAGTTTGGTTCTGGTGGTGTATTTATGTTATAAGCCTGGTCCTGGTATTGTATCTATATACTGAGGTTGGTTTTTGCTGTACTCATGTTATGAGCTTGGTTCTGGTGCTGTATTTTTCGATGGTTCTATGTAATGTATCATATAATTTACTGAAAAACTCAGATCGGGACATTTAAATGCTGCTGTCAGAATTGATGGCGGCATTTAAAGGGTTAAGAACCGCAATCAGTGCGATTGCTGTTTAGAGTTATTGCAGGCAGGTATCAGCTTTAAGAAACAGCCAGCATCTGCATTGTATGGAGCCAGATCGACCCCTGATCGCTCTTCATACGAAACCCTAACCTTCATGACGTAAATGTACATCGCGGAGCATTAGAACTACAACTACCAGCATGTCCTGGCAGCAGGGCATAATGGTAGATGTACTTTCACCTCTGGGGAGCGGCAGCTTGGAGCCCCCTCCTGTACGTTCACATGTTGAGCCCGTGACGTTACCATCGTTTTCTGCTGAGATTCTCTTCTTCATGATGTTGCTCAACAGCAGCGAATGCAGAAAGAATTCCCATTCCGACTCCGGTAGACGTCCCGGCGGCGCCGAATCTTCCTGTTCGCTGCTGCTTTTCATAATGTTTACAGTCAGCAGGAAAGTGAAGCAGAGCCTGTGGTCCGTGAGGAGCGCTGGGGAGACGATCTGGAGGGAAGCAGAGAATCCCAGAAGGTTAACAAGTACAGAATAGGAGACCCCGTTCCTGTAAGGCTGGGTTCTCACACGGCGGATTCCCGCCAGAAATCCCGCAGTTTGGCCGCAGCGAAAAACCACGAGATTTCCGCCGGGAAAGCGCTACTTCATAACCTGTGGCACTTAGCTGCAGGTTTTGGAGCAGCTTGGTTGCACGCTTTTCAGTTGCGGCTGGCGCTCCCCTAGAGGCCATAAAGGAAAAAAAAAATTGACATGCTGCGGCCGGGGAACCCACACCGCAGCGCCGGCTTTGCCGGAACGGATTGGCAATCCCGTGTGGACGAGATTTTTCACAAATCTCGTCTACATGACCTGCAAACCTAGGGATTAGCGGCCGCAGGCAAATTAGTCGCAGCAAAATTCCGGATGGAACTTCCGCGGCAAATCCCTCCTGTGTGACCCCAGCCTTAGGGGTTAGAATGTATCAGCTGTAGTCCTATTACTATTAACCCCTTCTGCTGTGCCCCGTTTTTTTATCT
The DNA here is from genome assembly GCF_035609145.1 of Eleutherodactylus coqui. Classification (NCBI taxonomy): domain Eukaryota; kingdom Metazoa; phylum Chordata; class Amphibia; order Anura; family Eleutherodactylidae; genus Eleutherodactylus; species Eleutherodactylus coqui. The sequence goes on along the minus strand of NC_089839.1, from coordinate 15,454,103 downwards.
TTCATGAGGGCTTGTTTTTTGAGGGACGAGTTGTATTTTTCAGTGGTGATATTTAATGTACTGGAAAACGTAAAAAAATTCTAAGTAGGGAGGGGAAAAAAAGCAACTGCACTATTTTTGGGGTTTTTCTCTTTTTATGACATTCACAGTGCGGTAAGAATGGCCCATTATTCTTATTCCGGGGGTCGTACAATTATGGGGATATCAGATTTATATCTTTTTTTATGTAGTACTAATAAAAAAAATAAAATACTTTAAAATAATCGCTTGCCATCTCCATCTTTGACCCCCATAACTTTATTTTACCGTCGAGGGCACTGTGTGACGGCTCGTTTTTTTTGCTGGATGGCCAGTAATTTTTATTAGTACTATTTTGGGGCGCTTATGGCTTTTTGATTGCTTTTCCTTGCAGACAGGGTGACCAAAAAAAATATATAAAAAAAATAATCACAGTTATGGCATTGCATTTTTTTTTCTGACATCATTCGCTGTACGATATTAATAATGTGATACTTTAATTAACTGAACTTTTATAAGAACAGGGATGCAATTTTTTTGAGGAGGGGGGCGGGCGGTCGTTTGGGACATCTCATTTTCAATCGGGCCATTAAATAATACTGAGGATTGATATCAGCATTTAAAAGGTTAACAGCCGCAAAAGGTGTTGCAGGCGCATTTCAGCTGTCGGAGACAGCCGACACCTGCCATGTATGGAGCGGGCTCAGCTGCTGGGTCTCCATACAATGACAATGGGTTAATAGGTTAGTGAAAAGTTTTCCATTTTTCTAATCTGTTTTTACTTTCTGCCTGTACATTTTTTATTCTATTCCCTGTACATGACTATGAGGGCGGCCGTCTTGTGGGAACTGCAGATAACAGCACTTTACAGCAGCCTCATGGGCCATTCACAGAATGAACAGGACCATGAACAGGTGAGCACCCATGGACTTCTATGAAAGTGTTGTGGACATGCTCTGTGACCTGTGCAGGAATGGGGAGGAGGTGAGCTGTGAGTATCAGCTATAGACCTCTCTGGGAATGTGTTGTGGGCATTCTCTGTGACCTGTGCAGGGAGGGGGAGGAGGTGAGCTGTGTCATCACCTATTGAGAATGGTGGATCCTGTGTTATCTATATATAGGTGTCGCCTCTCAGTGTAATCCTGCCTGTGATGATAATGAGATGACAGCTCAGACTCAGAAGTTTTTTCTACAGAACAGGAAGTGTCAGACTATTACTAGGCCTAGTGGTCAGTGTGAGAACTGCAGGGTTTTGGGATTTCTTGTTAATTTAATCTTGAATTTTCTTTCAGTCCGATACCCATCACCTGCCAGATTATAGTGCAGTTACTGTATTCATGTAACCATATATGTCTTTGATACCTTGTATACATTTCTGGTAAGATTGCAGCAGATATTGTCCAGGTGTCTCCGGATGTCTTCACTTCGGCCGCTCTCTTCCTCCTCCGGTCTGTCTTTTCTCTGTCTGCTGAGTGGCCGGATTGTTCCAGAAGTCAAAGCTACTGGAGATTGGGGAGATGGTGACACTTTCATGGCTTCTACAAAAACCTGATGGAACCATTGTAGAGAGAACTGATACATGTAGTTCAGGTGAATCAGATCGGCCACTACGAAGTACAGAACGGCCCCTCGTCGGGCCACGGGCAGGTAGATGTCACGAGCTGCTTCAATGCTCGCCTCCGTCTTCCCTGAATCTCTCATTCTCTTGACGACATCCTTGGCTGTGACTTTGGATTTTTGCAGGGTGTTTATAAGATCTTCATCGTCAAGTAAATGTCCTAAATGTTAATGGTGACAAATTATCTTGTGATCAGACTAGTCATACCTGCTCAGAGTAATGGAAAGGGGTCCCCAGTTTGGGGGAGAGTTTTTACAAAGAGCCAGGAGGATTTAGCATGTCCACGCATTACAAGGACAGCCCATTGATTTCAATGGGAAATGTGCAATACTTCATTTGTCCTGTTGGAGTGCTGTAGACAAAATACACACTTGCTGCCAGGTTACCCCACAGATGACAGCTGAATGCTGGTGGTCCTAGCAGTAGGATACTTTGATCAGCTTTTCACTTGGATCCTTCAAGAGAAATTGTACAAAATAGACAACTCCTTTAAGAAAAATTACCTTCATTCTTTTGCAGTAAAGTGAGTGACTGCTCCTCCAGGCCTCGCAGCGTACTCAGATCTGCCGTTATACTCTCCAGTATTTGGGATCTCTGTGCCTCCAGATGAGGCTGTTCATGGGTGACTACACTGCTCAGCAGCTGGTCCTGAAGCCCTTTAAACGTCACGGTGAAGTTTATCAATGTGACTGCGATGCAAACCGCTGGCAGGAAATGTGGATTTGGGTTCTGGGTCGACATGTACAGCCTGAAAAAAAGAGATTATTATATGCTGTTAATGGGCATAACTATCATGGTAACACGAATAGGAGCTGCCATAGGGCCCAAGAAGTAAAGAGACCCATTTCTTCTCAGATATAAGGTACAATTAGTGATGACTATAAAATGGGGCATCTAAAACTGAATGCAGCCCCATACAGGATTCCTTTTTTGTGCCATTAGTTTTTATATTATTCATGTTCTGTCACATTAATTCCTTATCCCTGTACTGTGACATCACTGTGTATATTATCCCTGTACTGTGACATCACTGTGTATATTATCCCTGTACTGTGACATCACTGTGTGTATTATCTCTGTACTGTGACATCACTGTGCGTACTATCCCTGTACTGTGACATCACTGAGCGCATTATCCCTGTACTGTGACATCACTGAGCGCATTATCCCTGTACTGTGACATCACTGAGTGCATTATCCCTGTATTGTGACATCACTGTGCGTACTATCCCTGTACTGTGACGTCACTGAGTGGATTATTCCTGCAATGTGACATCACTATGTATATTATCCCTGTACTGTGACATCACTGAGTGGATTATTCCTGCAATGTGACATCACTGTGTATATTATCCCTGTACTGTGACATCACTGAGCGCATTATCCCTGTACTGTGACATCACTGTGTATATTATCTCTGTACTGTGACATCACTGTGCGTACTATCCCTGTACTGTGACATCACTGAGCGCATTATCCCTGTACTGTGACATCACTGAGCGCATTATCCCTGTACTGTGACATCACTGAGTGCATTATCCCTGTATTGTGACATCACTGTGCGTACTATCCCTGTACTGTGACGTCACTGAGTGGATTATTCCTGCAATGTGACATCACTATGTATATTATCCCTGTACTGTGACATCACTGAGTGGATTATTCCTGCAATGTGACATCACTGTGTATATTATCCCTGTACTGTGACATCACTGAGCGCATTATCCCTGTACTATGACATCACTGAGTGGATTATCCCTGCAATGTGACATCACTGTGTATATTATCCCTGTACTGTGACATTACTATGTATATTATCCCTGTACTGTGACATCCCTGTGTTTATTATCCCTGTACTGTGACATCACTGTGTATATTATCCTTGTACTGTGACATCCCTGTACTTTCTCCGTTTTTTATCCTTTGTCTACAGTTTCATCTTGGTGGAGCAGTTAATACAGCACATATGGGATAATGTGGGATTTATGAAGATTAGAAACCACAGATATAATATAAAAACATTTTTTGACTCTAGGTAATTATATGGACATTATATAGACATGACCGTTTGGTTGTCTTCTTTCCAACCTTTCAAAAAATTTTTGGGACATAGAGATAGTCATTGTGATTTGATTATAATCCCTAGTCTAGGCTGCATGACATGCACATAGTTTATTGGGACAAACTTTAATATTGTGCGTGTATTTACTATATCTGGTCCACCTTGATTGTAACTTACTTGTCTTCATGTATTATACATCTATTAGATGGGGTGATTAACTTTATTCATATTTATATGAATTTATGTTTGGATATATGAATAGTATCACGACAAAATTAGGGGATATGTAAATTTCTCCGTTCCGGTTATAATAATGAAGGTTTGTTGATTATGCAATATGCAGTCCGTTGTGCTCTTTAGTGCAGCGGCTTATTATGTTGCCGATACATGAAGAGCTAAGGAGACTTTTCTACAACACGGCGCATGCGCTGGGACAACATACAGCTCTTCTGCGTTCCAACGGGGCTGAGTATCGGCTCTCGCGAGGACGGAGATGCCGCGCATGCGCAGACACGAAGACGGCACTGCAAGATTCGCACACGCGCAGTTGCACGAACCGGGTCAGCAATGAGATGATGTCACTCATTATGCGCCCGGCACCAGCCAGGACGTGGAGAACGGGGCAATCAGCGATTTATGAGGTATACCTGTGTATAACATGTTTTTATTGGTTTGCTCATCTCACATTCCCTATATATAGTGTGCACTTCAATGAGTATGTATTAGCTTGAGGAAGGTCCATTTGACCAAAACGTTGCTACTCTTTTTTTCTGTAATGGGGTAAATAAACATTTTTGTATCTTTCTACATTCCTGTCTGCTGCCGGTTACTACTACTTATATTTGGATTGCATCTGTGGAGCTCGTCTGGTTTGGGCTCCTTTACTGGCGTTTGCATCTATATTGCCTGACTCTATAATAGGACTAGTGCAGTGCTGCTGGGAATTCATCTCTGATTTTGTGACATCCCTGTACTGTGACATCACTGTATATATTATCTCTGAACTGTGACATCACTGTATATTATCCCTGTAGTGTGACATCACTGTATATATTATCTCTGAACTGTGACATTACTGTATATTATCCCTGTACTGTGACATCACTGCGTATATTAGCTCTATACTGTGACATCACTGTGTATATTATGCCTGTACTGTGACATCACTGTGTATATTATCTCTGTACTGTGACATCACTGCGTATATTAGCCCTGTACTGTGACATCACTATGTATATTATCTATGTACTGTGACATCCCTGTACTGTGACATCCCTGTATATATTATCTCTGAACTGTGACATCACTGTATATTATCCCTGTACTGTGACATCACTGCGTATATTAGCCCCGTACTGTGACAGCACTATGTATATTATCTCTGTACTGTGACATCACTGTGTATATTATCTCTGTACTGTGACATCACTGCGTATATTAGCCCTGTACTGTGACATCACTATGTATATTATCTCTGTACTGTGACATCACTGTATATTATCCCTGTACTGTGACATCACTGCGTATATTAGCCCTGTACTGTGACATCACTATGTATATTATCTCTGTACTGTGACATCACTGCGTATATTAGCCCTGTACTGTGACATCACTATGTATATTATCTCTGTACTGTGACATCACTGCGTATATTAGCCCTGTACTGTGACATCACTATGTATATTATCTCTGAACTGTGACATCACTGTATATTATCCCTGTACTGTGACATCACTGCGTATATTAGCCCCGTACTGTGACATCACTATGTATATTATCTCTGTACTGTGACATCACTGTGTATATTATCTCTGTACTGTGACATCACTGCGTATATTAGCCCTGTACTGTGACATCACTGTATATATTATCTCTGAACTGTGACATCACTGTATATTATCCCTGTACTGTGACATCACTATGTATATTATCTCTGTACTGTGACATCACTGCGTATATTAGCCCTGTACTGTGACATCACTATGTATATTATCTCTGTACTGTGACATCCCTATGTATATTATCTCTGTACTGTGACATCACTATGTGGATTATTTTTATGCATTTGGGAGACTAAGATTATCGGTAAACTTTTTGGGACACCATTCCAAGTTTTGCTATAGCGTCCCATGGTTACTTGTTACTCTCCTGATGCTAGTTATGAGCTGCCCCTAATTGTCTAATATATTGTTATCCCTATGATAATGTGTAAACCACCGACATGTCTGCATATAATAATGTGTATTGGCTCATACAGAGATGACTGGCGCTACAGGGGCACCGTGTGTCTCCACATCAGAAGTGGCTGCTACACATCACTCCTGCTGCGCCGACTTCTGACACAGGAAGGGGAAATTGCATGTGACAACTGAGAGGAGAGTGAAGAAGAAGAAGTGTCAGTTTTGTGCATTCAAGTGAGAGAAAAGGACATTATAAAGCGAATGTGAGGATGGTGGCTGCTGTTCCTGGGTACATTCTGGCTGGCACTGGGGGCACAATGCTGCTGGTACTGTATGGAGGACATGGAGAAGGACAGAGTAGGACTGGCACTGTATGGGAGGCACGCTGGGTGGGTGGGATACATTAACATGGTTGTGTCAGAATTCTTGCATATGACACTAGGGGGGAGATTTATTAAAGGGGGTTTCAAGTACTAAACTATTGATAACCTGTCCTCAGCATGGGTCATCAATAGTTGATTGGTGGGGTTCCATCACTCGGAACTTCAGTCCATACCCGTCACAGCGCCATACATTGTATAGTGGCTGTACCTGGTATCGTAGCTCCGTCCCATTCACTTGGCATGAAGTTCAGCTTACTTTTCAATAAGAGGTTCTGCAGTAGATGAGGTATACCGTATCACTAATATGAATTATTAAGGATTCTAAGATACCCATACACCTTCAGTAGCTGTCGGCCAACTGCTCGTGCTGACGGCTGTTTCTCCCGACTCCCCCATACACGTGGCACTTTGCTCGGCTGAGGGTTTACGTGTTTTACACGAGAGCAGAGAAAGCTGCAGGTTATTTCCAGGGTGAATTAAAGGATTGGGTGCTGAAATTCAATAATCCCAATTCTTCTGCCCAAAAATAGGTGTCTTGTAAAGCTAGGAACCTGTTCAATAGGGTTCGCCTGGACTTGGCGGATGGGCCCACATGCTTTGATCTAAATGTGTGCTAAGAACGTGCATCTTTATGTGGTTAGTATACACAGTTGGGCACTTTTATTCAGATATTAGTGTGTATCAGCGCTGAGGCATGTGTTTCTGTTACTTTACCTGAAGTTCCTGTTATACTCAATTTCAGCATCCCCTAAACATATGACGTCCTGTCCTCCCCGACAGTGAATTTCCTTTCCTAGAACAGGCTTGAGACTGGGGTCCACATCTTCAGGAACATCCTGTAAGAACAGCGTGATGTGAGCATACAGCATATCTACCACAGCAGCCACTATTACCACAGTCAGGAGGTACCTGTATGAGGATGGGCTCCCCAAGGCGTATGGCAGTTTCCAGGGTCTTCATGTAACCGGGATCAGAAGCCAGGACTTGCCGTAATTTCCTGCCTTCCATCTGGCATATCCACTTATATGCCTGACCATGAGGATCAATGAGGAGAGGCCAACGCTGGCCATTCTTAACTAATATGGCATTCTCAATGGAATAGGGATCGGGGGGTAACCCTTCACTGTGCCAATGTCTCACCTGTTGGCAAAAAATCCCAAAACAAGGTTTACCCCTGATTTTAGTACAACCTGAGTTGTTCCATTTCTCCCTTCTAACCAACTCTGCAGTACCATGTCAAAGGAAGAAGCAGCTGCAGATTCTCTCTCCGTCTATTAGACGGGAGCAGTGATTGGCTGAGTACAAGCATCAGACCAAGATCCCGCCCACACAGCAGGCCTGGAGAGAGAGAATATGCATTTTCATAATACCTAATGCCAAAATCAGAGGCATAACCTGAAGCTCCTGAGCCCCACCTACCATGGGCTTTCTATAGGTATGCCCCCCGATAAAGCATTATAAACCAATACCTCACTCTCGGCTGCCATGGCTTGGATGAATGAGTAATCTTCTGACACTGGGATCTGATATGTTTTACAGAGCTCCAACCACTGCCCCATCAGCTGTGCCCGATACTCGGATGTAAACACCCCACAATACACGATAAATGCAGCAGAAACCAGGACGTCTCCGATGATTCCCTTCAGCCGCAGCTCCAGCCGCTCTACGGACTCTTTCCATCGTACCTGTGTGGTATGAGAATGTATAATAAGTCAAATATTCAGTAACAAAATATAAATCAAGAGCCACGGGGGCCCCTGGAGAAAGGTGGTCTAGTCCTCACTTTAATGGATGGTGAGAACTTGTGGAGGGTTGTGGTCTCCACAAGTATCAAAATGTTAGCACGTTAGTAGTGCGGTAATGTCAAGTAGCTCCTGAAAGGGTCAGTATTTTTATCTTTGTTATGGTGCTCTGTCCTCTATATACTATAATCCACAATCATTGCATTAGGAACACCTACTCAATAACGGGTTGGTCCACCTTTTTGGGTGATCACTACTTTGAGATGTGGTGAACCTCCTCCATATTCCACTCAGTCCAAGCCCGCTGTAGCAGCTTTATCAGTTGGTGACATTTTGTAGATAAGGGGGAGCAGATTTTACACCTCTTTCCAGCATATCCTAAAAATATTCAATGGGGTGACAATCCGGGAGGTTTGGGAGCCAAGGCAGTGTGCATTCACTGTTATGTTCGTCTGACAACTCGTTAGTGACCCGGGCATGATGACACGGAACGCTGTCCTGTTGAAAAATGGTACTGTGGTCGGGGAAGACTTCTTGAAAATAAGGCTGCAGTTGGTCAGCTAACAGGTCTCTGTAGCGTTCCTCATTCAAGGATTGTGATATGATGACCAACAATCCTAGGCCAAGCCAGGAAAATGGTTCCCAGAGCATGACACCACCGACACCACCACCACCGGCCTGATGAACCCCAACAGTGCACCTATGGGATATGGCTTCATGCAGTATACAGCAGATGCGGACTCGGCCACCCATATGCTTCAGCAGGTAACGAGTCCAGACGACCTTCTGTCGTGTCCGAGGTTCATTGACATCTTTCCTTGGTCCATGTGAGGTGTTGCTGGTGATGTCACGGGCTGGTCAGTGATACCCTTGTCAGTCTTTAGCTGTTGAACCCCAGTTGACACAAGGTCATAGAATCATAGAATGGTAGAGTTAGAAGGGACCTCCAGGGTCATCGGGTCCGACCCCCTGCTCAGTGCAGGATTCACTAAATCCTCCCAGACAGATATTTGTCCAGCCTTTGTTTGAAGATGTCTATTTTTTTTTAAGCGGGTTGCTTATTTGCAATGTTTTTAAGCTGTCTGTGCACCTTCACGTGTTTTTGAATAAACATGAACTAGCTTTTTTCACCAGCACACGTTGAGCAGACCCTCTATTTTTCACTTGTCTTATTTAATGTTGGGCTGAAGGAGTGCCAGCCAGATGGGAGCTCCGTTTGCTGTGGATACATGTTAATCAGAAGTCCAGCTGGAGCTGGTGAGTTGCTTTCTTGTTTTTTTTACACCTCCCGTGGTAACCTGTTCCACTCATTGATCCCCCTCACTGTCTAATATATAATCTGTGTCTCCTCCCTTTCAGTGTCATCCCATTGCTTCTAGTCTTTCTTTATGCAGATATTTGTAGACAGCTATTAACCCTTTCCAATACAATTTGGATTCAGAGTTTCCTAAAAGGCTTTCCTTTTTGCTGTTATACAACGGTGCCATCTGCTGGCTAAAGCCAGTGTGTGCGCGCCAGAGAGGCTCCGACAGCGGCGTGGCTGGCAATAGATGGTAAGAATACCTTGTCGGACATCTTCTGACATTGGACCTGTACAAGCTTTAATCAGAATGTAGGAAGACGTTAGACAGTGAATTGGAAAGGGTTAAGTCTCTTCTGAGCCACCTTATTTGCGAGTTAAACATTCCCAGATCCTTTAACTGTTCCTCATAGGACATGATTTGCAGACCACTCACCATCTTGGTAACTCTTCTCTGAACTTCCTCCAGTTTGTCTATGTCTTGTTTAAAGTGGGGTGCCCAGAACTGGACACAATATTCCAGATGAGGTCTGACTAAGGAAGAGTAGAGGGGGATAATGACCTCACGTGATCTAGACTCTAAGCTTCTCTTAATACATCCCAGAATTGTGTTTGCCTTTTTGGCTGCTGCATCACATTGTTGACTCATGTTCAGTCTATGATCTATTAGTATACCCAAGTCTATTTCACATGTGCTGCTTAGCCTAATTCCTCCCATTCTGCATGTGCTTTTTTCATTTTTCTTGATCATATGTAGGACTTTGCATTTCTCTGTTCAAGCTTTTCTAGATCTTTTCTTACTGTACCTCTTTCTCCTCTGCTCTGTTCTTTGTGGGTAGAGTCATTTCTTGCTGTACCTTTTTCTCCTTTCGCTCAGGAACCAGTACCCTGCGTGAGAACGTTGTACTGGTTCCCGAGCAGTATGGGTGCTGGCTGACTCCTCCTTCTTCTATGGGTAACATGGTCCCATTCCTCGGCTTCTGCAGGTACACTGGACATTTCTTTTCCTTCAACATTTTGAAGACTTTCTTCTACTCTGTCAAGGAAATCTTCACCTTCCTTAATAAGTTTCAATGTAGCTATTCTCTCCTGAAGACTCTGCACCTTTTCCTCCAGTAGAGACATGAGCTTGCATTTCTGGACGGTGAAGTTTGGCTTTTCCTCTGGTCGGTCTGTAAATATGTAACATACACTGCAGCTCACCAAATGGCTCCTCTCCATTTCCATGTTGTCAAATGATGTCCACTTCCAAACTTCTAAAAGTCAAGAATTGTAGTGAAGATGCTGCTAAGTGTACAACTTCGGGCAGTCTGATGATGTGCTCCAAGCAGCTAGACCCGGCTAATCCCGACAATCTTCCCGCTTACAGCGATTCTTTGCTCTTCCCAGAATGCACTGGGAATATGTAAATGAACTTCCTGCAGCTTCAATCTCTGGTCTGCCATATACGCCATATCATTGTGGAAATTTGTCTACATTCCCTGCTGTTATACTGCTGGGTCATCTGGTCCTTGTAGCATGTTGTTACTGAGATACCAGACATACCACCTAAGGCTCGCCTCCAGGATCATATGTGACTTCTGTGTGATCTTCCGTCAGATGTCTGTCCATGGTTCAACCAGTCTTGGTAAACTCTTGATACCGTGGTGCAGGAACAGCCAGCAAGTGCCCAGAAGTACTGGCACAGCACCTCTGGGCACCAACAAACACCCATGGCTACCAAATGTTGCCTTCTGCTGCGAAAAAGAGAGGTCAGCACATTATCTGAGAGCAAAGTGTGGTGCGCCATCACGTGGTACCGCGTTACTGATCACAAGACAAGATGTGCCAGCTGTTCCCAATGCAGTGACCGTTCAGTGTATATACTTCTATACTACACCTTCTCTTCATCTAGGGCTGTAATCAGCACGGAGGCCCTCGCCAGGCGTTTGGTGGTCAGCTGCTTCCGGAAGGCCAAATGATCTTTCTCTGCAACACTGTCGTCGTATTGTTTTTGCAGCAGATGCCGATGTTCTTCAACCTAAATAACAAAAAACCCCATTATGATGCATATAAAGACCATACAGCTAAAGCAGGAGTACCCCGAATCAGCTCTATGTACATGGGTACTCTGGTTTGGCTTACGGAAGGCAAAAAGTTGTCAGATCTCACTGCCGCCCCCTGCTGGTTCAGTGTTAGCTTGCTGAACATGCTCTGTTGTGGCAGATATAGCGTAAGGACTATATAATAGATGTAGAAAGATATATACTCCCACACTGTACTGGATGATGTAGACGAGGATCTCACTGTACGGGCGAGTGTCATGTAGGCCAGTGAAGAACTGACCGTTTTACCTGTGACTTCACTGCAATTTTCATGTGTGTATGATGCGTTTTTGCAATAAAAACGCACAATTTCCATCAGTTTTCATACGTTCAAATTTACGTTAAAAGATCCTTTTATAATTTCTTGGGTCTCTGTTAATGAATCTAAATTATAGTAAACATTGAGTTTTCCATCTTTCCGGAGGCTTTACAGGATGCCTGCCGACCTCTGATAAGATGGAGTGGAATATATATAGAAGCTCATGTATACGCAGCTATAGGTGATGTATAGCGGACCCACTTACCATAGACAAGCTGGCCTGTTTCTGCCTCAGCCTCTCCTGTGCCAGCTTCAGGGCTTCCTGGGCTTCTGCCACGCGCTCTTGTTTTGGAATCACCATCTACAGTGAATAGAATCATATAGATGTCAAATGGAGAAATGTAGCAATTCAGCAGTGTATACATGGCACCTGAAATACTAGTTACTGCAGTGTACACTCCGTGTCAAGAAAACCATCACCCTCCCCTAGAAGTTGTTGGATGGATGAAACTTTCTCTGTGATTGTAGTGTTGTTATAAGTGATTACAATATCAGAGAAAAAGCATAATTTATCGTGGAGAACCGAACCCTTGTAGGGAGGCTCTAGTACCCTGTTGTACCGCCTCTAGCTTGGATACAAGATGTGATACAAGTGGGCATGGAGGCTCTAGTACCCTGTTGTACCGCCTCTAGCTTGGATACAAGATGTGATACAAGTGGGCATGGAGGCTCTAGTACCCTGTTGTACCGCCTCTAGCTTGGATACAAGATGTGATACGGGGAGCATAGAGGCTCTAGTACCCTGTTGTACCGCTTCTAGCTTGGATACAAGATGTGATACAGGTGGGCATGGAGGCTCTAGTACCCTGTTGTACCACCTCTGGCTTGGATACAAGATGTGATAGTGGTGGGCATGGAAGCTCTAGTACCCTGTTTTACTGCTTCTAGCTTGGATACAAGATGTGATACAGGTGGGCATGGAGGCTCTAGTACCCTGTTGTACCACCTCTGGCTTGGATACAAGATGTGATAGTGGTGGGCATGGAAACTCTAGTACCCTGTTGTACCACCTCTGGCTTGGATAGAAGATGTGATAGTGGTGGGCATGGAAGCTCTAGTACCCTGTTTTACTGCTTCTAGCTTGGATACATGATGTGATACTGGCGGACATGGAGGCATAAAGGTTCTGTATGGTTTTCGGCGACATATTGCTCCTCTTTTGCTGTACCTGAACTTCTAGATCATGTAAACCCGTAGGCTGTGGAACTTGGTGTCCAAGATGTTCCCATACATGTTCTATTGACGATAAATCTGGTGACCGGGCAGGTTGTGGGGTTGAAGGTGACAATGTTGTGGGGGCTCCTATGACCCCCCCTTGTGTGTATGACCTGCTGGAAGCCGCCATTAGAGGAACACATGTGGCTGCAGGATGTCCTGAATATATGACTGAGCTGCCATTGTCCCTCGTACCACTACTAGGGGGTCTGACTGTCTTATGCGATAGCCCCCCAGACCATCAAACCAGCAGGGGGCAGTGTGCCACACCATATCAAAGGCAGGGTTAAGGGCACTCCCCCCGAGTTTTCCAAACACGAACATGGCCGTCGTCAGCTTCCAAACTAAACCTGGTTCCTCTTCATAGCAAACAGAGGCGATGCCGGGTCTCGGAGGCCGTACAAGTAATGGGGACCACGAGAACAAATCTCCTTCAGCCAAGCGCCTAGAAATGGTTCTGAACGACGCAGGGGTGTAACGATGGCGCCCCCTATCTCAGGATAGATGACAACAAAACACTTGGAGCTACTCGTGCTTGTCAGACGTTCAGATAATCCTTTACTGGTGGTCTGTTGAGGGGGTCCTGAGCCCGGTCGCCTCGTGTGTGTGACCTCAGGCATTTACTGGTCCCAACACCACCTAAGGCCGTTTTCACATGGCTGAGAAAATCGTGCGAAATTTCTGCGTTCCGAGATGCACAAATCTCACACGAATATGAACCCCATTCTTTTGAATAGGGTCATACATAGGAGTGATTTTCTCCCGCATCGCTGCATGTCCTATCTTTAAATGTTCCCTCGGAACTCCTCACATTGCATCGCCCATTGCTTTTAATAGGGCCGACACAGCTAGCACGGCGTGTAAGGTTCACACGAATGTAATGCGAGGTTTACCCGCTACTTCCCTGAAGTGATGCAAGGCAGTTTTAACACAAAAACACCTCGCATCCGCTATGACATTGCATGTTGGTGAGTGCCATATAGGGCAGAGTTTCACTGTCCAATATCACACTCGCCAGTGTGAAATTAGCCTAACAGTCTGGTCAGAACGGCCCGATGGGGGACAATTCATGGATACGACCATCCAGCTTCTCACATCCCAATAATGCGCCCCTCTCAGACTCTGGTAACGGGGTGAGATCTCTTCTCTGCGTCGTAGAGGCGTCTAGTGGTCAACAAGCTCTACAAGCAGAAGAAGAGGCCACTACACACAAGGAGCCTCCGAGAGCCTCTTATAGGCCAAGGGGGAACCACTTTTAGGGTCTCAGGTGACACGACCGTCCATCTAATCACCACAACTCTCATCATTTGTATATCTGCCTGAGATGGAGCTGCAGGCCGAGGTTTGTAGCAAGACAACTAATTCTTCTGGGGCCGGAGTGTTTTCTGGATTCCTGGATACAAACCTTCTGAACCTCATGATAGTGTTCAAGAGCCAGAACCCACTGACACAGGGAGCGGCACGCCGTAGATACAGCACCCACTTTCTGCGGGTTAAAGTCTGGAATACTGGAAAATTTCTTTAAGTTATAAAAGACCTGTAAAATAAGGCAAAATAGTTAAAAGATAATAACTTCATACAGATCGTTATTTGTGCAAATCGGTCAACAACAAAAAATGGAATAACTTTGGAAATGGAAAATCAATAGACGTGATTAAATATATCCTATTTTTTGCAGCACAGGAGGCAGTATTATAGTAGTTATATTCTTGTACATAGGGGGCAGTATGATAGTAGTTATATTCTTGTACATAGGGGGCAGTATGATAGTAGTTATATTCTTGTACATAGGGGGCAGTATTATAGTAGTTATATTCTTGTACATAGGGGGCAGTATTATAGTAGTTATATTCTTGTACATAGGGGGCAGTATTATAGTAGTTATATTCTTGTACATAGGGGGCAGTATTATAGTAGTTATATTCTTGTACATAGGGGGCAGTATGATAGTAGTTATATTCTTGTACATAGGGGGCAGTATGATAGTAGTTATATTCTTGTACATAGGGGGCAGTATGATAGTAGTTATATTCTTGTACATAGGGGGCAGTATTATAGTAGTTATATTCTTGTACATAGCGGGCAGTATGATAGTAGTTATATTCTTGTACATAGGGGGCAGTATTATAGTAGTTATATTCTTGTACATAGGAGGCAGTATTATAGTAGTTATATTCTTGTACATAGGGGGCAGTATTATAGTAGTTATATTCTTGTACATAGGGGGCAGTATTATAGTAGTTATATTCTTGTACATAGGGGACAGTATTATAGTAGTTATATTCTTGTACATAGGGGGCAGTATTATAGTAGTTATATTCTTGTACATAGGAGGCAGTATTATAGTAGTTATATTCTTGTACATAGGGGGCAGTATTATAGTAGTTATATTCTTGTACATAGGGGGCAGTATTATAGTAGTTATATTCTTGTACATAGGGGGCAGTATTATAGTAGTTATATTCTTGTACATAGGGGCAGTATTATAGTAGTTATATTCTTGTACATAGGGGGGCAGTATTATAGTAGTTATATTCTTGTACATAGGGGGCAGTATTATAGTAGTTATATTCCTGTACATAGGGAGCAGTATTATAGTAGTTATATTCTTGTACATAGGGGGCAGTATTATAGTAGTTATATTCTTGTACATAGGGGGCAGTATTATAGTAGTTATATTCTTGTACATAGGGGGCAGTATTATAGTGGTTATATTCTTGTACAGAGGAGCAGTATTATAGTAGTTATATTCTTGTACATAGGGAGCAGTATTATAGTAGTTATATTCTTGTACATAGGGGGCAGTATTATAGTAGTTATATTCTTGTACATAGGGGGCAGTATTATAGTAGTTATATTCTTGTACATAGGGGGCAGTATTATAGTAGTTATAGTCTTGTACATAGGGGCAGTATTATAGTAGTTATATTCTTGTACATAGGGGGCAGTATTATAGTAGTTATATTCTTGTACACAGGGGGCAATATTATAGTACTTATATTCTTGTACACAGGGGGCAGTATTATAGTAGTTATATTCTTGTACATAGGGAGCAGTATTATAGTAGTTATATTCTTGTACATAGGGAGCAGTATTATAGTAGTTATATTCTTGTACATAGGGGGCAGTATTATAGTAGTTATATTCTTGTACATAGGGGGCAGTATTATAGTAGTTATATTCTTGTACATAGGGGGCAGTATTATAGTAGTTATATTCTTGTACATAGGGGGCAGTATTATAGTAGTTATATTCTTGTACATAGGGGGCAGTATTATAGTAGTTATATTCTTGTACATAGGGGGCAGTATTATAGTAGTTATATTCTTGTACACAGGGGGCAGTATTATAGTACTTATATTCTTGTACACAGGGGGCAGTATTATAGTAGTTATATTCTTGTACATAGGGGGCAGTATTATAGTAGTTATATTCTTGTACACAGGGGGCAGTATTATAGTACTTATATTCTTGTACACAGGGGGCAGTATTATAGTAGTTATATTCTTGTACATAGGGAGCAGTATTATAGTAGTTATATTCTTGTACATAGGGAGCAGTATTATAGTAGTTATATTCTTGTACATAGGGGGCAGTATTATAGTAGTTATATTCTTGTACATAGGGGGCAGTATTATAGTAGTTATATTCTTGTACATAGGGGGCAGTATTATAGTGGTTATATTCTTGTACAGAGGAGCAGTATTATAGTAGTTATATTCTTGTACATAGGGAGCAGTATTATAGTAGTTATATTCTTGTACATAGGGGGCAGTATTATAGTAGTTATATTCTTGTACATAGGGGGCAGTATTATAGTAGTTATATTCTTGTACATAGGGGGCAGTATTATAGTAGTTATATTCTTGTACATAGGGAGCAGTATTATAGTAGTTATATTCTTGTACATAGGGGGCAGTATTATAGTAGTTATATTCTTGTACATAGGGGGCAGTATTATAGTAGTTATATTCTTGTACATAGGGGGCAGTATTATAGTAGTTATATTCTTGTACATAGGGGGCAGTATTATAGTAGTTATATTCTTGTACATAGGGGGCAGTATTATAGTAGTTATATTCTTGTACATAGGGGGCAGTATTATAGTAGTTATATTCTTGTACATAGGGGGCAGTATTATAGTAGTTATATTCTTGTACACAGGGGGCAGTATTATAGTACTTATATTCTTGTACACAGGGGGCAGTATTATAGTAGTTATATTCTTGTACATAGGGGGCAGTATTATAGTAGTTATATTCTTGTACACAGGGGGCAGTATTATAGTAGTTATATTCTTGTACACAGGGGGCAGTATTATAGTAGTTATATTCTTGTACATAGGGAGCAGTATTATAGTAGTTATATTCTTGTACATAGGGAGCAGTATTATAGTAGTTATATTCTTGTACATAGGAGGCAGTATTATAGTAGTTATATTCTTGTACACAGGGGGCAGTATTATAGTAGTTATATTCTTGTACATAGGGGGCAGTACTATAGTAGTTATATTCTTGTACATAGGGGGCAGTATTATAGTAGTTATATTCTTGTACATAGGGGGCAGTATTATAGTAGTTATATTCTTGTACATAGGGGGCAGTATTATAGTAGTTATATTCTTGTACATAGGGGGCAGTATTATAGTAGTTATATTCTTGTACATAGGGGGCAGTATTATAGTAGTTATATTCTTGTACATAGGGGGCAGTATTATAGTAGTTATATTCTTGTACATAGGGGGCAGTATTATAGTAGTTATATTCTTGTACACAGGGGGCAGTATTATAGTACTTATATTCTTGTACACAGGGGGCAGTATTATAGTAGTTATATTCTTGTACATAGGGGGCAGTATTATAGTAGTTATATTCTTGTACATAGGGGGCAGTATTATAGTAGTTATAGTCTTGTACATAGGGGGCAGTATTATAGTAGTTATATTCTTGTACATAGGGGGCAGTATTATAGTAGTTATATTCTTGTACATAGGGGGCAGTATTATAGTAGTTATAGTCTTGTACATAGGGGCAGTATTATAGTAGTTATAGTCTTGTACATAGGGGCAGTATTATAGTAGTTATATTCTTGTACATAGGGGGCAGTATTATAGTAGTTATAGTCTTGTACATAGGGGGCAGTATTATAGTAGTTATATTCTTGTACATAGGGGGCAGTATTATAGTAGTTATAGTCTTGTACATAGGGGGCAGTATTATAGTAGTTATATTCTTGTACATAGGAGGCAGTATTATAGTAGTTATAGTCTTGTACATAGGAGCAGTATTATAGTAGTTATATTCTTGTACACAGGGGGCAGTATTATAGTACTTATATTCTTGTACACAGGGGGCAGTATTATAGTAGTTATATTCTTGTACATAGGGAGCAGTATTATAGTAGTTATATTCTTGTACATAGGGAGCAGTATTATAGTAGTTATATTCTTGTACATAGGGGGCAGTATTATAGTAGTTATATTCTTGTACATAGGGGGCAGTATTATAGTAGTTATATTCTTGTACATAGGGGGCAGTATTATAGTAGTTATATTCTTGTACATAGGGGGCAGTATTATAGTAGTTATATTCTTGTACATAGGGGGCAGTATTATAGTAGTTATATTCTTGTACACAGGGGGCAGTATTATAGTACTTATATTCTTGTACACAGGGGGCAGTATTATAGTAGTTATATTCTTGTACATAGGGGGCAGTATTATAGTAGTTATATTCTTGTACATAGGGGGCAGTATTATAGTAGTTATAGTCTTGTACATAGGGGGCAGTATTATAGTAGTTATATTCTTGTACATAGGGGGCAGTATTATAGTAGTTATATTCTTGTACATAGGGGGCAGTATTATAGTAGTTATAGTCTTGTACATAGGGGCAGTATTATAGTAGTTATAGTCTTGTACATAGGGGCAGTATTATAGTAGTTATATTCTTGTACATAGGGGGCAGTATTATAGTAGTTATAGTCTTGTACATAGGGGGCAGTATTATAGTAGTTATATTCTTGTACATAGGGGGCAGTATTATAGTAGTTATAGTCTTGTACATAGGGGGCAGTATTATAGTAGTTATATTCTTGTACATAGGAGGCAGTATTATAGTAGTTATAGTCTTGTACATAGGAGCAGTATTATAGTAGTTATATTCTTGTACATAGGGGGCAGTATTATAGTAGTTATATTCTTGTACATAGGGGGCAGTATTATAGTAGTTATATTCTTGTACATAGGGAGCAGTATTATAGTAGTTATATTCTTGTACATAGGAGGCAGTATTATAGTAGTTATATTCTTGTACATAGGGGGCAGTATTATAGTTGTTATATTCTTGTACATAGGGGGCAGTATTATAGTAGTTATATTCTTGTATATAGTGGGCAGTATTTTAGTTCTTATTTTCATGCATATAGGAGGCAGTATTATAGTAGTCATATTTTTGTACATAGGGGCAGCATTATAGTAGCTTCTTACCAAATGGTTCCACTGAGTACAGAGCAAATAAAATAAACTGAAATCTGTGCCATTACCTTTTCTGGAATGCTGTCCTTATCGAGGTTGACCAGCTTTTTTAGGAATCCATGGTCCCCAAGGAGAAGTTTGGCAGTAGGCCAGTCAGGTTTCTGCTGCAGCAACACACACACAGCGTTCATGACAGTCAGTACCAGGAATGGCGGGTGAGTGTATACTCTTCAGAAGAGAGAATAGCAAAGTTAAATATTACTGATAAAAACACAGGTTTACTTTTTCATTAATCCCTTATCAGACTCCATTACACTAATTTTAATAAATTACATATATTCCCTATGTCTATAGTCTTTGTGCTGAAGGCCTATTTCAGTTATGGAGGGGCTAGGTAACTGGTTCTGTCACCAAAGGCCAGGGGGATACTAAAAAAGTGGAAGCCACATACAGATCTCTCTACAAATTGCATATTGGTGAAGCCTGTGGTTTCTAATGGGTTCTTTCAGGCTACAAAACATTTCTCATTTTTAAAAATACATTGGAAACCACGGGCGTCACATATATGCGTTTTGTAGCGAGATTTTGTAGCCCATGCGAACGAGGCCTAAAGGAGATCTGTATGTGGCTTCCACTTTTTTAGTATCACTCTGGCCTTTGGTGACAGACCCAGTTGCCTAACTCCTCCATAACTGACCAGGAACATTAGAGTGCTCAGCATTGGCTCCAGCTTACAGGGTGATCTCCGCTGTCAGAAGAGCTAGTGTGTACCCCCCAAAACAGATTTGGCTTTGGTCTACTTCAATGGGCAGCACTTGGTACCCCCTGGTTTTAGCCCTTTAACTCCTCCAATTTTGATCTGGTCTTCTTTGGATGGTCTCCCCAGGCCATTATTCCAAGTGTAGTCTAAGTTTAGTCCAAGTGGAGGCAGACAGTTCAGGAAAACAGTAGGAGGTACCAGAGGAGCAGGCAGAGACATTGTCAATATATGAAGCCGAGGTCAGGATAAGTGGAGTTCTTGCATAATGATAAGACAGGCAAAGGGTCTGGGCAAGCAGCAGACAGTGATGCCAAGGTCAAAGTACAAGCCGAGATCAAGACAGGAGAAGACAGCAAAGTTGGGCGAGTTAAGGTACTTTTGCATGGGACAACTGTGAGGTGCTTTAGTCTTAATGACTGTCCCTCCTGTGATTTCAACAGAGAAGCGACAGTCATTTAGTTAATGGAGGCAGAGCACCCCAGAAATATCCTCCAGCCGCTGCCTCCATTAACACTGAACAGGCTCAAATGAAGTATCTAGTGACTAATGAACAATTCCTTGCTCAGTGCCGTCAGTGGCTGTCTGTACACAGGATAACTATTGCTGATAATCGCCTGATGTAAAGGTACCTTTGGGCACGGATCAAACCAGCAGTCAGTCAAGATGCAGATCTATGTGGAAATAGCTGAACAGTACCCAGCAGTGAAGGAAAGTGCCTTAAGTAGCAAAGAAGTTGACTGGATTGGCCAAAGATTGAAAAGCTGGGTACATGCTGGCCCTTTAAGAGGCAGTCCAAGTGTGTGTGTGGACCCTATAGATGTCAGCCTGTAGGATGGTGTGGCATCTGCAGCATATAAGAGATCAGAGACCATGACCTTTGGACGACGGAGGTAGGAGAAGCATAGGCTGTAGTCACTGACAATGACATCCATCACATATACTGCAATTTCATTAACGCGCAATATTACATTTTTATGTATAAAATTCTGCATTGATTAATCTCTTATTATATCTGTATAGGGGGCGCTGTTTTTGTGACTTCACAAATTTTGTAATGCTGCCTGTTTGCAGTCACCTCTAGGGGGAGCTTACTTAATCCTGCTTTATAGATCTAGTATTGAACTTAGTTGCAGCTGAATACACCTGTCTGCCATGAGCTCTTTACTTTTTTGATGGCTGCAAGTATCTGCTATGGCCACCAGGGGGAGCGATTCAGTGAAAGGTAATCTGCCACTAGTCAGCTCTCCTGTCATTGGACAAAGCCTTGACTGACACTGGTGTTCTTGTTCTTAACATTTACGTTTGCTGTTCTTACTTAACTTCTGAGATGTCAGCTTTGTCCAGAGAATCGAGGGCGGACACGGCGTCCTCCAGTGCCGGCAGAACATCACTCAGCTCCTGTTGGGCTTGCTACAGAGACAGAGGCAAGACTGATAATTCCTCCACAGATACCAAATGTGCTTTTCATCCACTACATTATAATCTAATGTACTACGCGTTTTAATTTTACATCATTTTCAATGGAAACACTCCTGTTTATATTGAGGGGCTAAGAACCTGTCTAGACACAAAGGATATAACTGCACTTGTATCCAGTCTGCACAATCCTCTGCGAGATAAAGGCATCATCAACACAAAGGCCCGTGTATAATAGTGAGTGCAGCTCTGGAGTATAATACAGGATGTAACTCAGGAGCAGCACAGGATAAGTAATGTATGTACACAGTGACTCCACCAGCAGAATAGTGAGTGCAGCTCTGGAGTATAATACAGGATGTAACTCAGGATCAGTACAGGATAAGTAATGTATGTACATAGTGACTCCACCAGCAGAATAGTGAGTGCAGCTCTGGAGTGTAATACAGGATGTAACTCAGGATCAGTACAGGATAAGTAATGTATGTACACAGTGACTCCACCAGCAGAATAGTGAGTGCGGCTCTGGAGTATAATACAGGATGTAACTGGGGATCAGTATAGGATAAGTAATGTATGTACACAGTGACTCCACCGGCAGAATGGTGAGTGCAGCTCTGGAGTATAATACAGGATGTAACTGGGGATCAGTACAGGATAAGTAATGTATGTACACAGTGACTCCACCAGCAGAATAGTGAGTGCAGCTCTGGAGTATAATACAGGATGTAACTCAGGATCAGTACAGGATAGGTAATGTATGTACACAGTGACTCCACAAGCAGAATATTGTGTGCAGCTCTGGAGTATAATACAGGATGTAACTCAGGAGCAGTACAGGATAAGTAATCTATGTACACAGTGACTCCACCAGCAGAATAGTGAGTGCAGCTCTGGAGTGTAATACAGGATGTAACTCAGGATCAGTACAGGATAAGTAATATATGTGCAAAGTGACTCCACCAGCAGAATAGGGAGTGCAGCTCTGCAGTATAATACTGGAGATAACTCAGGATCAGTACAGGATAAGTAATGTATATACAAAGTGACTCCACAAGCAGAATAGTGAGTGCAGCTCTGGAGTATAATACAGGATGTAACTCAGGATCAGTACAGGATAAGTAATGTATGTATACAGTGACTCCACCAGCAGAATAGTGAGTGCAGCTCTGGAATATAATACAGGATGTAACTCAGGATCAGTACAGGATAAGTAATGTATGTACACAGTGACTCCACTAGCAGAATAAGGAGTGCAGCTCCAGAGTATAATGCAGAATAGGATGGGTATAAAATACACTCTTTCTCCATATCCAGTACAAGAATAAAAACTCATATATAATCTGCTGAAGTTGTGGCTACTTTTCTCTTTCTATCTGGAGGTAATCTTTTAGAATATTATAAAAACCAGTTACCTCGGCGTACTCCTGTACAATCCTCGTCTCTTGCCCCATCACCTCCTCTTCTTGCTTTACGATGGCTCGAACCTGCTCCACCACCACGGAGTCCTTCCGCAGTTTTACCATTAACTCTTCTATCTCCTATAAAAGGCAGAAAACAGTAAAACAAGCAGATATGTTTCTCCTCCTGCTGCCTCTTCTGCATACCTTTGACTTCTGCTCTATTTGTGGCCCCAGGGTGACCAGTTCTTGTTGCATGATCTCAATGGAAGATGTTGCCTCCAGGAGGTTCGAGAGCCCAATGAAGAAACGATCCCTGAAAGACACACGAATAGTAACCTCATGGGCACAATATGGAGTACAGACATCAGTGAGTACTAAAAGATCCATATTTTTTCTGTTATAGCCAAACCCAGACAGGCGGGCATCCGAGGGTCCGATACATACATAATAAGACCGCCGGCTTGGGACATACAGTACCTGTCCTCCATAAGCTTTTGTTTCTTCATCTGCAGGATGTGCGAGAAGGTGCTTATAAAGCTGAGGTAGCTCTGAGGTGTGACATAATAATGCTTGCGGGTCTCCTCCTGGTATTGTGCTGCTTTGCCTGAAACACTTTTGTGAATGGCAACACAAGCCTGCGCAATGTGACCCTGTAAAGACACAAGTAACACAAAAGGACACATGAGAGGATGTCCACCTTCTTTTTGAAAGTTTTCCCAAAAAATAACCTCTGCTGGGACTTCCATCGATCAGCTGTAATCTAATCTGTAGCTGAAACAAAGCAGCAAGAGCTCAGTTTCCCTGCAGCACCTCCACAGGTGAGATTAAGCATTACATGATGCCACTGAAATCAATAGCCCATCCTTCTAACACCCAAACGACTTAGGTCCTTCAAAGAAAAGCGCTCACTTACTTCGGGTGGCAACCGCTAAGTATAAGCAATGTGCATAAATAGAATATGATAGCGTACAACGGGCCTCACCTGGTTTTCTGGCACCAGGTCCTGCTGTGTAATGTAAGTATCTGCCACGCTGAGAAGAGCCTCTTGGGGCCACCCGTCATACCAGTCGATGGTGCAGCAGTTCACTAGAGAGGGATGTGTCCGGCAGTGCTCACGGAAGGTCTGTCCTGCAGGGCTCAAGGCCAGGACCAGATGGAGATTGCGACGAACCCTCTGGATGAAGAGAGAAAGACAACAAGGTCCTTATGAATGGAGCTCCATGTAGCAGTGGAGACTCTCCATAGGATGAAGCCTCGTGGGGAGGGACTTTATGTTGGGTTACTAAATATATGATTTCATTAAAGGGGTTGTCCCGCGCCGAAACGGGTTTGTTTTTTTTTTCAATAGCCCCCCCGTTCGGCGCGAGACAAACCCGATGCAGGGGTTTAAAAAAAACCAAACGGATAGTACTTACCCGAATCCCCGCGCTCCGGTGACTTCTTACTTACCTTGCGAAGATGGCCGCCGGGATCTTCACCCTCGGTGGACCGCAGGTCTTCTGTGCGGTCCATTGCCGATTCCAGCCTCCTGATTGGCTGGAATCGGCACACGTGACGGGGCGGAGCTACGAGGAGCAGCTCTCCGGCACGAGCGGCCCCATTCAGAAGGGAGAAGACCGGACTGCGCAAGCGCGTCTAATCGGGCGATTAGACGCTGAAAATTAGACGGCACCATGGAGACGGGGACGCCAGCAACGGAACAGGTAAGTGAATAACTTCTGTATGGCTCATAATTAATGTACGATGTACATTACAAAGTGCATTAATATGGCCATACAGAAGTGTATAGACCCACTTTGTTTCGCGGGACAACCCCTGGGGTCCACAGCAACATGGGGGATTCATGAACTTAGCTGTGCCAGAATTCTGGCACAAAAAGTCTACATTTTGAGAAAAGAGGCGAGAATGTTATCTGATGATTACACTATATAAACACATAGGGCTGAAAGATCGATCACAGCGCTAAAACAGACAGCAATTAAAGAGTAAATGCCCCCTACCATCAGGAAGAACGACAGCATGGACTGGGCGCTGTCAGCCATATTGGCCTCCGCAGCCTCCGCTTTGAGTTCTACAAAGAGACCGTCCAGCTCCTCTTTGTCGAACAGGTCAGGAACGTCTCCCGAGTTCAAGATGCAGGTAATGTCTTCTAAGAAGGAGTCCTAAGAAAGACATGGAAGTCTCAGCTGATATCTCAGGAGTTTCAGACACAGACAACACATGACGACTGATATGTAGATATAATAAAAGATGCAGATACAGGACTGAGCTGCTGACCGCTCGGAGAGTCCATCGACGAATCGTGCGTATCTCACCTGAGTGAGGTCAGAACCGCGGATGATGAGCACCGCACTATGGCCCGTCAGCCCAGCCTCCTTATAGACTTTCTTCAGATCCTCCCTGAATTCTGTGTGACTATAGGTCTGAGTTATTGACAACCAGAAGAGCTTACAATTCGATATGTAGCAGGCCAGCGCTGCGCTGCTCACCTTCCCCGTCCCATCCAGTCCAACCTGTGAAATCACAAAGTGCAAAGACATTGGACCTCTGAATGTATGTACACAGTGACTCCACCAGCACAATAGTGAGTGCAGCTCTGGAGTATAATACAGGATGTAACTGAGGATCAGTACAGGATAAGTAATGTATGTACACAGTGACTCCAGCAGCAGAATAGTGAGTGCAGCTCTGGAGTATAATACACGATGTAACTCAGGATCAGTACAGGATAAGTAATGTATGTACACAGTGACTCCACCAGCAGAATAGTGAGTGCAGCTCTGGAGTATAATACACGATGTAACTCAGGATCAGTACAGGATAAGTAATGTATGTACACAGTGACTCCAGCAGCAGAATAGTGAGTGCAGCTCTGGAGTATAATACACGATGTAACTCAGGATCAGTACAGGATAAGTAATGTATGTACACAGTGACTCCACCAGCAGAATAGTGAGTGCAGCTCTGGAGTATAATACAGGATGTAACTCAGGAGCAGTACAGGATAAGTAATGTATGTACACAGTGACTCCACCAGCACAATAGTGAGTGCAGCTCTGGAGTATAATACAGGATGTATATCAGGAGCAGTACAGGATCAGTAATGTATGTACACAGTGACTCCACAAGCAGAATAGTAAGTGCAGCTCTGGAGTATAATACAGGAGCAGTACAGGATAAGTAATGTATGCACACAGTGAGTGCACCAGCAGAATAGTGAGTGCAGCTCTGGAGTATAATACAGAATATAACTCATGATCAGGATAGGATAAGTAATGCAATGTACAGCAATTAGCATCTATTAACGCTTTTCTTACCATCATCATGTGGGCTCCAGGTTGCCTGAACACTCGGGCGGCCCTTATAATGTGTTGGACGGCTTCCATGAAGAACACATAGGTGTCCTGGAGAACACAAGGTAAGATGATGTCAAAAGGCTGAGTTTTGTCAGCGGATGTACTTGTGCTACAGAGCGATAAACACACACTGACCCCCGTGCTGGCAGAGTTCATCCTCATCTTCATCCAGTATTCATCTAGTTTGGAGACGATCGGTTTGTAGTTCATCACCGGCCGATAAACTCTGCTCTTTGCCGTTGGATCCAACTCCATGAAATCAACAAACTGCACGGGCTCCATCATCAGTTTCTCAACTGGCCAAGAAATCTAATGAAAGGAAAAGTAAATTAAGATGATGATGAAGATGATGAGTGTAATGAAGCCTTCTCTCGCTCTTAATGTGCAGCTAGCAGTAAATATGTCCATAATTCTGTGAGGATTAAATTCCATCACACATCTTTATTGTGGTCGGAGCGACATTTTCTAATAGACAGCTCTAAATCTGCTGTATAGACTTAAAGTTAAATACTAAAATGCTGTCTGCCTGCAGCCACAACAAGGTACTACTAAAGAGTGATTTATTATTGACTTCAATGGTATCTGTATACACCTGTATGTGGTGGGCTCCCCCTAGTGGTGGATTTTATCATGTAGTTCTGTGACTTTATGGAAGGAACAAGGGGAATTGGTACGCCAATCCCTATAAAGATATATTACGAAATGCATCAGGGCAGAAGTTTGGATCTGTTCAAATGGGAAGGGTTTACTTATTAAAGGTCAGTCATGATTCAGAGAAAATATCTGCTGTACAGTAAAATGATTATGTTTTATTCCAGGGACTACTATGTCTTAATACTTGTCTTTATATGAAGGCTCCTGTAAGCATTGGAGGCAGCACTCTCCCCATAGCTGCAATCATATGATTTAGCCACATGACCACTTCCTCAACTGTTCTCTTGGCTCTACCTACTTCTGCACAAGCTGCCCCCTTAAATCTATGTGTTATACCTATAATGCATGTATAAGCTCCCTCTACCTAACGTATCCATACTTGGGGAAAGCCACATGGTCTTGGTGTGGTTAATATAATGCAAAAATGTAGCAGGAAAGGATTAGAATGACTTGTAACCATTCAAATCACAGAAGTGATGACATCGGTTATGGTGGAGTCAGTGATCTGCTGTGATGACGTTAGGAAAGATAGGACTGGATGTAGGGTTGCCACCTTTGGCACCAAAAAATATTGGTCAAGGTAAAAGGGGGCATGGTGTGGGGGTGTGGTTAGGGGACATAGCTTATCACAATGTATATTTTTACCTTCATTATTCAAGTGGGCCCAGTAGTAATAATGGCCCTTTAGTGGCCTCAACAATAATATAGTGTTTCTCCCAAAATAAGACAGGGTCTTAAATTAATTTTTGTCCCAAAACAAGCGCTAGGGCTTATTTTGGGGGAAATTTCTTATTTTACTTACCCGGCAGGCTTGGTTCAGTTTCTTTCTGCTGCTCTCCAGAACCCACAAGATCACTTTCTGGTTACGAGATTCATAAATCCCACCTCCACAAAGCGATGGCTGTGATTGGTTCTTCAAGCACTGCATTGATTGGCTGAGCCACAATACTCGAAGAACCAATCACAGCCATCGTGTCTTGGAGGCGGGATTTATGAGCTGACTGAGCCACGGCAGCTCAGAGTAGTACAGAGTATTTCAGGACACAAGTGAGCTGATACTTTTGGGGGTCCTGACTGTCATGTGACGATGTTAGTGGGGACAGCTCTGTATGTGAAGTGAGGAGGGTGATAGAGATAAAAAGAAAGCAACTATCTGGAACTAAAAAAGGGTAGAGTAGCAGCACAGATTATTTCAGGAAGGTTCACAGACTGAGATTCATACAGTGGAAGGAGCTGATTCGGCATCATAGGTCACTGCAGTGATATTCCTGGGGTAGAAGGACAATGTGATCATTTTCCCCTTCGAGAAACGCAATTACGCTGGAGGCTGAGTAATATTGACCCTTACAGAAGGCTCAGGACCTGCGGCCACTTTCTTCTACCCACCTTGAAGTAATTCAGCAGTTCCTCTGACAGACACTGATAGAAGATCTCTCTGTCTTCTGCGTCTACAAGACGGTCATGAAATACCCGGGTTGTCTCATGTACGAGCAGCTGGACTGCCATGTCCTTGGTGATGATGACAGATTCACTGGCTTGGAATAGCCCCTGCAGGACCTGGAGCAGAGTGAGGAGCACGTGATCGTTGGGGGTCCCAGTGGTTGGGGTCCCAGCTATCAGACATTTATCCCCCATACGTGTCACCAGTGGAAAAACCCCTTTAAAGGGGCTGCACCACAACTGAAAGTTCTCTCCTAGCCACAGGATGGGGCTGATCGGTAGGGGTCTTCCTGACGTTTTCAAGAATGGGTCTCACATGTCCCCTGTTCTCCTCACTGCTGGGGTCACTTTTCTCCCCGCAGTGACAACATTGTGAATGAAGTGTCAGTATGTGTGGTCGAATCTCCATTCTTTTTAAAGGGGCTGACGGAAAAAGCAAAGAGGCACTCGCTCAGCTATCTCTGCAGTCCCATTGAAAGTGAATGGAACACTAGTGCAATTGTACGACCAGTGCTGTATTTGGTGCCATCCTCACAGCAGTGGGAAGAGGTGCAGTAACCCCACAATGAGTTGGGCTAGGGACAGGGGACCTGTGTTCTCAAGAGCGGCAGCGGTCTCCGTAGTGAGACCCTCACTGATCAGCAGGTAAGTCTCTATCCTGTGGATTACCTGTGGTACAACCCCTTTAAGAAACAATATCCGGTTAGGAGATAAGATGTTGGTACCTTAAACAGATCTCTCAGGTTGAAGGTGTAGTGACACTTGGCAGGCGTGGGTAACATGCTGTGACACGTCCTAAAGTACATGGCGATTGCACAAGAAGACAGTAAACTGCGGCACTTCTGGATTTCAGCTAGAAAATTGTGGCGCAGCAGAAATGACCCCAACTGGACCTGAAAAAAGGGGTCAGTAATGAACACCATAAAATGACCAGGCTATCTGACCAGTGGAAGCGGTAATAACATAGAACGGATTGTGTATTAGACATTGTGTATCCAGACATTTCCGGTTTCCTTCAGCTCACTTGTCAGCTTTGCTGTGTAGATTGGGATGAGTCAGCAGAGTCATCTCAGTATCATTATAACCTAAGACATTTCTCTAATCATTGGCTGCCATTCATCGCAGTTGCCAAAAAGTACACACCCCTCTGCACTGCTTATACAGACCATACAAGTAGTGTCTTCTTCCTCTGAGTATCAGTTGTTAAAGACAGGGAGTGTCTCATCTCTTAAGGGCAGGTCCTCTTTGTCCTGTAGAGTGTCATCTCTTATGGGCAGCTCCTCTTGCTCTTGTAGAGTGTCAGCTCTTATGGGCAGGGTTCTCTCTCCTGCACTATGATCCTCACCATTGACCATAATGTTCTAATCCTGTAGTTCCTACTTAGGATCACTAGAGGGCAGCAATGTCTAATCGAAAAATTATAGAAACCTAAGACAGCGCATTTCAACATTACCATGACATATACCAAATTAAATGCGCCAAAAAGTGGCATACGGTACGCTAAGAAATATTGCATATGCCATATTTATGACAGAAGCGCCATTTAAATTATATTTTACAACCGATTTTTTTTACATCAAAGAGGTAGGGCTAAAAAACTTGCAATGCTTGCGCCAAATTTATTGACTTTTGTACATGTACGACAGCCATGAGTTGTCTTGAGCTAGTATGTTCTAACTTGCTCCAAATATATTAGTTCCATGGCTACAGCACCACCATTGTCTATGGCTGTGTCTGGTATTGCAGCTCAGCCCCATTCAGAAATATGCTACAGTCAGCCCATGAACAGGAGAGGCGCTGTCTCTAGAAAAACCTTCTATGTACCCATTAATATAGATTCTGATTACCTGGAATATATGCTGCAGAGCCTGTACAGAGGGGTGCGGCAGGGTCAGCAAGCAGAAGTGTTTGAGGAGTCGGGGGCTGATCGCACTGCGGCCTCCATCAGGGGGGGCACATGCGGCCATCAGAGTGGTGTCCTGGATGTTCTATGGGAGACAATGGACGGTTAGCTGTGGGATTGCCTGACTGTACAGGATAGACCGCATAACATAAAAAAACAGTGCCGGCTGCAAAACGTTATAAGTAGCAGTGAGAGGGTTAAAGGGGTTTTCTGGGACTACAATATTGATTCTTAGGATGGGTCATGGATATCAGATCCGTGGGGGTCCGCCACTTGAAATCTCCGCAAATTAGCTGTTTGAAAACAAAGCAACACTTGGGTGAATGCCGCAGTCAGGTGACGTCACATCCAATTGGTCACACGGCCTGAGAGCCGCTCCGTCCCATTCAAATTAATGGGTTTAGGCTGCTGAACCATGCAATGTGCCTGGTATGCAGTTAAAAAAGGCCGAGGCGCTCAGGTCTCTTCCCGAGTAGTGGACACCCATAGATCAGATATTGATGATCCATCGTAAAGATTCCTGGAAGACCCCTTTGATCCCTTCCCGCCCCAGAACGTAAACGTAAGTCCTGGCTGGGAAACAGTTCTCGCAAATGGACATACACTTACATCCTATGGATGCCAAGGGTTCACAGAGGAAGGGTGTTCCCTCTGTGACATCATTGTCCCTTTACCATGTAATCACGAAAGGCCAATGGGTTGCCATTGCAACTGGACACCAAAAAATGGTGTCCGGGTCTGCCATGGCATGTGATCGCTATGATTAGCCATATTACATTGTAGTAAAAAAGTATTGCAGTGTATTATCATAGCGATCACAGGGTTTCAGATTCAAATCTACAGGAGCATAAAAAATGTGAAGAAAATAAAAGTAAAGAAAAATTTCTGCCCTTTCCTTTTTCATCCTGCGCAGCAAATGCTATAAAACAACAGCAAAAAAATGGACCAAAATTGCTTTAATTGCTTATTTTGCCTGCTAAAAAATGCAATAAAAGTGACCAAAAAAGTCATATGTCCCCCAAAATGGTACCAATAAAAACTACAGCACATCGTGCAAAAAACAATCCCTCATATGACCACGTTGATGGAAAAATGAAAAAGTTATGGCTTTTGAAAAGTGGAGATTAAAATCCCCGCCCAAATCGCCACGTCCTTAGCTCCGAAATTGGCCGCGTCACTAAGGGGTTAAAGGATTTTCCATTCCTATTTTTTTTTTTAAATTGCCTTTCAACTCCTTACAATTTGTAAGATCTCTTCTTGCTGCCGATGAATGGAAACACACAAGCATGGGTGGAGGGGCAGTCTGTAGAGGCACAAGGCTACGGCAGTACAGGCCCTGAGAGCAGATCTGTCAATCATAGTTCAGCCCGACCGCCTTACACTGCTCTTCACTGTACATAATGAGGGCAAACAGCGTTGTCCAGTAAGGAATACGTCTTCTTGGCCGCTTTTATTACAGTATGTCAGAATGTCACACACTTGGGGAGTCAATTAAAGCCTGAAGGGTCGTCAAGAGTATCCACCTACCTTCCATGTAAGTGATTTGGTGTCATAGAAACCACCAAGTTCTAGAAACTGGCGCATCATCTCAAGTGGCGGTTGAGCTCCATATTCTTCTGGATTCGGCATATTTAGATCATCAATAAATACAGCCACCTAGGAACAATTGGGCACAAAATTATACATGTCCATTTAACCCTTTCCCATCCAGTCTCGGACCTGCATAGCTGTGATGTCGGGCGAGGTCCGACACATGTTTCTAACACTCTATTCATTTCTAATTTCTCTAATGATATCTATCTATCTCATATCTATATATCTACAGTAATGCCTCTACTAACATTAACATGTACGAAGGCCGACTTCGAGTAAGGCCGTTTTTTTAGCCAAAATTTTGTCTTCAGTAACATTGGTTGCCTCTAATAACACCGGCGTGTGCCGGCCCACGTGACCTTGTGACCTTGCTGCTGAACCCACGTGATCTCCTGCTCAGCGTCTGCTCCTCCTCGTGCTGCTAATACAACCCACCCTTCTCCATCATCGGCGACGGGTAATATACTAGTACAGTACTGTACTGTACAATTGCACTCCAAAGTAACAGCACAGAGAACACAGTGATAACGCTGGGGACAGATAATGTCGTCACCTGCAGTCCTATGTAACACCACAGAGAACACAGTGATACCACTGAGGACAGATGATGTACTGTAGTACAGCAGATGTCACCAGCAGTCCTATGTAACAGCACAGAGAACACAGTGATAACGCTGAGTATAGATAATGCAGTAGATGGGACCTGCAGTCCTATGTAACACCACAGATAACACACAGTAACATGTTCAATAATATGTTAAATGTTCCATTTATTCTTTACAGTAGTCTTTTATATTCATTTATTATTGTTAGTGTTTTTGGTATTAAAAAACAAATTATTTGGATTTACATTGATTCCTATGGAAATAATTACCTCGAGTAGCAATGGTTTCAGGTAAAGCCAATTGCTTTTGGACGGATTACCAACGTTAGTAGAGGTTTTACTGTATCTATCTATCTATCTATCTATCTATCTATCTATCTATCTGTCATGAGGAATGAATAGAGTATTATAAATGTATGTTATATCAATATACATATAATTACAAGATTATTACAAATGATCTTCCTGATGTGAAATTCTCAGAACACATGTTCAATTTTCAAAGTAGTGTCAAAAAAAGCCTCATGACCTCATTTTTATGTGCTTCTGTTAAGTAATCCCAAGGAATCCACAATGTGCTACCCAAAATAAATAAGAGTTGGGGAGTGTGCAAGTGGCAGGGAAATTGGATTGAAAAGGGTTAAAGTGCAAGAGCGTTTTATTACCAAGGCAAAAGGGGCACAGAGAATGTAACAGTACACAGGATCATGGGTACAAATTCAGAAGCTAACAGAGGCTACTGCTCTTGGCAATCGCTCCTTGTTAGATGGGTCTCCAGACAATAAGCTAATCACAGGGACCCCTAGTGATCAGCTGTATTCTGTGGTGAAACTTGGCAGTAAGTGTTCAGTTTCCCTGCAGCACCCCCACAGGGAATATTAGGTATTACACAAAGCTCATTTAAATCAATGGACTGTCTGTGTAATGGAGGGCAGGATGGGTCTTCCAGAATAAGAGACACTGTGTAGTCATTCTGCTCTCTGGCTAATAAAACAGGGTCCTGAATGGACGATCCCTCCTCTATTAACTTCCATTGGAAACTTAAAATTGATCACTTTTTAGCTAATCAGAAAATAGTCGAGCCACCAAAATGTGTTGGCAGTGTAAGAATTGGTGCAGGAAACAGCACAAAGCAAGCTGGGACAACTATTTGTAATTGGTCAGTATTTTTTCACTACTTTCATACATAACCTCAGTTGTGATTCTTCACACGCTCTTTATGGTAAATGCATGGAGGAAGGGGGGCAGCTCTTACCTGTTTAGACCTCGGGGCCCCCAGGGTGTCTCGGCTCTTCTTCACCAGCTTGCTGAGGATTTGGCTCTGGATTCTAGCAGCACTGGTGTGCGGTCCAAGCTGTACTGTGGACACTAAGAGTTGCTTCGTCTTCTGAGAGACGGGTTCATTCTCAGACACCTGATCATCTGCGACTATTCCAGAGAGCAATGCATCTATAGAAAACACACAACTACTATAATAGGACTGGTTATAATGTACAGTGCGTATTATAGATAGTCGCTACACCCAAAGAGTCAAACAAAAGCTACAACGTACATAGATATGAGATAGATAGCTATGAGATGAATATGAGATAGATAGATATGAGATAGATATGAGAGGGATAGATATGAGAGAGATAGATAGATAGATAGATAGATAGATATGAGACAGATAGATATGAGAGAGATAGATATGAGATAGATAGATAGATAGATATGAGAGAGATAGATATGAGAGAGATAGATATGAGAGATATATAGACAGACACTTTACCTTCTACAGATAATGCTAAATCTTCATCGGCTCCGGACACGGCTGTTAGTGATGTAATATTCTGTAAAAGACTGATCACATCATATAAACAGTGAAAGGGGTTGTCTCAAGAAAATAACTTATCCTGTATCCACAGGAAAGGGGGTATAACTATCTGTCTATGTCTCCCCCTTCCTCTCTTACATGGTAATACAAGCACTGACATACAGGGATGTGTAATGAATCCTCCACCCAATCTACTTTGATTTGACCTTGAAGATTGTGGAGCTGCAAGTTTAGAGCTCAGTGGCTGTTTTCTATTAAGTTCCTCTCTCTCCCTCCCTGCTTTTGTCTCTGTGTCTCTCCTTTCCTTCTTCTCTCACACAGTTGTACAAGCTGTAAATGCCGTAAGAGAATGCAGCAAAAAAGAGATGTACAACTTACTGCGTGTATATTACATTACGCTGCACTGATAACAGAGGACTCAACAGGACTAGGATAGTCAAGAGCAAGGGATATCACATGACCTCAGGATCAAACAACATAAAGTTTCTGCCTCTAATCTATAACTGTACAAGTCAGCATAGACCCTGTATACATATAATGGTAGAGGAATCAAGAGTATTTACTAAGTTGCTTTGCATTTTTAGTTTGGCTGCATTGAAGCAAAGAAGATACATGGTTGCAAAAATGTACACGCCTATTAATGAATTCTTAAAACAAAGCAAACTTAACTGAATAAGTGTTCACATGTACCAGAATATTACGCAAGATGCTATAGAACAATCTGCACCATAATCTGCATATCTAACATGCAGATTTTTTTTCTGGGGGGGGGGGGGATTTGGGAATCTGCACTGCATTTTGTTTTGACGCTTGCAGATTTGAAATTTTGGGGAAAAAAATAGAAGTGGCATGTTACCTTATTTTTCTTGACTCATTGAATAGAAAGACTTCTCCCAGGACGGTCCCGACTCTCACAGAAAGTCCACCAGGTTTCTGGAGCTTTTCAAGCATATTCTGCACTAATGTTGATTTTCCTACTCCAGAGTCTCCTAAATATGAAGAGATCATACATGTTTGTAGACAATTGTCCCGCCAGTCTGACGTGGAAGACAGGGATCAACTCTACGCAGGACCTCCCTGCATACAACTTACACATTGAAATCAATGATATATCAGCATGCAGTGAGCTGCTCAGCTCCCTCTAGTGGTGGATACAGACAGACAGAAACTAGAAACCACTGAGCTGGCTGTTCTCCAATGTTAGAAGTGGATAGGAGTTACTGAAATTTCTTAGAACAGCCATCTGAGCTGTTTCTGTAATCCTGGCCACCTCTGGCCATGGCATACAGATGAATATTCTCATTTCAGCCATGATTAACTGATATGAGAGTAGAGTACCCTTTTATCTCTATGGGAAAATTTATCAAGGAGTTTGCACCAGAATTGGAGAGAAAAAAAGTAAACTTGCAACTTTTTAAACTTTTTATGACACATTTCTATAAAGAGGGTGGGGCTTAGCAAAAGGGGTAAAACCTCAGCAGTGCAACAAATTTACTATAATTTACACCAGAAAATGGCTGTAATTCACTACATCAGCAGTAAATCAGAGCTGCAGCCCCTTCCTTCTCAGTATCAGTGGATGTTCTAGAGGTCATCCCCACTGATCATAAAGTGATGGCATAACCTAATGATAGAAAACCCCTTTAGGCGGATCCCTTTAATTAGACACTTCAAGGGGCTGCAGGGAGCAGACAAGAATGAGACGGACATCTTAGGCTCATAAGAACACCATGTTACCCACCTGTGAGGAGTACTGGACGTCTATGCAGAAGTAGAAGGCTTGTAAGGAAGGAGTATCGGACACTATCTACTGTGGAGATGAACTCATGAGCGCCCCCTCGGTTCTGTGATGGTTCTGAGAATAACAACGATCCTGATGGGGCACAAAAAAGAGAACATATTAAAATACAAGATAAAAAAGTAGTAGACATGCGACATGTCTAGATGACCCCATCTCTGTTTCATGATTCCCACACTTTTGTTTGCCACAATGTGGAACCTCTGGACCCTAAAAATGTTCTTAATGCCCCTTATAATAAGCAATGTATCTAATGTTGGTTGTGCCCACCTCCATGGTCAGCACAGCTGCTACATAAAGTTGCCTTTATGATATGTATCCCATTGCCAATGTATGTGAACCCACTTCTAATTAGTGGTTTTGCTCATCACAGCCTCAACCCTTACATGATCTGATGCATTCAGCTGCTAAGCAGGCGCCATAGACAGTATTGTAAAGGAAGCCCCTCCTGTGTCCAGAAGCAATGAAGTTACTGATTACTGCTACGCTAAGATACTTGTCAGCTCTGCACAGATCATCTGGGTGTCTCCCAGAAAAAGGAGAGACCTCCAGCACTCTCAGAAAAATTGACGATCCTCTCCCATGGGGGCACTATTACCTATTAGAGGCACAAAAAGACCTTATTAACTAATTATGGTCACCTAATTGGTGCACAAAAGGGGCATTATCACCTAATGAAGACACAAAGGGGTACTATTACCCAATTAGGGCACAAATGAGCACTATTAGCTAATGGAGGCACAAAGAGGGCACTACTACCTAATGGAGGCATAAGGAGGCACTATTACCTAATGGGGCACACACGGGGAACCTGAGAGGATACAATGGGGTAACGAATACTTAAGGGGACACAAAAGAGGCACCATTACTGAATGAGGGCATCAAGGGGCACGGTTACCTTAAGGTAGCACAATTATCTCATAGGGCCCAAATGTGGCATTATTACCTAATGGGAATACAAAAGGGGCACTATTACCTAATGGAGGCATCAAGGGGGCACTGTTAACTTAAAGGGGCACTATTACCTAATGGGAGCACCGGGGGTGTACAAAGGGGGCACTATTATCTAATGAATGCACCGCGAGGCACTATCACTTTTTGAGAGCACAAAGAAGGCACTATTATCTTGTGGTAGCACTAACTGGGCATTATTACCTTGTGGTGGCACAAAGGGGGCATTATCACTTTGTTGGGGCACAAAGAAGTAATTTATACTGCGATGAAAGACCAAAGGGGCACAAGCAGGATATTATTATTATTGTGTAGCGGACACCGAGAAAGACGCAGGTGCAGCAGTATGGCGACTCTCTATGTACCCCCTTCCATTTAGTGCCCTTGTTCCATTGGGTGTGGTCCGTAAACAGGGAATGTGGCATGTAAAGAAGCAGTGTGGCTTATGCACACACAAAAAAACTTCTGATAAGCTTTTTTGTGTCCTGCTCTCTGCAATACCATTTTCAAAAAGTTGACAATTATATGATCGCTGCAGGTGCTGCATGTCTGGTCATCAATTTTCTCTGCAGTGGCCACTACAGGGCAAATATTGTATTACATGCTGTCCAGGTTATAAATGGAAGGACCTAGACCACCGGGTGCTCTTTGTTAGCATTTCTCCACTCATAGAGGGGTCCTGAATAGAGTATATATGCAGTAATAGCGACTATGGAGAGGGGTTATCGTCATTAGACAGTCGCTATACATGTACGTGCAATTGTAAATCTACTAATACAGGAGGTGTTAGTCTCTGGCCCCTGTGATAAATGATGTATATTTTATAACTGATTACCATATCTGTTTGCTGTGTGTATGAACGTCGCACAGTAACAATGCGGATGAAATGAGGAGGAAATGAATGTGTTGTCAGCACAAATAGGGTAAGCTGAAAATAAGCCAGCTAAATATAGTAACCGCCATCAACAAACACGGGCGCGACGTACAGGATTCTGTCACGTTTGATGAGTATCTGTGCCATGGAAGCCTGGAGAATCCCCTACAGCTATAGGGTATAGATAGCGAGATACTGCAGTCTACGGAGTCCCAGGCAGACGTACAATGACCATGTGAGTACATGTCAGATTGCACCCCCCACGTCACTGATCGCCCATATGGAGCAGCAGGGGGTCAGTGTGTGAGTCCAGGAAGGTGGGGGTCCACGACGACTCCAATGACCCATATTAACCCAGAACAAGCCTTTCTACCAATGCTGAATAGGCTCGATAAAGCTAAGGGACTTGTGAGTAGTTCTTGTTACTCTCCACCCCTGGCGCCAGTGTCGTGTCCCGGTGAGCCGTCGCGGCTCTAGGCAAGTGGACGCTTCCTCCTATGAGAAAGTTTTGACCTAGCTGGATCTGATCGCAGTTCTCCTCTTCACCATGGCCACTGGCATTGGGCTGCCAAGACAGCCGCTTGTGACATCAGGCCTGGCAGCCTATTTTAGGTGGAATCAGCATGTCTTGCCTGCAGATTGAGGTTCGTACCCTTGCCTTGCTCTTGTTCTTGTGAATCTGATCTTGTTCTCGACTCCTAATTGATCCTACTTTTGTTTCGCCTTTGGGATTGTACGCCTGGTACCGGTTCTTCTACTCCTAACTGTGATCCCTGACTCTTTCCCCAACTATGCTCCCGCCTCGTCTATGGTCTGTCATATCCTGACCACTGTGTTGGTGCCAACCCTCGATTCCGATCCAGATTATGCTACTACTGCCTTATCAGCGCCAATGCCACCAATCCATGACCGCTCTATAGAGCACAACCTGGGAATGTGACTCGGAAAGTCCACAGCTCCTTGCAGGGGTTAAGGGTGAAGAACAGGAAGACTCCTTCAACTCAACGCCCCAGTCCAGCCAGCGCCAACCAACAATGGCTTAGAGAATCGACGTCTCCAGTAAGAAATTTAAGATTTTAAGATCCAAACATCTAGGAACTTCCGATTCTCCAGTTAGGTACCTATAGCGCCTCCTTACTCAGACATGTGGCATTCATGACTCTCTAACTACTAATACATACAGTGTAGTAGTACTATTGATGTATACAGTTTACTGGTACCTTTTATGTGCACAAAATAGCAGTGTTATCGATTTGTACAGAATAGGGGTACTAATAATATGCAAAGTATAGCAGTATTTTTGATGTGTACAGTACAGTGGGACTATATATGTGCAGAATATAGCTATGTTATATACATGTATGATATAGAACTACTATTTATGTGTATGCTGCATTACATTTTCTTGTGTAACAAAATGGAGAGTATACAGAGAATGGCGTGATCGAAGAAAAATATCCAGCAAAAGGGGATCCTATCGATGGAAAGAACTCTGTGCTGAAAGGGGTCAGAGGAGGATGTCAGGAATCAATCTGACCAACAGGAACTGCACAGTCAGGAGCAGCTGAATACAACGCTGGGGCTCAAACTACTAATGTGTCCAAACGTACAACTCGCTGTTCGCCTGCACGGATGGGCTATAACAGCAGATGATCAGTTCCAGCGCCATTGTGTCTGAGAGGAACAGAAAGACGAAACTCCAGTGGGCTAAAGAGCGCAAAAATTCTATCAATGAGCAGCAGAAAAACATCTCCTGGTTGGATGGATCCAGATTCCTGTAGCCCCGTGCTAATGGGAGGTCAGAATTTGGCGCAAGCAGCATGAACCGCTGACCCCTTCCTGTCAGCTGTCATCTAATCTGCAGCAACTACAAGACGCTTCCTGTCCACAGGGGCCGATATTCCTTCAGAACGATGTCATCACCAAGTGGAAGCTACACCACAACGAATTGTCGCGGCTCTGAAGGCCAAAGGAGTCCAATGGTACTAGATGGGGTCTCTAATAAAGTGGCCGTTCAGTGTAATTGAATAATATAACATGAAACTTTGGTATTTCAAATAAAACACTAAAATTACAAAGGGAAATAAGAACGGTATTTCGGCGCAGTGCGGTATGATATTTGCGGGTTAAGCTTTATACTGTATAAAATAATGACAACAATACAGAATAAAAGGAAATGACTGGATAAAGAATCGGTAATGTCAGACGGCGGCATCACAAGACGAAACCTATATTCAGCGCTATAAATAATCCTCGCTGCCGTCTGTCTTATCACTGTGAAATGCAAAAGGAATAATGCAAAAAGCCCAGAGAGCTCTGGTGCGCGAGCGTGACGATGGAGGGGGAGATAAGTGGCCGAACCGCGTGCGAAATGTGATAAAGAAGAAGCCAAAAACAAAGCAAAGAATTAGCACTGTAGAAGGGGACTATGGAGGCGGACATCAGCGCCACCGGCAGCACTTGTAGGACGGCGGCGGCCGGTGCCAGGAGGAGCAAAAAGGACGCCCGAAGGGTCCAGGTACTAAAACAGCGGCCCAAAAAGATCCTCAGCAAATTATCCAGTAAGTCCATGAGAACCAGAGCAATTTTTTTGTTATTTTGTCCGGTTGCATTTCTAGGTCACCTGAGCCGTACGAGGCCGGTTGGGTTTCTACACCTTCTTTAGTTCAGAGGAGCACATTTATATTTCCTTAAAGAAGACATCTATAAGGATATAGTATAAGGATATAGTGTGCTACATCCCAACCTTTGAAGAATGAAAGGCACGCCAATACCCGTGGCACACATAGCAAGTTTTTTTTTTTTTTACATCAGGCCACACCTCTTTTAGGCAAACCACACCCTTCATCTCCCCTTACTCTCACAGTGATCCTCTCACAGTAATAGCACCAGTTAGTGAAACTTTCACATTAATAGTGCCCCTCAGTGACCCTCTTACATTAACCCTTTCCAATCCAATTTTGGATTCAGGGTTTCCCAAAAGACTTTCTCTTTTTGCTGTTATACAACGGTGCCATCTGCTGGCTAAAGCCAGTGTTTGTGCACCAGAGAGGCTCCGACAGCGGAGTGGCTGGCAATAGACGGTAAGAATACCCTGTCGGACTTCTTCTGACATTGGAGCTGTACAAGCTTCAATCAGAATGTAGGAAGATGTCAGACAGTGGATTGGAAAGGGTTAATAATGCTGCTCAGTGTCCCTTCACAGTAAAAGTGCCTCGTAGTGTTCCTCTTGCAGTAATAGGGCACCTCAGTGACCCCCCCTCACAGTAATAGTGCCAATTAGTGCTTCCCTCACAGTAACAGTGTCCCTCTGTGAGACCCTTAAAGTAATATTGCCCCTTGGTGACCCCCTCACCATAATATTGACCATTAGTGACCCCCTCACAATAATAGTGCTCCTTAGTGGCCCCCTCACAGTAATAATACTCCAAAGGGACCACCCATGAGCAACGCTAATAACAGGTATGCTGGTGATTGATTGTCAGCTGGCTATACATCAGGACGAATAGGAGGAAACAGACGGGTTATGGCGAGTTAAGGATGAAACACTAAAAAAGAAGTGAAATCAAAAAGACATAAAAAAAAGGGAAACAAGTGAGGAATAAGAGATACGATAAGTCAAAAAGGATCTAGGACTGATGGGCACAGAGGTACGCGGCTCGTCACAAGACTCATCTCTGATGCTTGGAACGGGTTCTGCTCCTGTGGGTTCATCACAGGACCAGAACAGATTCTCATCTTCAAGAAGTAAACCATGGAGTTTTCTAATAAATATCAGCAAGCAGAAATCTTGAAATCCTTAAAGGGATTATCTGGGAGGGGAAATACTTACCCGATTCAGTCCAGCTGATGGGGTACAGAGCTCCCTCCAACTTCCCAGCATTGGTGATGTCATCACAGGGGGCTGACTTAGTTATTCAGATGAGCTGAACAGCGGCCCCCTGGGAAGTCATCACCAATGCTGGGAAGGTGGAGGGAGGTCTATATTATGTGATCTATTGTCAGAACAAAGCCAGAAGCGGAGGTGCTGGACCGGATGGAGTCGGGTAAGTTTCTCCCCTTTAAAGGGGTTGTCTGGTTGTAAACTATTCATGACCTATCCTCAGGACAATTCATCAATAGTACATCGGTGGGAGTCCACCACTTGGGACACCTGCTGAGCGATTGTTCACTTAATTGGTGTACCTGTGCATTAAGCTGATTTTAGCAGAAAGCAGACAGCTCCATTCCCATTGCAGTCGCCAGGCTTGGTATTACAGGCCAAGTTGCATTCATTTCAATGAATTTTGCCTGCAGTACCAAGCTTGGCCACTGCAGTGGGAAATGGGGCTGTCTACGTCCTGCTGAAGTCAGCTCAGTGTATGAGCACACTGACTGAGTGGACACTTGATCAGT
Organism: Eleutherodactylus coqui; assembly: GCF_035609145.1. Taxonomy (NCBI): domain Eukaryota; kingdom Metazoa; phylum Chordata; class Amphibia; order Anura; family Eleutherodactylidae; genus Eleutherodactylus; species Eleutherodactylus coqui. The sequence continues at coordinate 15,411,744 of NC_089839.1, read as the reverse complement.
GGGGTCCCAGGCAGTGGACTCTCACCAAGCTACATTCTATAATCTAAACGTAGATTATTGGATCAAAATTAATCACGCCACTAATGATATTATCAGGACAATAAATCTCACCTTTCTGGATTACAGACTCTGTGGAGGGAACCAAACTATCCCAGGACACAAAGTTCCCAGTTTGGAGATCAACAAAATAACTGAAAACCGAATTCTCTTCTGGAGGCATCTGAACGCCTGGAAAAAAAATGAGAGAAATCTGTTGGATGAAGAGCGACGGCGATGGAAATCGTGCGCCGATCCTCTATGGAGAGTGATATAATCAGAGTTAGGAGCGCGGCCAAGTACAAGACATAATGGGGGTTATGTTCTCGGAGAGGAACCTGAAAAATAAGTATCAGAAACTCACATAAAATAGTCACATGATAAGCGCGATACCGGATCCGGAGCTTCAATAACCAGAGAAGAAGAAAACCTCCGGCTCTTTATAACCCCCCATGGGCATTTGTGGTCATAGATGAAGCAGTAAACAAATATATTAGACGTATTCACTGACTGGCCCCATTATCAGAGCCCCAGACCCCTCATGATTGGCGCTTCCCTGTACGGTATTTCTCCCCGTGACCCCGGAGTGCAGGATAAAATCACGTGACAGGTTTTCCGTGGATCAGTTTCAGTGTGAATCCACATTAGATGGGAAAATCCAGCGATCTGAGAGGCCTCCAGCGAGGCCGTTCATCGGTGCTACACTAGCCGGGCCAGGATTTCACTAGCGCCCATGTGGGGTTTTCTTGCGTAGCAGTGGGGAGAGTATACAGAGAATGGTGTGATCAGGGAAAAACATTCAGTGAAAAGGGGATCATGTGGATGGAAACAACTGCTCAACAAAAGGGGTCAGAGGAGGATGTCGGGAATCGTTCTGACCAACAGGAGCTGCACAGTCAGGAGCGGCTGAATACAACGCTGACGCTTAAAATACTAACGTGTCCGAATAAACTTGTATCACTGAGCAGCGGAAAAACATCTCCTGGTCAGATGGTTCCGGATTTCTGTTGATGATGGAAGGTCAGAATTTGGCGCAAGTAGCATGAATCGATGAACCCTTCCTGTCAGCTGGTCAAAACATGTCAGCACCTCCATCTAATCTGCAGCAACTACAAGAAGCTTCCTGTCCGCAGGGGCCGATATTCCTGCAGAACGATTTCATCACCGAGTGGAATCTACTCCACGATGAACTGCTGCGGTTCCGGACGCCAAAGGAGCCCAACGGAACTAGATGGGGGTCTAATAAAGTGCTAAATTCAGTGCATACAGTGCCTTGCAAATGTATTCATCCTCCTAAATAGCCAAGAGACTTGTTCGGATTATGGGTATATATTTAATTTAGTAGTCATAACCGTAGTATGAAATTAAACTGTACCTCATGACTTGTTTATATCTGCATCAGAGGTTCCAATAAAATCCAGTAGGGGTCAGAGGAGGATGTCAAGAATCAATTCAGAATGAAATAATGCTCTATTTTGCCCTAGAAAATGCTGGATACCATAATGGACATCAAACAGACTCTATTATAATCGATGGAGTCTGTTCGTCGCCGTTTAAACCTGCCATGAGACACATCAGTTCGGCCAAAGGATTCCATTCTTCTACTCCCATAATGGAGCAGAAAAATAGAAACCACATCACTAATGAGAACAAGCCTCTGGATGGTCAGACCGGTGATTGCCAACCTGGCAGATGGAGGGAGCAGTAGCGCAGAGGATGGTGGTGGTGGTAGTAGTATTCACTCTAGGACTATCTTACCATTACGTCGCTCTCCTTCAAACAAGTCGTGAACAAAGTTGCTGAAGTCGTAGGTGACGTTCACCAAGGATTCATCTCTGGCCTTCAGTCCAATGAGGGAATCTCCTTCATACTCATCTTCCCGGGTTAAAACGCCACCAAACGCCCATGTAAATGCAAAAATGTACAACTTCCCCAGTAGAGGCGCCAGCTTTTCAGGATGCTTCTCCAAGAACCACTTCTGTTCTTCTCTACAGATAAATTTAACATGTCACATAGGTTCTGCATCCGCACATCCCACCCGTGTCCACCGGAAAGGCTTAATAGGTGGTATGTAAGTAAAACGTGACTGGAAGGTTCTACAACTTTGTAGTCGATTTGGGTGGAACTTGCAACAAATGCACAATTTTCTGGAGTAAAATAGTTGCAATTTTTGATGCAAGCCATATGGGCCTAATACGTTCGAACTATTTTTAATATTCCGCCACCCTTATCACTTTTGTAAATAATAGGCGGCAATAGAGTTACTGTAATAGCAGAAACCGATGCATATTATAGTGGATATCTAAGCCAGCTATCAACTAGCGTAGATCAGTTTGTGGTCCACGGGCGACCCAATATGCGCCAATTGTATCAAGAGGCTTGGGTAACTATGTATTTGGTGCATCTTCAACCAGCAGGCAGTGAATAAATTTGCCACTATGTCTTGAAATTCCTTATCATCATTTTCAAGATCTCTGCTTGCATTCGGTGAATGGGAATATTATATTCAGGGTTAACGAAATTAAAGTTCCCCAACTCAGGGGCCTGAGGAAGTCATGCCGCTGCTCCAAATGTAATGCAATTCAGAAGCCAGCTGCTTTAGACAATGTGCTCACCATTTCTTTAAAATAACCTAACAAAAAGTCACCAATAGGTGGCGCTGTAGCTATGCAAATCATGCTAAAAATGTTCAATATGTTCCCCTTGGTCTTCAACAATACTTTCCATTCGCAAGACCATGTGTTCCACCGCTGAAGGCAGTGAGTCAGCTTCAATCGCTACAACATGCAGACGAATGCTGCCCTTCAGACTGGACACTGATGCAGGTCTGTCACGGTACACGTGGTCCTTCAAAGTAACGCACAACCAGAAGTCTGCCAGAGCCCCACCTATCGGTTTTGTGAATGGAGAGAGTTATTGAAAAACCAAGGAGGACATATTGAACATTTGCAGCGTGATTTCCATAGCCACAGCGCCACCTATCAGCAACTTCTTTACTAAAACATTTCTTAAAGAAACGGTGAGCACATCTTCTGAAATGGTCGTTGTCCAAATTTCATCTCATTTGGAGCAGCAGAGCGCCCTCCATAGGCCTTTGAGTTGGGGAAGTTAAATTTCACTAATCCTGTACATCCAAAGACTTGAAGAAGATGTCGGTTCACTCAAAATTAAAATGACCTTTTAGTTTCTTGTGAAATATTGTTCTAGGACTGAAGGAGGCAGGTATATTACCTGCTGGTGGTCTTCTGTGCTGACGCCCCTCTGCTCAGATGGTTCCGGATCCCGATTTCGGCTGTCCAAGATGCCCGATGCAATCGTCAGTCTGACCAATCCCCACAGTGGCAGTGTTGCCCTACCAATGCACTATACCTGCTCTTTGATTAGCCAGCACTGCTCACATGATCAGTGCTGACCAATTAGAGAGTAATGCATTAGACAGTGTGCATTACGTAGCTAGAAAACTGTAGTGGCCATCTTGGACACCTGAAAACAGGATCCCGAACCAGTGGATCGGAGGGATATCAGCATGGAAGAACAGCCTGCAATATACCCTCCCCCTTTAGTCCGGGGACAGAGTTTTGTCCTGAAACCAGAGGGTCGCTGTTGCTTTAAAAATGCTCAGTGTTTTAAAATAAGAAAATTATCAATATCCCCTCACTGATTGCCCAGCGCTCCTGTTCTGACACTTCCAAGAGTCCTACACTGACTTCTGTATTTTCTTGTTTGTTAGCATGGTCATGTGACTGCTGCAGCCAATCACTGGCTGTCCTGGTCCTTGTTGACACAGACATGTGACGGCTCCAACCAATCATATCACAAGCGTTGACATGGTCATGTGACTGCTGCAGCCAATCACTGACAACATTGACCAGGAAGTACAGAAACCAGTGGAGGACCCCAGGGAGCATCAGATCAGGAGCGTCGGGGATCAGTAAGATGATTATTACTACTTTTATAACTTTAAAGCATTCAGTGTTTGTTTTTAAAGGGGTTGGCCTATCTTCTTGATAGGTCATCAGGAGTTGATAGATGGGGGCCTGCCGCCCGGGATCCCTGTCCTTCAGCTGATCCTCCAGCCCCACTATCATTGCAGGGGGCCAGACGACGTGATCAGCGGACAGGAGAAGGAGTGAGACTGCTGGCTTCACTCCCATTAAAATCAATGGGAGCGCTGCGCTGCTATTCCACCTCCTGCTCCTGGTTACGGACAGAATACTACGTCCAGTTGTGACCATAAGAGGAGCAGGAAGTGCAGCAACAGTGCGGCTCTCCAATTGATTTCAACCTCCTATCCTTTCCGCTGACAACGATGTCCAGCCCACTGCACTGACAGGGGAGCCGGATGATCAGTTGATGCACAGGGAACCCGAGTGGCTGAGCCCCATCCATCAGCTAATGAAAAAGGCTAGACAACCCTTTAAGTGGCCAGACGACCCCTTTAGACGTGTCCTGACAGAGGTGCATTGCATGTTACAAGAATGGATGTGGCTGGGACAGGTTTTCAGCCTCTAGATGTAAAAATAATGTTCCCATTCACTGACAGCAAGCAGAGATCTTGGAAATGGTGAGAAATTTACATGGGATTGAAGATCTTGGCTATTCTCCAAATTTCAGTAGACCAAGGAGAGAGAAAAAAGATTAAAATGAGAAGGAAATTGGGGACTTATCCCACTGATGACACTCCAGTGGGACCCCGCTGATGACACTCCAGTATGACCCCGCTGATGACACTACAATATGACCTCACTGTAATGAGAGGTATCGTTATCACACTAACCTTCTTCTCAGGCTCTCTGTCAGGCTGGGGGTGTACGATCTCCTGGACTCAGACGCAGACCGGAGCTCACGGTTATTTGTAGAAGGAAGTTTCTCATTCAAGTCACTGACTACTGTGAAGAAAGCAGGCCAAGAACAATAACAGAAATATATGGGAAGCTACAACATACAGCATCGCTTACTGGGGGATTTACAGGGGACTAGATTTACAGCTGCTAGACAGAGAAGGAGAATGACTGGGGGGCTTACTGTGGACTACAAATTGCGATGAGCTAATTTTTTTCTCTGTTGATTTTTAAAGCTGCCAGAGGGAGATGAAGACTCACTAAGAACTTACAGGAATCTATTTTTACAGATGTCAAAGGGGAAAAAGAGACTGACTGAAAACATACTGGGGACTAAGGTTGCAGCTGCCAGAGGGAGAAGGAGACTGTCTGGGAACGTAGTGGGATCTATGCTTACAGCTGATAGACAAAGGAGAATGGGGATATTATTGGGACTATATAGCTGCCAGAGTTGGAAGGAGACTGGGTATTTACTGGTGACTACATTTACAGCTGGCATAGGGAGGCAGTGACTGACTAGAAACTTACAGAAAACTGTTTTCACAGCTGCCAGAAGGGGAAAGATGATTGGCTGGGAATATCAAGGGGGACTACAGTTACACCTGCCAGAGGGAGAAGAAGACTGACTGAGAAATTTAAGAGGTAGTAGGAGACTGGGTATTTACTAGTGACTATATTTATAGCTGCCATAGGGAAGTGGAGAATGACTGGAAATTTACTGGGAACTATACCTGCAGGTGTCATTAGGGGAAGGAGACTTACCAGGAGCTTACTGGGGTTTATATTTACAGCTGCCAGATGGGTAAAGAGATTGACTGAGAACGTTATGGGGACTATATTTAGAAATGCCTGAGGGAGATGATGACTGCCTGGTGGGGAGGTGAAGCAGGGGGAGTGAAAGACATATGCATTAAGCCTGTAAGAGGTTTGAGGAGCTCCAAGTAGAAAGCAGAGGAATGGGTTAAGTCACACTGCCCAGCAGCGTGCCCACGGAGGCAGGGATGGAGCTGAGGAAAACACTGAGAAGGAAAAAAAATGAAAAAAGGTATATTTTGAGGTGGAAACAGTACAAAGTACTATAAATAGTGGTTAATAGTCTTTTGGGACTTTTTCTATGAATTTGATTCATGAAATACCCCCTTTAATGTTTAATATCACTTTAAGGTTGATAAAGTATATAACTTCCCCAAATGGGGCGCAGTTTAACATTGGACCATATATACCCACAGATACGAGATCATCCCTTACTCTGTCCAAAGCCTCCGTTTCCACTCATGAAGTCGATGAAAGCCTCCAGAATTTTACACAGGTTCATCACGAGCACCAGGTCCTGAACCGGGAACACTAACTTGTCTTTACGCTTGCAAATGAACTTGATACCCTTGTCCACGGACTTTTCAAGTAGTGCATTCAGATACTGGACGCCGATTGTCGGGACTTTGGTGGATATTTGCATTAGCCAGGTCTTGACAAAAGGTTGCCATCCGAGATCCACTGGATCCTATTAAGAGAGATTCTAATTAGCCAAGCAGGCCTATTGGGCACATCAATAATCTGAGCATGTCCAATCAACTCTCCAAAAGAGCACCCCTATGAGAAGACCTCTGTTACATCCTATGGATACTCAGCCTCTTTCTTGAGAAGACCACCAGACTAGAGAATGGTGGTCCCATGTCCCTTGTTGATACCCTGAAGTGGTAAGTGTTGGTGGTTTCCCGATAGTTTCCATAGGAGTCAATGACAAATATGGAATCATAGACTACCATTTGTCTTGTCCTCCCACTCTAAGGGCAGCAATGGGAGAAATGTGACCCCCATTTTCCAATTGGTGGGGTTCCTAATGGTTAGATTCTATTGTTCAAACTAAATTGCCCTACCCAAGAATAGTCCTATAAAAGCTGAGTAATCTTACCATATACACCATGGCACACCGGCTGACAGTAGCGGGACTGGCTTGGGCCAGACTATCCACCTCAAATATCATCCTCATTCCTTGTGGAAGACGAATTCTCTCACTGTTGGCCAAGCAAAGTGTCTTTGTGTCATCTAGAACGGTGTTGAGATTCTCCACCCATAAGGTGTCCACCGGACCATCCAGAATTATCCAGTACCAGTCTGGGTCACCTAAACGTTACAACGAAGTTGTGTTATCCGGAAGGTGCAGTAACAATGTAACAATAACAGATGTAGATAAGAATATAATGTCATGTCTCGGCCTTATAGAAAAAAGGATAAAATAGGTCAGCACTTCCCAATAGAAATCCATAGGTGCGCGTTAAACCATGGCTGCAACATACAGTAGAAGCAGAAACCAAAAAACGGCAATGGCACTCATAATACATTTACTATCAGAGGTATACATACCGATAATCAATACTCTGACCACATTAAACAATGCAAGGTTCTTGGTATATAAGTTATGTTAATGTCTTGTGTTCGTGTCACCAATCCTGGTGGTGTCCACGTTACTGTTTCTCTAACCTGCTCTGTGTGTTGTGATTAGTAGAGCGGTTGGTGGCAGAATTGGTAGAGAGAAGAGGAAAAGGAGAGATGTTGTTGAGGAAGGAGGACGTGTGAGCAGAAGGCTGACGCTCTGACGCTTCTGTCTGGGTTAGGCCCGGACTCATCTCATGTAGCTTTAAGATGGTTCCCCCCCCCCCCCCCCCCCCGGAACATGAAGTTAGCATCAGCTCTTGGAGTAGGAGTCAGTGTGAATGCTGCACACTCCCCTGATTAACTACAGAGTAGAGGAACAGTACCGACTCCGCTACTGCAAGTAAGAGGACAAGTCTGGTGTGAGTGCTTTGCCCCTGAATGTCACTAGGTCAGCGAGGAAAGGGCATGAAAAGTAAGCAAGGACTGCTCGTGTTTGTCTCTCTAGGTCCGGAGTGCTCTCCAACAGATAACTGAGACTGATGGCGCCAGTATCTTGGGACAAGAGTGAGTGCGTAACACAAGTGTGTCGGAAGGTGGTGAAAGAAAATGCCAGTAGTATTGTACTTGAGACTGTTGCAGCAATGCACTTGGAAAATCAAAGTTGGAAATGTCCAGTAAAAACAGTGTGCCTCTGGTTTTAAAACTAAACTTTGACTGTGGACTCTTTACTTGGCTTCATTAACTCGTTTCTGAAAAAGCGTCACTGGCGTCACGTGAACCGTTAAGCTATCATTACTCTACTGGTGTAGTCACTGGCTTTTACTCTCACATGCTGCTGGGACAGACCATGTTTTGAGATATGACGAGAGGAGACAGTAGAGCCATCGTGACCCATCATTTTGTTCCCTGCTGTCTTCTTTACCAAAAGGTTTGATCCTGGTTGCTGCAGGCGCAAACTGCAGGAGTCAACTCTCACGAGAGGAGGTGGGATTAGGAGGGGATTTGGTAATGCAGTTCATTACAGAATTGGGGACTAACACTCCATGGCAGCCTAGCCAGCCACAAGTCTTACCAGACTATTCTAAAAATTCTCACCTCTTCGATGAAGCTGCTCATCAGCGCCAATAGACTGGCCTGGGATTATTGAAGGAACCGGGATTTGGCCAAAAAGGACATTCAGAAAAGCTTAAAGAATGTTTTGATTATGAAGCCCGGAGCCCACCGGAACAGGGAAATGTTGTAAAATCTGATGTTTTAAAGGGTTTAGGTTTTATTTGGAACTTTGAGTTTACGGACAATGTGTTCATGTGTTGGGGGGCTACCTTGGAAACCTGAAAAACAATTAGAACTGAACAACCTAGTAGTCAGGGAGTGGATAAATAAACCCAAATACGTGTGTCCCAAGGGATTTGGGTTGTAGCTATGGCACAATGCCATAGCTAAAGGGGGTGGGAGGAACACTGGGAGGAGACTTCGGTATCGGAATTGCAGGGACTGTAAACAGCCACAGCAGGCAGTGGGCATGATCTTTTGACGAGGGCGCATCTCAGCACTCGCTACTGGAGGAGGTATGGACAATTACTATGAAAGTGCTACACAGGAGGACTCCCTCAGTTGGTGTGGGTTACAGGGTGCCATTATGTGGCAAACAGGGTCCTGGAGGCAACTTAGTTTACAGCCCCATAATGGTGTTTTTAGGAAGTATTTCTCCAACCCGTAAGTGACTGTACTTGACAGAAATGGGACTTCAAAATTAATTGTTGCTGCATATTTTTATTATTTGTACAATTAAGATCTGAGTCTCGACGAGTACAAAATAAGTAATTTATGTACACAGTGTCTCCACCAGCAGAATAGTGAGTGCAGCTCTGGAGTATAATATAGGATATAACTAAGGATCAGTACAGGATCAGTTCTGTATGTACACAGTGACTCCACCAGCAGAATAGTGAGTGCAGCTCTGGGGTATAATACAGGATGTAACTCAGGAGCAGTACAGGATAAGTAATGTATGTACACAGTGACTCCACCAGCAGAATAGTGAGTGCTGCTCTGGAGTATAATACAGGATGTAACTCAGGATCAGTGCAGGATAAGTAATGTATGTACACAGTGACTCCACCAGCAGAATAGTGAGTGCAGCTCTGGAGTATAATACAGGATGTAACTCAGGATCAGTACGGGATAAGTAATGTATGTACACAGTGACGTCACCGGCAGAATAGTGAGTGCAGCTCTGGAGTATCATACAGGATATATAATGTATATATATCCTGTATTATCAAGGAAGCCATTTCTGATGTTGTACTGCATCAGAATACATCCTTCTGCGTGTTTTCTGATAAAGCTAAGTCACTAATAATGATGCTTATGGCAACAGTTTCCAGTACACGATGTATATACAGATGAGATACACTTACCTTTAGGTGGTGGTGACACATCATCCACTTTTTTCTCACTTTCAGTCTTCTGGACATCACTGAACTCCTCCTGATCCTCCTTATAGTGACCCTGATACAAATAACAGGGAAGGGAATTTGCAACTGGTATTAGAGGGTTGCTCTGGTCAATTAGTCACCTATAGTAATTCCATAAACATAGGCCCAGCTAACGTTATCGAATAGAGTATATAGGCACCTGCGCTGTGGATGCGGTAGAAGTCATCGCTCCATCCTCTTTGGCTGACTGCTGTGTGAAGGTCCGTACCGCTGAGGCCAGGAGACCATCCGACCACTCCATGGTGTTGGGGTTGATTTCACCGTACAACTCGCCAAGAGTCACACACTTGGGGTTTATGATAAAGGTTTCCACTTTCCGCTTTCTTGTCATGGTCTTGTAAATCAATTCAACAACATTGCATTAATACATGGCAAACTGTACTGACTGGTATAAAGATATGAGCGGGCTGATCATACGTTTGATAGGTGGAAGCACCACACATGGGCAATTTGATGTGATTGAGATCTAAAGTTCTGGCCACTAGGGTCTCCCTTCCTTCTAGTTTGTTGTCCACTACCTGCTTTCAAGTGAAATCCATCTTTAGTAACAAAGATAGCAAGATGGATAAAAGGAAGTAAAGAAGAGTGATGACTCATGCTGCCCATAGAAGTCTATGGAGAGAAAACGGGAGGGGGAGAAAGAGACACCCACAGATGCTGATGGAGCGGAGAATTAGATATACGGCCTGCAGAGGGAAAACTGCAGGCTTATAATTGCCAGATATGGTGTTATTCCTCATCTACACACACGGCAGCTTATTCTGAAAAGTCCCCTGACATTGCGGGGATGCGTTAAGACATTTTTATAATTTATAAACCTTATATTGCTGTTTTTGAGAATCTGGTCAAACATTTTTTTATTTTTATTGAAATAAAAGGAAAGGTAGATTTACCGGCAGAGCGCCGCGTCCTGTTGGGGATGAAGGAAAATGTGGCAAAGCTTTTTCCAAAATTCTTCGCACTGTGGTCTTTCCCCCTCCTGTGGGACCCACCAGCATCACACCATGCCGAGCCTGGAGCGAATGTGAAGGTTAGAAAGATCACCTGACTGCAGATAATAACAACAATAATAACCCCCGGCCCATACATGACCCAGGGGCCATAGTGCGGCCCATACATGACCCAGGGGCCGCAGTGCGGCCTATACATGACCCAGGGGCCGTAGTGCGGCCTATACATGGCCCAGGGGCCACAGTGCAGCCTATACATAACTAAGGGGGCAGAGTAGAACCGTTAAATTACTCAAGCGCATAGCAGGACAAATACTAATGGGGCCAACTGGCCAACTGTGACTTTGTCATTCAAGGGCCCATGTAAACCTGGAGCCGACTCTGCTTTCAGGGCATGACAGGTGGTGCTGCTGTTATTAGTTCGGACAAATGGCTCTACAGCAACCCCTACTGGAAGACAGCATTCCTGCAAGTCAATGTTAGACCTTTTAACAAGCCTTGTAACAATGTAGGACAATATAACCCATGTACGACAGACTGCTTCGGGGTTTTAGCAAACTCCTGCAACTGTCTGTATATGCTTATCTTTTACTTCGGAGGAAGACTCTGGTTTGGCTAATGTTTCCAGTCATTGTTACAAGGCCTGTTAAAAAGGCTGACATTGACTTGCAAGAATGTTGCCTTCCAATAGGTGGCACTGCAGAGGTATTGTTCAATCTTTCAATTTGCATAAATTTTCTAGAGGAGCATGCATGGCCTTATAAGTCTCCTCAGACCTTCTAAGTATTTCTTTTACATGGAGTGATTAAAGTAAAAGGAAGATGGTTGAAGATTGAACGAGAATGAACGAACTTCCCAATCGTCGCTCATTCTATGAAAAATCATTGCTTCACTGGTGCAGCGAATGTGAACGACTGAACGATCTGCAAGTGAATGATTTATCTGCCTGTATAAACAGGCTGCACGAGTGAATTAGTGAACTCCATCCATTGCTTGTTCACTCGTGCGAATGATAAGTCGCTCAGTGTAAAATTGCCCTAAGGAGAAACTTTACCCCTCCGGGCGGAGGCAAATAACGGGCCCTAAACTCACTTCTGGTTGCCAGTCATCGGCTACTCTTTCCATAAACCTGGATAACCTCATTAAAGAGGTTGGTTATATATATATATAGTAAACATACATAGTATAGGTGATAATCGTCTGATTGATGACGGTCTGACCATTGGGACCTCCATGCATCCTGACATCTGCGTACCCTCAGCTCCTCATGTGAATGGAGTGGCCATGAACATGCATGCGGTGGAGGATGTGAATGAAGCAGTGGTTGTACTTGTGCACTGCCTGTCCATTCTCATTGGGGAACTCAGAGTGCTCAGATGTCAGGATCACCGGGGGTCCCCGTGGTCAGTTCTCCAGTGATCAGACATTAATCGCCTATCCCATGGATAAGGGGGAAAAAAATGGGTAATTTTTTTTCTTCATGTGCGGTCTGTATTTGCAATGGACAGCATAATGACCTATTATAGTCAATGGGGATCTATAGACATACATTTTTTTTACTTGGACTTAAAAAAAAAAAAAAAAAAAAATCACATCCAATTCTGGTCCCATTGCCTGTATGACAGTCACCAATTCAAGTCAACTAGTGTGCAAAAAAATGAGACGGAATACACACACCCCCGCCCAGAAATTTTCGCGAGCTAAGACCCCATTTGAGCTGCTCTGTACCGGCATGGGTCCCTCCCGTCACACCCTTTCACACATATATAACATTAACTAGGCAGGCAAAGGCCCCTCCACCTTCGTTCATTCTGACTTGGGAAAGAGACTTGTTGATATCGTTCGCATCTGAACAATTAACTAGAGTCTACACCTTTACACACAAACCCTCCATCTCAAGTAAGATTTAGGAAACAGGATATAAAATCCTCTCCAGTTGGTACAGGGTGCCCTCCCGACTACATAGAAGGATACCAGCTGTGACCCCACTTTGCTGGAGATGTGGCACAAGCCAGGGGACCTTAATGCATGTATTCTGGGATTGCCCGGTATTGTCGGGTTTCTGCTCTGAGGTATGGCGCATTACTTCCAAATGTACGGATTTCGCACTGCCAAAATCTCCTGACTCTTCCTCCTGCATCTTAGCGACATCCCCTCGTACTCTTACGGGCGCTCTGTGGTGAGACATATGATTGACGCAGAAAGGGCCTGTGTCCTGAAACTTTGATGACAAACTTTTCCACCCTCCATTTTAATGTGGTTCCATCTGATTCGTGAAACCATGGAGATGGAAGTCCTCACAGCTTCTATTAAAGCCACACAGGATAAATTCTCTAAAACGTGGCATTACTGGATTGGGTTCCAAAACTCAGAGGAATATAAGAATCTGTATTGACATTGAGCCCTTATGATTCCCTGTCCTGAGCATCAATGCGGGGGCTAAAGCCCTCACTCTTCTGCCCTCCTCCTCCATCAGAGTTTAAGGGTGTTTCCTTTTAGTTTCTTATTTTTCTTCTCTCTTGCTCTTTTCTTCCTTACATCCCCCCCTCCTTTCCCCTACTCCTTTCTCATAGCCCGCCACTTCCACCAAGGGGTCTTGCGGGCGAGCAGCCAATTTGCCTTTCTACAGCCTCATGCCCACGGCCGTGGTGGGCTCCACCAGCAGAATATCGCAGCAAAGTCCAACACGGCGCCACACAAAGACCCCATACTCACCTCTCCGGATCCGCTGCGAGAGTCCCTGTCCGGCGAGCCGACGTGCATGTGCAGTGCAGCGCGTGACGCGCTGGCGGTGGCCGGTGACGCATAATCATGCGTTACTTCTGCTGTGCTCACAGCGGAAGTATCGTGGGACGGACAGCTTCCATTGACTACAATGGAAGCCGGACGCACGTTTTTCCATGGCAAATGGCGCGATTTCTTTCACGATGCGGAATTCTGCTGTAGAATTACACAGCATGAACATTGCAAGGCAAAAAGCTATCAGGTTCAAAAGAACCTAATTGCTGCGGAATAACACCGGGGATTTCTGCCGCGTGAAACGTGACAGAAATCCGTCCATGGGCATTAGTCCTAAGGGAATATTTAGACAAAAATGGAAAAAAAAATTGAAAAAAACGGAATGCAGAGAGGTGAGCTAAAAACCAAGCGACTTTGACAAGTGAGCGATTCTTGCTTCATGTGCCGTAGGTCCCGTGTAAACAGTCGCCCATAATCGTTCTTTTGAGTGATCACTTGGGCGACTATAAGCCTTTGTAAACGTGCCCTAAAACTTTCTGCAAGGCCGAGCTTACACAAACAGGTTGGATTCCGCAGTGGAAGACCTGTAATACATTGCAGAAAGTAATTGCAAATGGTCGCTGAAGATCAGGGATACAATTGTTTTTCTGCGTGGATGTATGGTATCGTCCGCATGGAAGAAAGATCTTTTGCTCCTCTCCAAATGGCATTCCAGCTTTTCCGTCTATTTTCCTATGAAGTAGCGAGTGTTTCCGACGCTCATACACAATGTTAATTGCATACGGGTGACGGAACACTCGTATCTGTTGTATTCGATGTAGGACATCCGCACGAAATCCGTGCTAAAATAGAGCATGCGATCAAAAATATTTGCGTTTTCGCGATTATTTGAAGCACTACTCCTATAAGCATGCCAATAAATGTGGACGCTCCCTGGCACGTTACCTCTGCAGTAGCGCGAATCTCACATATGTTCCCCACTTATTGGACAGTACAGGCCACACAACCCTAAAGAGATCACGGTGGCATTCCGTGATTACTACCAAGGACTCTACAATATAAGAGGTCAGCTAGCTGATATGGCCCCCGACAGCCGGGAAAGCAAGATTGACGAGTATATTACTTGGGTCGGCCCTCCCAAGTATTCTGGGAGAGGATAGAGAGGCCTTAGAGATGGATTTTACTGCGGAGGAGATCAGCGAGGCCATTAAGGCTTCGCCGTCAGGGAAAGCCCTTGACCGGGACCGTTTCACATTCCATTTTTTCAAGCAGTTCCGTGAAATTCTGACTCCTATATTGAAAGATACATTCAACCAAATTTCACCATTGGTCCCATTCCCTTCAGAGTCACTCATAGCCCACATTACGGTGCTCCCCAAGCCAGGCAAAGATCCGGGTCTATGCCCTAGCTATCGCCTTATCTAGCTCATTAATCTAGACATCAAGTTGTTCTCCAAAATTCTAGCGGACAGGCTGACTCCCATTCCACTGGCCCACATACACAATGACCAAGTGGGACCCGTAAAAGATCAGGAAGCTAGAGGGGATCGGGAAAGATCGGGAATACCAATAAGAATCTCCTGCTGATTAGCCAAGCTAAGCAACTCTCGCAGCCGTTTTGTGGAGCCGTTTTGGCTAGAGGAGACATTGCGACCCGTAGAGGGGCTTTAGCCCCCTTATTTCACAACCCTGCATTTCCTCCAGGTCAGGAAAAGCAGAGCTTCCTTTGTTGGAGAGAGGAGGAGGACATACAGTGCTGTCAGATAGCAGGCTCTGGGGGTCTTCCATCATTTAATGATTTACAGGCATCCTGACCGGATTTGAAGCTACTGTGGCTGGAATATCTCCAGTTGTCCTCCTTCTGGAGGGCTTGGATGGGGTCGTGTCGCCTCCGGGATCCCCTTGAACCCATTAAAAAATTGTTTCTACAAACCAGCCCACCCGCCCGTGTCCTCTCCAGAATTTACAGTATCATACTGGGGAGGCTCACCCAAGGTCTTCCACGGTACACCAAGGGATGGGAAAGGGACCTGTAACTGGAACTGCAAGACTCTGATTGGGAGACAGCATTCACGTTTGCTCAAAAATTCCCCCTGGTCTGTATGGCGCAGGAGAAACACTTTAAAGGGGTTGTCCCGCGAAAGCAAGTGGGGTTATACACTTCTGTATGGCCATATTAATGCACTTTGTAATATACATTGTGCATTAATTATGAGCCATACAGAAGTTATCAGAAGTTAGTCACTTACCTGTTCCCTTGCTAGAGTCCTCGTCTCCATGGTGCCGTCTAATCTTCAGCGTCTAATCGCCGGATTAGACGCGCTTGCGCAGTCCGGTCTTCTTCTTTTCTGAATGGGGCCGCTCGTGCCGGAGAGCGGCTCCTTGTAGCTCCGCCCCGTGCCGATTCCAGCCAATCAGGAGGCTGGAATCGGCAATGGACCGCACAGAAGACCTGCGGTCCACCGAGGGAGAAGATCCCGGCGGCCATCTTCACCAGGTAAGTAAGAAGTCACCGGAGCGCGGGGATTCAGGTAAGCACTATCCCGTTTTCTTTTTTAAACCCCTGCATCGGGTTTGTCTCGCGCCGAACGGGGGGGGCTATTGGAAAAAAAAAAACCCGTTTCGGCGCGGGACAACCCCTTTAAGCTCCTCTCCAAGTTGTACAGATGTCCAGATCTGATTCACCATATGTTTCCTTCAGTGACAAATTCCTGCTAGAGATGTGGGTCCAGACGTGGCACCATGCTCCACATTTGGTGGGAGTGTCCGCTTATTAAGCCTTTCTGGAGGAAGGTTTTCGAGCTGTTGAAGGGTGTGTCCCATGGCACGGTGGAGGTCAGCCCGCAATTGGCACTGCTCTCTGTTATTCCTCGTCCTTTCGCCATGATTAAGAAGGGTCTCCTACGTCACTTCCTCACCACAGCCAGGGCCATTATCCCACTCCATTGGCGAAGCAGCGTCACCCCCTCGATTCTGGAATTTATCCAAGAGCTGAATCAGCTAATGTATATGGAGGAGTTGGGGGATGAGGGCTCCGGTGTCGTGAGCTCGAGCAGACGTGCCTAGTCAATATGAAACGAATTTCGCGATTCATCTGAGTTTCAGGGTGGTGAAGGGGGCGGGTCGTATCAGGGTTTTCATGAGGTCATGGCGCGGGCCCGTTATCTGGATTATTAGCCAGTTGGTCTCGAGTGGCCATACATTTATTTTGCTTGCCATTTAGGGGGTCTTCCTCCCTTTTTGTCCGATGCTCCTTCCCTTTACCACCCCCACCCCCCATCCTTTTTCTTTGTCCTAGGTTTTTCTGTTTTCTTTCTCTGTGGACTCAATTGTTCAGAAACTGGATTTTTATATTTTATGGAGCCAGCTATATCAGTGGGCCTGGTTCCCAAATGATCGACTGTCTAAGTATAACTACGGAGGGGGTGCCTGCTAGGCATTTAACATTTGGGAGTTCTGGCAAATATTGCTACGACTCGTCATTTTCCTAGCTCCCATAGTAATGCAGCGGTCCTGTGAGACTAGCTATTTGTTACCTCTTTTTTGTTACTACTGTGTAAAAATTCACAAAAGTTGTAATAAAAACATATTAAACATAAAATAGAGCATGCTGCGATTTTTCTTCTGCTGGCGGCATCCGCAATTCTTACTCACTCGCCTGTGCAAACCGGTGAAAGTTCATGCCTTTCAATGGCCGCGCATTACTGCGTATCGCGGAAACCACAATTCAAATCCACCCATATGAGCCGGCTGAAATGTCGCCCCCATCTTCACACTCACCACAATCTGCTGATAGAACTGGATGACCTTCTCCATTTGACTCTCCCACGGCTGCAGACATAATTCACTCACCGCTGCAGAGACGGCTTTCTACAACACAGAGAGGGAGAAACTGGAAAGTCGGAGCAGGAAAGTAGTTTTAATAAATGGCTGTGCTGGAACGGCTGAGCCGAGAGCGTTAATGAGGCAGGAGAACCAATTAGAGGGATGAAAAAACTATAACCGCTTAAACAAACGAACACTCAGATTGCTGTAAAATCTGATTTGTAAATGCGCCGCGTCCCCACAGGTGGAATAAATAAGAACAACAGATGCATAGAGAAGATAAATGGGGACATTAGCACTTTTCTATGCGGATCTGGAAATATTGTGAGACAAGAAACCTAAAAATAGAGGAAAGAGCGGCAGTGAAGGGTTTACATTGTAAAGAGCCCTCTGAAACTGTAAAGGTCATTTCTGGATGAGCAAAACACTAAGGAGCTAAAGAACAAAAGGATTTTCTATTTGTGTGCCGATACATGAGCACATTTGTTGGGCAAAGCTGCAGGAAGGAGGCGCCATTGCTGGAATATACACGTACTATCTTATAAATGAGTATTATTTGTACACTACACTGAACGGCCACTTTATTAGATCCCCATCTATTAGCGTTGGACTTCTTTGGCCTTCAGAACTGCAGCAATTCATTGTGGCATAGATCCCACCATCATTCAGGAATATCGGCCCCTGCGGACAGGAAGCTTCCTATAGTTGCTGCAAATTAGATGTTGGCACTGACATTGTCTGACTGGCTGACAGGAAGGGTTCATCGATTCATGCTGCTTACGCCAAATTCTGACCTCCCATCAGCACGGTACAACAGTAATCTGGATCCATCTGGCCAGGAGATGTTTCTCCGCTGCTCAGTGATACAAGTTTTGCGCTCTTTTGCCCGCTGGAGTTTCATCTTTCTGTTTTTCTTAGACACAATGGCGCTGGAACTGGTCGTCTGCTGTTATAGCCCATCTGTGCTAAGGAATGGTGACTTACACATTTGGACACGTTAGTTGGAGCACCAGTGTTGTGTTAGACTAGTCTTGACTGTGCAGCACCTGTTAGTCAGATCAATTCCTGACATCCTCCTCTGACCCCTTTTAGTAATGATTTTCTACTTTCCGCAAGATTACATTTCGCTGAATGTTTTTCCTTGATTACGCCTTTCTCGGTATACTCTCCACGCAGGTACACAAGAAAGCCCCACGCGGTTGGCAGTGAAATTCAGGCCTGACTAGTCTGGCACCGATGACCTGGCGTCGTTGGAAGTCGCTCAGATCGCTGAATTTTTCCCATCTAATGTGGATTCACACTGAAACTGATCAACTGAAAACATGTCACATGATTTTATTTTGCACTCTGGGGCATGGCTCTAATTTCCATATAGGGAAGCACCAACCATAAGAGGGCCAGGGGCTCTAATAAAATTGGCACTATATGAAGGCATTATGTATTCTATTAAAATAAAAAACTATCTAAAAATATCAAGCCGGAAGAGAGGCGACTACTTTTTTTGCCATGATGATAAGAGAATTTTCCTAATTAAAAACTTGTTAATTTTTCCTATTTTGAAAGCTGCCGGTACCTCTATTTTTTCGGTGTTTGCTTTCTGAAGGTTGACTCCCGGGAACAGGTCAGCCATGATGTTTTCAAACAGTATCACATCTTCAGCCAAAAATTTAGGCAAATTTGCTTCTTTTAGGGCGCTGATTATTATCAGCATTTCCTTCTCCGGAGAAAGTCTTGTGTTCTTCATTCTGTTATATAGAAAACAGATTAGTGCTGCGCAGGTCATAAATCACAAATTATTTTATATTGAACTCAAATCGCCTCCGGACGTAGAATCGCTGAAAATTCTCACAGGTACAGATTAACCTTCGAAAAAGGAAATGGCAGCCGTACTGGGCAGAATCCCCATGCAGGTACAGCCCTACTCACTACACTTGGTACATGATATTGCTTTCATCGCCTTTATTGAATTTTCTACAAAACATCTCGAGGTAACACGTGGTGTTGTGCCTCAGGCTGTATGGTAAATCACTGTATCATGCAGACAAATTAATCATAATGTAACTAAATTGTGACAGATAAACCATAAATATGAGGTAAAGAAACAATAGAGGTGCATATGAAGAAATGGTTACTCTTAAAGGGACACTCCAATATACGTATGAAAGCACTCCTGCTACTTTCTAATCTCGCCCACATTATAGCAGTTCTTCTGTTGTCCCTGATACAATCTCTAACAAGGCGCTGCGGGTGCCAGCTTCTTTCGTGTCTCGGGACTGGATACAGTGTGGCGTCATTACGTCATCTCCACATCATGTGATGTGCCTGCCGACACACCCATTTTTCAGCCTGCCTTGGCCATCAAGGGTTGAACATCTCCCTGCTGCCGTCAAGCTGAAGAACTGGCTGGTGATTGACAGCTCAGTCAGCAAACTTCTTTGATATATAAACCAGCTCCTCCTTGCTAAGGGTGCTGGTTATACTTCTAGTATTTTGGCCATGTCAGGACTCTCAGCATTCCTGTCTATTGTTAGATTGCCTGCTGTCAGTTTGTTAGTGTCAAGCACTCTGCATCTTTCGTAGTCCCCAGATCCAATTATACAGTCCAGTCCTGTGGTCTGGTCTCCTGGTTTCTCTCTGATGTCGGACCTTATCTTGTGTAAGTAGTGGTATCGCTCTTTTCAGGGCGAGTGTTCCACTTCATGGCAGGTCCAATAGGGGAAGTTCAGGGGGGTTTCTTTGAACAATCACACTAACGACTGGTCACATACAGTACTGATGATTGCTTCCTGTATATACGACGGGGTACTGATAAGTCCTTAGCTTTTCGCTCTTTATTTGTTTCTACATCAATGAAAGTTATATCATTTAAAAGCTCAATCTTTGCCATCTGCATAACATAAGAATGGCAGATGAGATCAGGCCAAAATTTGCTCACAAAGTATTGAGTCTGCAGCAGATTTCACTGCAAAAGAAAGCAGAACAGTGATGAAGTTCCTGTTTCTAAGAGGGAGGTCAGCTAAAGTCATTCACAGTGACATCATGCAAACATCTGCTATCAAGTGCCCTTCATACTTCAAAGTGAAAAATTGGGTTGCCAAATTTAAAACTGGCCACTCCAACACCAATGATGAAGACCATCCAGTGGTGATGGTTTAGATACCATAGATGCAACGACCTAAAGACCTGGCTCCAATCGGGCGTTGTTCCAACCTGAATCCACTATCCCTAAGGTACACATTGCTAAAACACAAGTTGCTTTAGTGTGGCCATTAGTGCTCCACACCCCCCTCCCTCACCCTGCCCCACTGACCCATCTTCCTGCCCAATCTGTCCTCTATTATCTATCTATATCTTTTTCTTTCACTATTAATCTACACTATGTTAATCTAGTTATTTCTTTCGCTAGTTTATACGAAATGTTATTTGAACGACATTTATGACAAAATGCACAAGAGCCATTGGAGCAATGTGTATATCAAGTTAATACGTTATTCTCTCGAAATTGTTCTTGTGTGCAAACCCAATAAAAATATTTTGAACCATAGATACCATAGATGACACCCATGACAAGATTCTGGAAGGCCAGTGACTACAACCGAGGCTCAGAAGATTTCCAGAGAAAGAGTTGGGTCAAAAAATTACAATGACCAGGACATGGGGGAAGGGGTCTGCCAAATGGGACCTAAATAGTTTGTCAGCAGACCAAAACTGTGCCTGAGTGCAAGCCTGCCGGGAATTCTGCATCGTATTTGACAGAGCCTGATGTTTTCCTGTCTTTACTGGTGACAGTAGATAAGACAGTAGATGATCCTACATCAAAAGAACAACCAAGAAAATGGAGACACAGTGGTTTCCCACGTCCAAAGCCTTTATTGAGTGCAAAAGTTGTCATGCAAGGTGATGGCGTCTGTCTTCTGGGATAAAAATAAGATACTGCTTTTGGATTTCATTCCAAAGGGGTCTACTATCACAGCTGTGTATTACACAATACTTCTAGAAAATTTAAAGAGGCATTGAAGCCAAAAAGATGCCAAAAGTTGACCCAAGATGTCACCTTCTTGCACAGAAATGCCTTGTCCCGCCCAGTGGCCATCACCCAAAGCAAACTGGCTGACCTGGGCTTCGAGGTACTGGATCATGCTTCTTATTCCCCTGATCTGGTACCCTCAGACTATTATCTGGTCTTGTACTCTGAAGAAACACCTCGAAGGAACCAAATTTACGTCCAATTCTGACTTAACTGCAGTGGCTTACATCTGGTTTGTCCAAACAGCTGCACCCCTACCATAAGGAGACCCGAGACTGCTGCTCTGACAGCAGTTTGCAGGATCTCAGAGGGTTTGCGGGTTGCCACTTGTCCAGTTTTTTTTTACTGGCCATATAAATAACTGGTAAAAACTAATTGCCAGCTGGAAGCTGACCGGGTGCAACCTGACAGGCATTTCCCTCACTCAGTCCACAGCTCCTGTTCGTCAGCTGCTGCTGAGTCTGTGACCCCTGACCTTTCCCCTTGGTGCCCGCGTTCCTGTACGTAGATGCCAGGAGGAGAGGCCAGGAGTCATAGATTCAGCAGCAATGGCCACAGTAGAACCAAAGCTGTGGAGTGAGTGAGAGAAATGTCTGTTGGGTTGCTGCCCGTCAGGAGCTCTAGAGACCACTATGGGGAACACTATTATTACTGGAGAAACTATGGTGGTTACTACTAGGGCCACTATGGGTGTCAATAATAATAGAACCACTAACAGGGGCCACTAATGGGGGTGCTATCACTACTGGAGCCACTGTTGTGCTCACTATTAATACTGGGACCACTAAGGGAGTCACTATTACTACTGGGGCTACTATGAGGATCATTGTAACTACTGGGGGCACTATTATTACTGGGACCACTACAGGGGTCATTATTACTACTGGGACCACTAACCAGGGCATTATTACTACTGGGGCCACTAGCAGGAGCACCATTAGTACTAGGGCGACTATTGGGGTCATTGGAGTCACTAAGAGGGACACTATTACTATTGGAGTCACTAAGAGGGACACTATTACAATTGGAGTCACTAAGAGGGGCACTTACTAATGGAGCCACTATTGGGGGCACTATTACTCGGACTATTACTTCAGACAAGTTTTAATGGTTTAAATATGTGTTGGATATCTTGTGTACTCGCGCTTACAAGGTCTGTAAAATGGGTGGGTTGTTTTGCATTTTTTTTGGGGGGGGGGGGGGGGGAGAGGCTATTTGACACTTTGCCTCAGGTAGCACAAAGGCTTGGCGCACCCCTGTGCCCAGTCAGAGGAATTCTTTCTGCATGAGTTGAAGAAGTTGCAACACCCCAATCAGAAGCACATTGATATCCAAGAGGACTGTGTAGAGTAACTGGATTTAATTGTTCTAGTCAATTTTTTGTGGCCGCAGCCAAAGCACTTATCAGCACCTCCTCGCAGAGCAAAACGAGCGCCGACTGACTAGTTGCATCGTCAATCGCTGCCCATGTAAATTGACTTTTACTGCGATGAGATGTTTTCATATGGAGTACATACTGAAAGAGTCAGAGACAGAAGACCTGCACCCGGTCTGTGCAGAGGACATTCCATAAGTGCCTTGATCCCTTCGGGGAGGGGTTCCAAGGGGTCCCTTCAATTAGTAGGCTATATACGGTACTACAGTATAATTTGTTATGATGGGAAAACCTCCGCACATTGCAAAATTCAAGCCGCTATCAGGACTACTGAGGTGAGCATGAAATATGCAGGTCTGGAGGTGGATGGAGTGCTGCAGCGGGAATGGTTGTCCGGGATGTCACAGCATATTCCACGCTGAGATAATCCTTGAACTTATTTTTCCGGATTTGGCGGCTATTAATAACCAGACCGGCGCTCCCTCACATCCATATTAATATTTCGCTTTGCTGGCAGTTTTCTGTTTTATTGCAGCCTCAGCTCAGCCGTATCACAAAGCATTAACCTCATTGGAACAGTAGGACGAGGGTTTTTCCGCTGGCGGCAGTATTGATGAGATTATGGGGGGCGCAGAATTCCATGATAGACAACAGCGTAACCTGTACAAAGTGCTGATCAGCGGCGCGGCATTACATCACACCGTCTGCTGGCTGATTCTTTTCCTTTATTCATCCCTGGATTCCAAGAGCCATAACTTGTCTTTTTTTCTGTCAGTACCAACGTTACGATGTTTATAGATTTTTTTTATGTTTTACTACTTAAAAAAAAACAAAAAAAAAACTTTTATTAAAAAGAAAAATGTGTTTTGCCATCATATTCATTGATCAGTTTTTATTGGGAGACCGGCTGATCACAAAAATGCAATTCTGACATCATGTATTTTGACAGCCTATGAGATAAATAATGCAATACTTGGATAGTTTAAGGCCCCCTGTCCACGGGCGTTGCGGTATCTGGGAGCAGGAGCCGGCACACGGTTCTCCGCAGGTCAGCCTATCTGATAGATAGGCTGACCGCGGAGAATTGGGGCAATTCGCAGCATGCTGTGAATTGCCGGCCGCGAGCGGAGAATCGCAATGATTCTCTGCTCGTGGACAGGTGGCCGGCGAGTTCCATAGCAACGCTATGGAAAGCTTCAGCCTGCGTGATTCGCCGGCGATTTACCGCCGGCGAATTCACGGTCGTGGACAGGGGGCCTTAAGCTTACTCTGACCCGGCAATGACAATTTTGTTTATTTTTAAATTACTTTGATAATTTTGTGGGGAAAATGGGAAAAGGGTTTATTTTTAATTTTTTATATTTTTTTCATGTTTTTTTTATTTTTACAAGTGTTATTTTACATTTGATTTTTAGTCCCCTTAGGAGATTTGAACTTGTGATCATTTGATTGCTTCTACAATATAGTGCAATACTTCAGTATTGCAGTACATTGTATTTTTGACATACCCATATTAAGCCCTGCTACAGGCATACATGGTAGCACTGCCAGTCTTCACTAGCCCCAGGGCTGCCATGCCAACCATTGGCACTCCACAATCACAGAGGGACCAATGCTGAGCTGGAGGGGAAGCTACAATCAGAGCTAGCTCTGACAAGGGCTGTTTGTGATGGGTGTCAGCTGTCAGAAACAGACGGCACCTGCTGGGTATGGAACAGGCTCAGCTCCCGAGCTCACACTGCACCTCTGTGACATGCATGCATATCACAATGGGGAAAGAGGTTAAAGTGTAACTGCACTTCAACAAGTTTTTGATGTATCATAGGGACATGAAAAATGTCTTGATTGGTGGGAGTCCAGGTTCTGATACCCCCACTGATCGCAAGAACAAAGCAGCAGAAGCGCTCATCCATGCTTGCTAGGTATGCAAATTGAAAGATGGAAAAACTCCTCTACAACGCCACCTATTGGAAGGTGGCATTCCTGCAAATCGATGTCAGACCTTTTAACAAGCCTTGTAACAATGACTGGGAATATGAGCCAAAGACAGAATCTTCGCCAGATGGTAAAGATAATCACGCTTCAGGGTTTTTGCCTCCCGTCAGTGTGCAATAGATTTCTGTCTTGGCTAGTGAAAAGCCTATAGATGTAGGTCAGGAAGGGTATCGTTTCGAGCCCCTAAAAAGGTGTGAGGAGACACAGAAGGCCATGTATGCTCCTCTGGGAAATTTATGCAAATGAGAAGATGGAACAATGCCTCTACAGTGCCACCTATTGGAAGGTAGTGTTAGTGAAATGAATACGACTATATGTTCTATCCTATGTGTAAACATTTTGTATCAGGGAGCCATCTTGTATCAGGGAGCCATCTTATATCAGGGAGCCATCTTGTATCAGGGAGCCATCTTGTATCAGGGGGCCATCTTGTATCAGGGAGCCATCTTGTATCAGGGAGCCATCTTGTATGCCTCTTTCATTTACATTACTTTTTCATTTAAAATGAGAAATTACAGATATTAAATAGTTGCTCAAAAAGCCTTGAGTGAACAGCCGAGACCTGCGCTACCAAGAGAGAGCTATAAAGCATCCAGACTGACCGGTGTGTCAGGCCTCAGTCACATGGGCGTTTTTTCGCGCGATAACGGATGCGCATCTGCAAATCGCGTGACCGACGCCGACGATTTACTGAAAAATCTGCACCTAGCAGCGTTTTCAGCGAAACGGCCCAGCGCTGCTCACTATCCTCTGCCACAGTTCGCCCATTGAATTCAATGGAGCCGGCAATACAGCCAGCTCCATTGAAAGCAATGGGCTGCCGGCAAGCGCTGGCTGAATTTTCGGGGAAGGGCTTAAAATATAAGCCCTTCCCTGAAAACCATCCTGAAAATGTGTAAAAAAAAAAAAGTATACTCACCTTTTTCCTGCAGCTGGAGTTCAACCGCGTCCAGCCGGCAGTTCTCCTGAACTGCTCTTTGTAGTATTCAGCAGGCGGGGATTTAAAATCACCCCCTGCTGAATGGGCGGCCTCTGATTGGTCACAGCCCTCACCAATCAGAGGCAGCTCTCACTAACCCATTCATGAATTCATGAATGGGTGAGTGAGTGCTGCCTCTGATTGGCTGAGCGCAGGGACCAATCAGAGGCAGCTCGGCAGCTCTCAGCTGTCCTTCAATAGCTGAGAGCTGCCTCTGATTGGTCCCTGCGCTCAGCCAATCAGAGGCAGCACTCACTCACCCATTCATGACTTCATGAATGGGTGAGTGAGAGCTGCCTCTGATTGGTGAGGGCTGTGACCAATCAGAGGCAGCCCATTCAGCAGGCGGGGATTTTAAATCCCCGCCTGCTGAATACTACAGAGACCAGTTCAGGAGAACTGCCGGCCGGATGCGGCTGAACTCCGGCTGCAGGAAAAAGGAGAGTATACTTTTTTTTTTTTTTTACACATTTTCAGGATGGTTTTCAGGGAAGGGCTTATATTTTAAGCCCTTCCCCAAAAATTTATCCAGCGCTCGCCGGCAGCCCATTGCTTTCAATGGAGCCAGCTGTATTGCCGGCTTCATTGACTTCAATGGGAGAACATTGTTCTTCTGTGCCACAGTTGTGGCACAGCTGTGGCAGAGGGGAACAATCTTAGTATATGTTCTCAATGGTGTCGGCGCTGCTGCCGCCGGCCCCATTGAGTGCATATATAGAACACAACGATTCGCAGAACGCAGATAGGCGTGTTCTGCGAATTATTGTGTCATATAATTTATCGCACATCCACATAGAAAACGGACATGTGCCTGCTCCCATTGGGATGCATTGGTTCTATAGATCTGCAGATTGCAAGCGCGTCTGCAGATCGGACCGAAAACCGCTTGTGTGACCGAGCCCTCAAGATGACTTGTTCCTCGCTGTTCACGCATGTTTCTGAATATTTATACTAAACATTTTATTGTTATACATTCCTGTATCCGTGTTCCGAGAAGCCAATCATATGTGATTGCACTGCGCCTGCGTGTTTGTTTGGCATTTTAGATGTTAAATTCTTTATCTTGCATATTCATATTTGTGTTTTAGTTTTATGAAACAATGAGAATAAATGAATTATAATAAATCTGAATTATTGTAATTAAGGCCTGTGCCTCTAGAAAAACTGCTGCCTGTCAATTAAAGATGGATACCTTGTGATCACATCCAGTTGTGTGTGGTGCGGCAAGTTATTTCCGGACCCGAATATACTTCTCACTAATTTGGACCCCAGAAGCATACCACATAGCAAATAACATTCCTGCAAGTCAATGTCAGACTTTTTAGCAAGCCTTGTAACAATGACTGGGCAAAGCCAGAGCCGTCAGTGCGTGGTCAGGTTTTCCTTCTGGAGAAGACTCCGGCTTTGAATCATATTCCCAGTCATTGGTACAAGGCTTATTAAAAGGTCCGACATTGACTTGCAGAAATGCTATGGGGCCCCTTCTCTTCTATGTATGCCAGTGGCTAGGAGCATACTCAGGCAACCAAAAGGCAGACAAAGCTAAATGATATGTGCAGAGAAGACAAATTAACCTCTTTCTGAATGCATCAGTTAAATATACACCATGCAGTCTCTACGAATGTATGGCACAGGCTCAGAAGCAGGGTCCGCTCCACATAAGCGAGCGTTAGCAGTTTTCAACAGCTGACAGCTAACGCCAACCTCTGCAGATAGCAGTTAGTGCTGATGACAGCTGTTAACTGTTCAAAGCTGATCCCACATCTAAGCAGCCAGCTGGAAGGTGGTCGGGTCCCTATCTAGCACCCCATTGGACACCTGCTATGCGAATGTAGGGTGCTGATGGGTTAGCATGGCAGCCTAAAGCCTAGTGAAGGCACCCAGCGCTGCCAAGACTAAATGCCTAATAAGCCCTGCCTGTGGCTAGTGGCAAGGCTTTATAGCCAACACTAAAAAGTACTATATACTGCAATACAGAAGTATTGCAGTATATAGCACAAGTGATCAATTGATCCCAAGTTCAAGTCCCCTATGGGGTCTAAATAAGAATATAGAAAAAGGTTTAGCTTTGAAACATATTAAAAATGACAAAATATTTAAAGTGCAAGTTCTCCCCTTTTCCCAATAAAAACTCTAAACAATAAACTAAAAAAAAGTCGGTATCACCTTCTACGTAAAGGTCCATACTATTTATTTTGCATAGTGAACATTGTAAAAGCAAAAAAAGGAAAAGAGAAGGTAAGGATCACCTTTTTTTTGTCATTCCATCTCCCCCCAAAAATTGAATAAAAAGTGAGTAAAAACCATGTATGCACCCCAAAATGGTTCTAATAAAAACTACAGCTCGCCCCACGAAAATAGAGCCCTCATGGCAACAGAGAAATAAATTTTGGCTCTTGAGAGGAGAGGATAAAAAAAAAAAAGGAAAACCCCAAAAATATGTCAGTTAAAAAGTTAGTAAAAACAGTGATGTCACAAATAGCTCTGCGTACGTTTATGTGTTTAAGCTGCTCATATTAATCGGATTATATCTCACCTGGACTCTACATCCTGCTTCTTCTGGCCGGCCACCACTAGCACCGTCTTAATGGCTCTCATTCCAAAATCATAATGGTTCTTGAAGATACAAGAAATATATAAGCATTCGCTAAAATCTGTCAGTGTCTGTCTGTCAGGGTCCGATGAGATCAAATGACATATCTGCGACTGAACATGGTCTCTCAAGCTCAATGATTCCCTGGGTACACAAAACGAGAGGATCTTTTTATACAATACAGAGTGAGGCAAATGTCTTGACACAGCCATTTAACTGGTGTAAAAATGAGAAAATTCCCTTCCTTGGTGTGGCGGACCGGGTCCGGCGGATTTGACGCACCACCCCACTATCGGCCCCACGCTATCGATCGCCTCCAGAGTACTAGCTAGGGCAGACATATCTCCCAGGCCCTCTCCAATGTTCCCGATCCTCGGAAACCCAGAGTTCGCTCCAGGCAGTGAGGGCAGAGCATTCTGTACATGGTTCACGGAGGGCAGGTACAGGGCAGAACACTTTATACAAGAAGGCCAGTGGATATCGGGGGAAACATTAAGAGGGCCCACTGCCCCAACACCACTCCCGATGTGGCAGACCCTACAGCTGAGACACTACCTGCAGTCCCTACCTCCCCCTAGCGCATTCGCCCGCCCAAAAACACAGTTTGAAACAATCTGCACAGAGGAGGGCCCATCTAGACATACCTTATCCAGACTATATAACATCCTCAACACACAACCGGAGGAGTCCCCTCCAAGATACATGGAGAAATGGGAAGAGGAGCTAGGAGTTAATTTCACCCCAGAGGAGAGAGATAGAATCTTCACTATCACACACTCATCTTCAATATCCAGTAGGATACAAGAATCTGGATTTAAGATTCTTTCCAGGTGGTACAGGGTGCCCTATCACCTACACAAAATATTCCCGACGGTCTCCCCCCTATGTTGGAGATGCGGAATGGATCAAGGAACCATGTTACACGTTTTCTGGGACTGCCCGATGCTAGCGGGCTTCTGGTCAGGGGTCTGGCAAATCACGTCTAAATTTACCCATTTTCCTTTACCAAAATCCCCGGCCCTCTTCCTCCTACATCACAGTGACATCCCGCTGGCTTCCTATAAAAAAATCCGTGGTGAGTTTTTTTTATAGGAGCGGCAAGGTCGTGTATTTCCAAACACTGGCGGCAGACAACCCTGCCATCATTGACACTATGGATAAATACAGTTAATTGGATTATGGAGATGGAGGACCTCTCTGCAGCACTAAAAGGTACACAAGAAAAGTTTCGCAGAACATGGTACCATTGGACAGTGTTCCGAGACTCAGAAGAATATCGACAGCTTCTTAGCCCCCAAACTAACTAACCCACTCTCTCACATATACTCATTTTCCAACAGTCAGTGTCTCTACTTGCTCCACCCGAACCCGAACCTTCCCTGCGTACCCCTCATGTGTCCTGTCGGTCTCGTTAGATATTTGTGAATTTAATTTACAACGAGTAGAGGTATGAAGTCAAGTATAGAGTTTATTGGAAAACCGGAAAGTTCCGGTTACTAGTAATATACCTCAGGTTATGTTTACTGCATATTTTTGAAAATGTTCTCTGATTACCTAACTTTCTAATAATGAGGTTTATCCGAATGCAAACTATGTTGTACCTTGAAAGTCATAATCCAGTTGTTCACCGAATAAATAAATGCAATAAATAAAGAATTTATTTAAAAAAATGAGAAAATTGACTTCCAATGTGTGAAAGTATTAAATGGGAGGGAGACTGAATTTTTGGTCTCCTCCACCAAAAAAATGCAACTTCCCTCCAAATTAATATTTTCACACATTAGAAGTCAATGTTCTCTTTATTACACCAGTTAAATGGGTGTGTCCAGACTTTTGCCTCACCCTGTATTATTTGCTTCCTTTTTAATTTTAGGAACATTTTAGAAACCAGACGAAAACCGCAGTCAGAGAAAACACACTCATCAGTTGGAAACGCAAAGGCATTTACATTTCCTCCTTGGTTCTTTCTGACCTAGGATATTTTCATGATGTGGACATAAAGCTCTTGGTTTGGATTCCTCCGTGCGCCGGACTGTATTGCTGTGCAAAAGTATTCACACCCTTGAAGATACAAATCTTAAATTTTGTCAGACCCCATTAATGTGTCACCTGCTGGGAGAGCTGCTTGCTTGACAGCTGATACAGGTTTATTAGCTTCCCAGATAGGGATTTTGCAGTTTTGAATCCCTCGGAGAAGAGCATTATCTCGGCGATAAGCTGGTAGTCGGGAACCATCATTGCCACCGGTCTAAACAGAGATTTCAGGTTGTCTGGGAGCTCAACGCGTCCTTTGTATCTGAAAATAGAAGACGGCATAAATTTTCATATTTACCGTTGTGTTTTTGCACAGTGTGTATAATAAGTCTGACCATACAGATATATTACACTCTAGTACTACATTGTATTACAGGTTAAGGTATTACGCTACATTATAGAATATACTGTACATTATATTATTTTAGAATGGGTCTGGGATAGAACATTCTTCATCTTTCTTAATCCAATAAGCCAGTAAGAAGAAAGATACCCCACCACTGGGGCGCTCTGGGTAACAGGTGATGGAGAGGTACTATAAAAACAATATCAGGGTGTCACCTCCCGTGGTGTTAGCTCTTAAAATGAAGAGGGCACCCCCAAGCAGACTTCCTGGGATATCTTTGGTGATTGGGCAGAGCGATGATGAAGTGCTTCGGCTGATCGCAGACATCACTACTGCACAGTCCTCTGTGTCATTACTGTGCATTGGTTGGGAGGGGTATCGTCTCTCCCCTAATGAGGGCACCTAGAAGGTGTGTGAGGAGACCCCTAGGAGGTGAATGAGGAGACTTATAGGGTCATGCATACGCCTCTGGGAAATATAGGCAAATAAGGAGGATGGAACAATACCCCTGCAGCTCCACCTATTGGATGACATCATTCCAGAATATAATGTCCGAACGTTTATACAGGTCTTTACAGACTAGTGTGTGCAGGAATGCTTTTATCCAATAGGTGGCGCTGCAGAGGTATTGTTCCATCTTCCTTATTTGCATATATTTCCCAGAGGTGCATGCATGGTCTTATAGGTCTCCTCACACACCATCTAGGTGCTCTCCTTAAGGAGGGACGATACCCCTCCCGAGCCATGTCATAGGCCTCTCACTAGCCAATTCAGAAACCTACTGCACATTGATGAGGGGCAAAAACCCCAAAACAGCTGTCTAAGTATGGATTCTGGTTTGGTTTTCAATTCCCAATCATTGTTATAAAGACCTGTATAATGGGTCGGACATTGATTTGCAGGAATGCAGTCATACAATAGGTGGCGCTGCAGAGGTACTGTTCTATCTTCCTTATCTGCATCAATTTGCATGACCACGTTGCATTCTGCTTACCTTTCCACTCTACAAGACTACCAGGGATACTAGCACTAACCCCTACACTACCTTAGACCACCAGGGATACTAGCACTAACTCCTACATCACCCTAGACCACCAGGGATACTAGCACTAACCCCTACATCACCCTAGACCACTAGGGATACTAGCACTAACCCCTACATCACCCTAGACCACTAGGGATACTAGCATTAACTCCTACACTACCCTAGACCACCAGAGATACTAGCATTAACTCCTACACTACCCTAGACCACTATGGATACTAACACTCACATCAACACCATCCTAGACCACCAGGGATACTGACACTAACTCCTATACTCCACTAGACCACCAGGGATACTAGCACTAATTAGGCCAGTGACATCATGTTCATTCATCATGTGGCCTGATAGCAGTTCTGTCCTATCCAAGTGAATGTGATTGAACCGCTGTACCACCACTATGAAATCTACGGCACTGTGCCTGGTATGTAGTGAACAAGCCGCAGAACTTGCTTGAGCACTTTCCATACAAGGATCATCCAGTTGTGAAAGGACCATTAAGGTACAGTATATAATAAGGGTGCTTTCATACAGTGCTGAATTACTCAGCAAGACGCAGCTAAAAATCTACTGCCGCAGATTTCTGCACCATAGGTCGCATGGACAGAATAGGTGCAGAATTTTCAGCGTCTTTAGGCGAGTCTTGTAGAATAGTTCCACATTGTGTGAAAGCACTGTAAGGGGCATTTCACATAGGACAGAATAGGCCGCACAACGCACCGCAAGCCGAGGAATATTCCGCAACTAAATCTGCAGGCTAACTGTGGATGTTGATGCAGAACTGAAAATGGCTTAGAACATGCCTGCAATTCCGCATCAAAATCCGTAGTTAGACCGTTGGATTTTGGTGTGCAATTCCGGAGCTGCGGATTTGGCGGCGTCCTGCGGCATAATCCCATCCCGTGTGAAAGGTCCCTCAAGCTGCCATTCATTGTAAATGTGATTCATGTATGCAAGAAAAGTTTTGGAGTTGGGAGTCAAGTGCTGACCTTAATATCAAACTTTCTACAGACAAGGAGCTTTATATAAATAACTGGAGGTTATACTGAGAACTTCTGCACATTCCATAAAAAGTCAGTCACGAAAGACAGAAGAGGCGGCTTTAAACAGAGGCGGATTCCACCAACACGTAAATTCCAGTATGCATTATGGACCATGTTCTATTTCAGACAGTCACACGTGTGAAGATCTGATCTAAACATGTGACTCGAATGAAGAAGGTCATTAAGAACCAAAAAAGGCGTCTCAGTCTCAGTACCTGAGGGCGGACAGTCCCACCACTCGTTAACGCTGAATTTTCCTCCTGTATGTATAATTTATTGCGAGAAACATTTCATATTCCGCATGTCAGGAAACAAAAAAGTCATCTTTGTACCTACCTGGGATTCATGGTAATGAAGACTCCGCAGGACATATTTAGACGGATCTCTCTTCCCTCAAATATAAACCTACATAAAACATGATTTCACAATCACTGCAGCAGAAAAACCCAGCAGGAAAGTATTAATAATTACCTTTTATTTAGCATTGAGACCCAGATGTAAGAATGTTCTAGAACTTTTTGAAGGGCGTGTATACTTTTGCAAACTACTGTAATTGCTCCAAATTGCAGCGAGACATAAATGGTTATCGTAGCTCATTCACACAGGCGTAAACATGGTCCGTATGGTTTACAAGCATAGTGCGGAATGAATAGAATCCATTGATTTCAATTAGTTTATTCACATGTGCGATTTTCGGTTACGTGAAAATATATGCAGCATATCCCATTTCGGTCTGTATTCTGTATTACGGACTGAAATAGCCAATTGAAGTCAATGCGATTGGGCAAATATGCAGTAATTACGCATGATACATGCATGTTTGTGCTTATACTACCCATGTGTCATTGCATTTCATAGGCTAAAAATTGCCTATTCGGTGAGTATTTTGTCCCAGGGTGGTAAAAGTATACAAACTTTTTCCTCCCTTCTTACTCAATATTTATATGGACAGCAAAAGAATCAAAATCCTTTCTTTATTCTGCTCTTTGACTCAATCAAGTATTTTTTTTAAATGTTATTTTATCCATATATCAAAAGATATTGAATTATCGCAGTTTTCCTACTCGCTAACAGAGCAGTCACAATAGGCTGACATTACCTGCAGACATTTCCTTTCAGCTTTGTTGTACAGACTGGGGTAGATGAGCAGAGTCATCTCATGATCATCAGAAGGGAAGAGATTTAATAACAGCTCTATTGTTGTGTCCAATGATATGGCAGGATAGTAACAGGATAAGGCTCTATATGCAGCTACCCTATTACCCCTGGTCTCTGGGGATATACCTAATTTCTTCTTGGAGACTGTAAAAATCTATGACATTTTTGTGAATACTGACTGCCATTCATCTCAGTTACCAGCCCGCTGCACCAGCTATACAGAAGATACAAGAAGGAAGTATGTCTTCCGATATTAGCTGCCCCCTGGGGAACTCATCCTGCTCTATTTTGCTCCAGAACCTCATTCCGGTAGACTGGACGGCACTTTCATGGTGATAGGTTCTCTATAAAGAAGACCTGCCATGTCCTCACATCACATAGCTTTGCTTTACTGACTATTGCAGCCTTTCTTATGTTCATGCTTAACCCCATTCCAGAATTGTTTTAATACCCAAGTGGACCCAATGCATAGGTATTAAAATGGCCTTCCTCCACCGCTGTCGCCCCTCTATCCTCCAACGTTTATTGCTTCACAATACAATTCTACAAAAAACAGGAGAGTTGGAAGGCTTGCAAACAATACCTTATGGCCTGGTTGTCCTTCGCTGTTTTGATGGCATGTATCTGAGAGGCGATTACTGACAGAACTTCAATATCAATACGGTTAAACTCATCAAAACAGCACCAAGCGCCAGACTGTGCCATCCCAGAGAAGAACTTCCCCATCATCTGCAATACACATATAAGCATTACTATTGTACTACCAGTATTAACAGCTGTGCTTCTGTTGTCATACCAACAATTTGCTAATTATTATATAGAGAGCCATCATGCGAACAATGAAAGAGATCCCCTCTGGCCACAATTTCACAGTTTATATATAAAATTAACCTACTTTGTGCATTACATTACTTATCCTGTACTGATCCTGAGTTACATCCTGTATAATACACCAGAGCTGCACTCACTATTCTGCTGGTGGAGTCACTGTGTACATACATTACTTATCCTGTACTGATCCTGAGTTACATCCTGTATTATACTCCAGAGCTGCACTCACTATTCTGCTGGTGGAGTCACTGTGTACATACATTACTTATCCTGTACTGATCCTGAGTTACATCCTGTATTATACTCTAGAGCTGTACTCACTGTTCTGCTGGTGGAGTCACTGTGTACATACATTACTTATCCTTTACTGATCCTGAGTTACATCTTGTATTATACTCCAAAGCTGCACTCACTATTCTGCTGCTGGAGTCACTGTGTACATACATTACTTATCCTGTACTAATCCTGAGTTATATCTTGTATTATACTCCAGAGCTGTACTCACTGTTCTGCTGGTGGAGTCACTGTGTACATACATTAGTTATCCTGTACTGATCCAGAGTCACATCCTGTATTATACTCCAGAGCTGCGCTCACTATTCTGCTGGTGCAGTCACTGTGTACATACATTACTTATCCTGTACTGATCCTAAGCTACATCCTGTATTATACTCCAGAGCTGCACTCACTATTCTACTGGTGGAGTCACTGTGTACATACATTACTTATCCTGTACTGATCCTGAGTTACATACTGTATTATACCCCAGAGCTGCACTCACTATTCTGCTGATGGAGTCACTTTGTACATACATTACTTATCCTGTACTGACCCTGAGTTACATACTGTATTATACCCCAGAGCTGCACTCACTATTCTGCTGGTGGAGTCACTGTGTATATACATTACTTATCCTGTACTGATCCTGAGTTACATCCTGTATTATACTTCAGAGCTGCACTCACTATTCTACTGCTGGTGGTGTCACTGTGTACATGCATTACTTATCCTGTACTGATCCTGAGTTACATCCTATATTATACTCCAGAGCCGCATTCACTATTCTGCTGGTGGAGTCACTGTGTACATACATTACCTATCTTGTACTGATCCTGAGTTACATCCTATATTATACTCCAGAGCTGTACTCACTATTCTGCTGGTGGAGTCACTGTACACATACATTACTTATCCTGTACTGATCCTGAATTACATCCTGTATTATTCTCCAGAGCTGCACTCACTATTCTGCTGCTGTTGTAGTCACTGTGTACATACATTACTTATCCTGTACTGATCCTGAATTACATCCTGTATTATTCTCCAGAGCTGCACTCACTATTCCGCTGGTGGAGTCACTGTGTACATACATTACTTATCCTCTACTGATCCTGAGTTACATCCTGTATTATTCTCCAGAGCTGTACTCACTATTCTGCTGGTGGAGTCACTGTGTACATACATTACTTATCCTGTACTGATCCTCAGTTACAACCTGTATTACACTCCAGAGCTGCACTCACTATTCTGCTGGTGGAGTCACTGTGTACATACATTACTTATCCTGTACTGATCCTGAGTTACATCCTGTATTATACTCCAGAGCTGTACTCACTATTCTGCTGGTGGAGTCACTGTGTACATATATGACTTATCCTGTACTGATCCTGAGTTACATCCTGTATTATACTCCAGAGCTGCACTCACTGTTCTGCTGGTGGAGTCACTGTGTACATACACTACTTATCCAGAGTATTGCAAGTGACCAGTTTACCCCACTGAGAGTCTGCACGATAGCTAGTAATAAATGGGAAACAATCACCTTGTAGTCCAGGCTTTCCGAGCAGTTGAACACCACACATTGCTTCCCTAAAGCCTGCAATTAAAAAGTGAAAAATATAATAAAAGCAGCACCGCGTGTTATACAACTATCATACAGTCTAGTTCTAATGCAGTAAAGTATGATCAGTCTACAAGACAGCTGATTTAGTGATCTATCAGGTATCTATGACCACAACAGACTTTCATAAAGAGAATTAAAGTTAAACTGAGGGACCAAAAGCAAACCCTCCCTGATGCCATTTGGTGATCCTGTGATTGGTTCATCCAGCGCTGCATTGATTGGCTTAACAGCGGCCAAAGAACCAATTAACACCTAGCGCATTGTGGAGGCAGGATTTATGAATTGGATGAGCCACGGCATTGATTGGCCAATTAATAAATCCCGCTTCCACAATGCAACGGCTATGATTGGTTTATCCAGCGTTGCATTGATTGACTGAGCAGCGTCCGAAGAACCAATCATAGCCATTACATCGGTTTATCCAGTACTGCATTGGTTGGCTGCACAGCGCTTGAGAACCAATCAGAACCATCGCTTCCTGGGGGCAGGATTTATGAATCCTGCAACCAGGAAATGATCTTCTGTGGACGATTGAGGACTGCAGGACGCCCGGCGGAGCTCCGGATAGCAGCGGGAGGGCCCGGACCCAGCCTGCCAGGTAAGTATGCCCTTTTTTTTTATTTTAATGGAATGCAACTAGGGCCTATTTTGGGGGTAGGGCTTAACCTTCTTGCGATACAATTGTGTGATTTTATTGCGAGAAGCAGCAGTGCGCAATTTTTCACAAGATTGCTGATGCTACAAAATCGTGAAGACAAAGCTGCGATATTGCCTCGATTTTATAGCAGCGATATCGCTGTCGCCGGTGTGAAAGAGGCCTTATTGTTGCAGAATCCACATTAGAGAATCTGTATGTGGATGGAACTCATTGAAGTGGGCTAAATCCGTGTGGATTGTTCCAATAGATTCCATCGTGTGAATCTACGCTAAGGGAGTCGCTGGCTCGGCGGTCTACACTTTAAGAAAAAAAAATATTCCACCCCTGTAACCCCTTTGGGTGCGGACTGTGAATTGGGTCAGATGACTGTCCAATGATCCATTTAAAGCAGCAGGGTTTAACCACACAGCATATAATCTGGAGCATTACTTTGGCGAGATCTTTGACCGTTTCCGTTTTTCCGGTACCAGCTGGCCCTGCCGGAGATCCTCCAAGATGCAGATCCAGAGCCCCAGTCAATGTCAGCCAGCAGCGGTCAGTGAGGGGTGTTATAACCAGACGAGAGGAGCAGCCCAGGTACTCATAGCCGTACATGAAGGAGGCTCCGGCCTGCACCACGTAGCAGGAGTTATTTTGTTTGTTCCATTCATATCGAAGCTGCCTGCAACAAAGGAGACGTTGTGGAATCACCTGCAGCCCTTCTAGAAGAAAGCAATCTGGATGCATTTACTGCATGTAGCCATAACTACAGATAGTACTGCTAACTTGTCTCTCCCTGTAAATGATGCAGATACAGATAGTACCACCTCCCTGTCTCTTCCTGTAAATGATGTAAGTATAGATCGTACCGCCTCACTGTTTGTTCCTGTAAATGATATAGGCACATATAGTACCACCTCCCTGTAAATTATGTAAGTATAGATAGTACTGCCTCCCTGTAGATGATGTATGTACAGATAGTACTGCCTCCCTGTCTCTCCCTGTAAATTATGTAAGTATAGATAGTACTGCCTCCCTGTCTCTCCCTGTAGATGATGTAGGTACAGATAGTACTGCCTTCCTGTCTCTCCCTGTAGATGATGTAGGTACAGATAGTACTGCCTTCCTGTCTCTCCCTGTAGATGATGTAGGTACAGATAGTACTGCCTTCCTGCCTGTCCCTGTAAATGATGTAGGTACAGATAGTACTGCCTCCCTGTTTCTTTCTGTAAATGACAGAGGAACAGATAGTACTGCCCTGTCTTTTGAAAGCAAGATCCTACACATAGAGAGTAAAGGCAGAAAAACATGGTTGCTGGGATCAGAACATGAAAGATTATTTTTTCTCTGTGAAACCTTAGTGTGACTGGACATTCAGACACTACTCAAGGGCCCATAATAATAGAGGAGGGGTGGGGGGGGGGCACAAACTTAAACTACTTGTCCACTGTGTCTAAAAGACAATGCTATTTAAATAAAATAATGTGCAATATGGAGTGCAGCGGCCCAGGAGTCATCCTCATCCCTGCATGCAACTGTAAGCTGGTAGAATTATGGAAGGGAGGGGGGGGGGGGGGGGTGCAGTTTTGATTTCCACCTGCTACATTCTGTTATCTTTTACGGTATGTGAGGCTAAAATCTCATTATGTTTCATGGTGTGGCGGTATAATGCCCAGAAGCAAATAATAATCTGTAGTGTTATAGCGTTTATACTACACACATAAACATCTATTACCATCAATTTCAGATCACTTTTCCCATCAACGGCACTTGGCGTCTTGTTAGTATAAATGCTTCAGACTGTAGATGATGATAAACCCATGTATTATGGCTCAGTACCCATAAAGATTAACATTCGGTAGTAACGAGATGCAAATATTATGCCGATGAGAAATGTCATATTTACCAGGGTCTATAATTAAGTTGGCGCTGCGGTATAGCCCCCAATAAGACAAGGGGGGGGGGGGGGGTTATAGTGAGTGTATCTGGAAGCGAAGCTATTTAATACATGATGTTCCCTGCATGTAGATGAGGGGTGGTCATTAGTGGTGCAGCTTGTTATCTCCAGAAATGAACTGGTAAGTGACAGGCGGGCTGCGCTATTCCTCTGTATAGCGGATGTCAGTAAATACCATTTAGGGAAAGTGCAATGAGGAAACACCAAACACGAACCAAACTAATAGACGAGGGTCTAATGTCCCCGGCTAATGGCTACCGATAGCGCTACTCCCTGTTGGTCATTACATTGGCCTCTCGTTTAGGATTGAATTCTTAACATCTTACTATAAAGCAATCTCTCATGCTGCATCTTCTTATATTTCTGCTCTCCTTTCCATCCATCAACCCGCTGATACGCTTCCCTTGGTCAATGACAATCAGTCGACAGCACTGGGAGAAGTTGTGTACGGCCGTTTATTTTACAGATAGAAACGCAGAGATGTCAACTCACCCGGTCTGAATTAAATTAGTGGGCTGATATTAATATACCTGGGGGTCTGACCAGGTATTTGATGTGTTTTATCTGAAGCACACCTGATGTAACTAATGAAACACTTGATTAGTAGTATCAGGTGTGCTTGAGACAGAACCTGATTTGTAAATGTGTGCTCTTACGGGGGATTCTATTCAGGGGATTCAATAACTCTGAGACTGAAGTAGTCATTAAAAGTGGCATTTTGTGTTGAATAGGAGAAACGACTTGTTATATTAGTTGTGTTAATTAGCTATTTACATTGTTCCTACTTGATTGTTTTCTGCAAACCGCTGAAAAGTGTGTGAATTTGGCAAATGAACTCAATTTGCAATGGAATATGAATAATTTTGATTGCAACTGTATTTAGGAAGTCTGGTTTAGGGTCTGATATTAATAGAGGTGAGTTGGAATGTATTTAGCCACACCCTTTTCTATAAACGATGCCCCTCAAAGGCCACTCCCATTTTTGCTGCCACCCACTGCTTGTATATCACCCTATGAATGGCTCTCCCAGTGCCTATTCAAATATATGGTGAACATATAGAACCAGGTCCTACCAAGTGTTCCACTGGCTCATCACTCTGGCTTACAGAAGGGCATTTGATCTCTCTAATAGAGCATACGAACAGCTGATCCCTTCTAAGAGATGTCTAAAATGCTGAGTTTAAAAGGATCAATGAAGAACATAGAGTGGTGAGACCTACCTGGTCCACTCAAAGTCTTCAGCGGTAAACACCCTCTTTCTTACTAAGTCGGTGAGGACATCTCTGCAGTGCACACAGATGATGAGCAGAGCCTCCAGCGTCCTCTTCTGGTGGAGAAGAGGAACTTCTACAGCCAGTTCTGCCAGATCACCCAGACGCTTCTCCAAGCTGGAAAGGACGGTTTTCAGTTCCGTTTCTGGATCCTCACTAGAGAAACCTTTCAGACAGTCCTTACTGAACATTATTTGGCTCTGTAATAAGGATGTAAACAACTCAATGCATATAGAACATATAACAAGAAGTGATGAGCAAGTATCATCAAACCAATGTAAAACAGGGTTGGATTTTTAACAAGGTGTGTGGTCATTCATCCCACAAACGATTGATGAGTTATAAATAAAAATAAATACTTATTTGTATAGTGCCAACTTATTCCTCAGCACTTTCAGGTAATTTATTTATTACCCCCCACAAAGCTGGGGGGGGGGGTATTTTATTTTACTGACCTCGGAGGGATGGAAGACTGAGTCAACTTTGAGCCGGCTACCTGAACCATGCAGGGATTGAACTCACAAACCCTCAGGTCGTGAGTAAGAGCTTAGGACTGCATACTGCTTCCTTAACACTCTGCTCCACACAAAACTCTCAAATAAGATGCATCGGCCTATATACAATAGTGAATGGAGAATCATCATTAGACACTTGAGCAATGGAGGAATGTTCTATGGAGTGACGAATCACGCTAGTCCATCTTTAAATCAGATGGCTGTACCGGGGTGTGGCGGACGCCTGGGGAACGCCTTTTCTCGGAGTTCGTTGTGCCAACAGTCAAGTACAGTGAAGGTTCCGTTATGCTCTGGGGATGTTTTACATGGCATGGCCTCAGTCCATTGGTTGTAGCGACAAGAACCATGAACACGGAGCTGAACCCTGACATTGTAGACAATAATATGCTGCTGACAATGTGGCAATACTCTGGGAATGGTCAGCCAAACATCCAACAGGCCAATGCACCTTGTCACAAATCCAATGCTGTCTTACATTGGTTTGAGAATATGGATGTTCCACGATTGGTCGGATCTCACAGAGTCCCAACTTGATCCATACTGAACATCTTTTGGGAAGAACTGTAACATCAGGTCAGGAAATATGAACGGTGTCCATCCTCTTTCAGAGAACTCACCAGACATTTGCAGGATGAATGGAGGTAAATACCAGCTGAAGTGTAGCAGACGTTAGTAGAAAGTAGGCTATGAAGAGTATCACTACTTGTGATTCTTGTTTAGGTGTTCAATTACTTTTGGTAGGCCTGTGTATGACCCATGTCTATAACACTGTCATCCCCTTTGAGCCCCATAAACTATGGGGAGCTGTGCTTTATACTCACCAGGCACCCCTTTCAGCGCTGTGTAGGCCTCACACCCTCATTGAAGTCAATAGAGTCACTGTGCAACTCCCAAGTTGCCGCCACGATCTGAAGATCACAATAAAATCAAATCTCGCTTGATTTTTTACGATATGTGGGTCGCGACAAATTGTGAGTCGCACCATGACCCCACTGACATCAGTGAGAATGCGAGCTTGCAGAGCTACACAGGAATCGTCGGTCTTGCAACCTGTGTCGCGGCCAACGTCACCATGTAGCCCTAGCCTTATTTCCGTAAACTCCTTTTGTTGGAGGTTTTGTCCATCATTCTGTATATATGGATTTTCTTAGTTTGCATTGACTTCTATGGACAGAAATGCATCCAACCCACATCCCATGGAGCAGGATGTTCTTCTGTTTTTAGTGGGGAGGTTACAGTTACTCCTTCTATAGTCTGCTTAATAGGCATGATGAGGACTCTTAAAAGGACATGCAATGCTCCTCTGGGGAAATTGGTATACAAATCCAAGCTGTTACAAAGCTTCTGCAGCGCCACCTATTAGAAGGTAGGTGTACTACAAGTCAATGTCTGACTTTTTTAGCAGTTCAGCACATGGATGGCATACAAAACCATCTCCGTACCAACCTATCTTTTCACAAGGAGGTGTGAAAATCGGGATAGGATACTTGCATAAATCACCCGGGGAATACACGTACCACTACAAGAATGACCTGTCCTGGGTGAGCGAGTACCCATTTCTTAAAATCTGACTGGGCCCAGTCCAGCACTCCAGCTCTCACCATCCTGCAAGGAAAGTGTCAGATTAATAATCATTGCTTGGGCATTATTTTTCTTGCAAATTTGTTATGAAATAGAATATATTAAACCGGCTGCAGCACATTACTGACGCCCTGGTGCGGGTTACCCATCATCTCATTTTTGATTTTGCGATTTATATAGGTCAAAAATTCTGCTTTGATTCATTTCTTACTATATGTTTATAGTGGTTGGAGCTGTTTTTCTGATACAGACCTCCAAATTCCCTGCATAGACATAGGAAGGAATTTATCAAAGGGCTTTGAACTAGTCTTCAAGAGTAAAAAAAAGTTGCAAATCTTGGCACATGCTGCTTTTGTGCAAAAACGTATAACTTGTTTTTTAATGTTTTTTTTACACTGCTCTTTAAAATAAAGCTGGATGGGGTTTGGCATAAGCAAGAGGAGCCTTCTGCAGCGCCACATTACTTTTTTAACAAGTATTTTTAGTGTAATTTAGGAATTAACACAATAAAATAACCTGCAAACGAGATGACAGCAAATAACCATTAGTCAATTTATAGCAGCGGGGATCTCAGAATGGCATATAGAAAGAGTACAGACCGGTCCGCAGATAGATACATTTGCAAGAAAAAGTA
The DNA here is from genome assembly GCF_035609145.1 of Eleutherodactylus coqui. Classification (NCBI taxonomy): domain Eukaryota; kingdom Metazoa; phylum Chordata; class Amphibia; order Anura; family Eleutherodactylidae; genus Eleutherodactylus; species Eleutherodactylus coqui. Next base: position 15,368,555 of record NC_089839.1, on the reverse strand, counting down.
AATGCACCATTTGGAATTATCCGGATTTCTGTATTGATTACTAATTCTTCTTTGTCCACCATTCTTTAGGGGATTACTTGTGTGCTTTGGGTCGTGTCATGTTGCATCACCCAACGTCTCTTCAGCTTGAGAAAATGGACAACAGCCCTTACATTTTCCTATATGATATTCTGAACTATCTTAGAAATCATTGTTCGCTCAAAGATCACAAGGCATCCAAGCCCTGAGGAGCAAAGCAGCCCCAAACCATGATACCCCTCCACCATAGCCCTAGACAATGATGCCCCTCAACCACAGCCCAAAACCATGATGTCCCCTTCAACATAGCCCCGAAGCATGATGCCCCCTTCACCACAGCCCGAAGCATGATGCCTCCTTCACCATAGCCCTGAAGCATGATGCCCCCTTCACCATAGCCCCGAAGCATGATGCCCCCTTCACCATAGCCCCGAAGCATGATGCCCCCTTCACCATAGCCCCGAAGCATGATGCCCCCTTCACCATAGCCCCGAAGCATGATGCCCCCTTCACCATAGCCCCGAAGCATGATGCCCCCTTCACCATAGCCCCGAAGCATGATGCCCCCTTCACCATAGCCCCGAAGCATGATGCCCCCTTCACCATAGCCCCGAAGCATGATGCCCCCTTCACCATAGCCCCGAAGCATGATGTCCCCTTCACCACAGTCCCGAAGCATGATGCCCCCTTCACCATAGCCCCAAAGCATGATGCCCCCTTCACCATAGCCCAGAAACATGATGCCCCCTCCACCATACCGCCGAAGTATGATGCCCCCTTCACCATAGCCCCGAAGCATGATGCCCACTCAACCACTGCCCTGAAGCATGATGCCCCCTCCACCATAGCCCCAAAGCATGATGCCCCCTTCACCATAGCCCCGAAGCATGATGCCCCCTTCACCATAGCCCCGAAGCATGATGCCCCCTTCACCATACCTCCGAAGCATGATGCCCACTCCACTATTGCCCTGAAGCATGATGCCCCTTTCACCATAGCCCCGAAGCATGAAGCCCCTTCCAGCAGGTTTCACTGTTATATGAGGTTTTGGGATTGGTCTGCAGTATTCTTCTTCCAAAGATAACATTGTGCATTTGTGCTAAATATTTCCACTTTTGTCTCATCCATAGATAGCACATTTCCCAGAAGCATTGTGGAACATCCAGGTGGTTTTGGGCAAACATGATGAGCCACAATGTTTTATTTTGGTTAGCATCAGCTTTCTTCATGGTGTCCCTCCATGATCACCATTCTTGTCCAGTGTTTCTTTATTATAGGAAAACGTAATTGTGCTGAGTAAGAAAAACTAAATAAATTTTGTAAATATGATCCCTTTTAATGGCTAACACAGTAACAAACTTTTTTTCCTAATAGTGGGCACAGGAACTGAGGTATCTGCTGCCTGCAAAGTCATCTATAGGACATTTGCTGTTCTCGTTGGGTTCTTTCTTACCTCTTTCAGGATTGCCCAATCTGCTCTTGGAGTGATTATAACAGGATGCCTGCTCCTAGGGAGAGTAGAACAGTCCTGAATGCTCTCTATCTGTAGGTAATAACCGTGGATTGATGAACACTCAGAGGTCTTCAGCTTCTATTGCCTTTTCCTGCTTCATTCATCTCTATAACACGTCTTCCAAAAGTTGTTTGCATAAAGGAGCAGCCCACGCTAACCAGTCTTTCTTGAGAAGAACAGATCTGTCAGTAACCAGGCTTTGCTTCTATTTACTTAATGGTCAAACCATCTGTAAAACCCTCACTTCTCTCCTTAACTGAAGCATCTGATTCTTTTGACAATTAGTTCTTGTAAAAATCATTAACACAGAGGTCCACTTACTGTTTTCCCTGCACTGTGGATGTTACTCATTGTGCTCAATACAAGACATGAACAGTACAACGGTCTGTGTGTTACTTGTTAGATTGTTATCACAATTCTAGACAAACACAATCAGACCACATTTTACTAGTCATCAATACAGAAATCCAGGTAACTCCAAAGGGTTCACTTACTTTTTTTTTGCAACTGTAGGTTAAAGATAGATAGATAGATAGATATGAGATAGATAGATATGAGATAGATAGATATAGATAGATAGGAGATAGAGAGATAGATAGATAGATGGATAGGAGATAGATAGATAGGAGATAGATAGATAGATAGATAGATAGGAGATAGATAGATATGAGATAGATAGATATAGATAGATAGGAGATAGAGAGATAGATAGATAGATGGATAGGAGATAGATAGATAGATAGATAGATAGATAGATAGGAGATATAGATAGATAGATAGGAGATATAGATAGATAGATAGATAGATAGATAGATAGATAGATAGATAGATAGATAGGAGATAGAGAGATAGATAGATAGATAGATAGGAGATAGATAGATAGATAGATAGATAGATAGATAGATAGATAGATAGATAGATAGATAGATAGATAGGAGATAGATAGATAGATAGATAGATAGATAGATAGATAGATAGATAGATAGATAGATCTGTATCTACGCCAGCACTTACTTTTTTACAACATCAAACATACTGGTCTCCACATTTCCCAGCCACTGCTCCACAGACCCTCTGACACGGACATTTCTAGAGAAAGCAGAATGGGGTTATAATCATAAACTTCACACAATGTTCCAAGTTAATGAGTCGGGTTAATTAAAACAAAATAAGAGAATATACTTAGGCATGCAGATCTTCTCCCCTTCCGCAGATATAATCATCTCCACCTCGGGGGGACTGTTCAGGTGATGTTTTATGTCCAAATGCTGGATGTTCTCGAAGCACTTCACCAGGTGAGGCTGTGTTATATAAAGAGTCACATCTATCAGCACCATCTTCAACATTTCTTAAGGATATAAAGAGTAAAGAGTGTTAAGGATTACTTGCCTGGACAACATCAGGGTTCTTGCTTTCAGCCAGGATGGAGAGAAGGTCGTCATTGCTGAGGAAGTAAAACCTTGGGAAAACCCTGCGTTTAATCTCTAAAAAGTCCTGGCAGGGAAAATGGACAAGGAGTCGTTACCACCACCATAATGATGAGCTGTCTCCAACACAAAGGGGCATTTTATAAATTCTATAGGTACGAGACTGCCTTCTTCAAGGGGAACACACAATGATGATCTATCCAACACCAAATCCAAATAAGAGACAACAAAATGGTAAAAACATTGACTTTTGGTATGACTGGGTGCTGACTGGGTCATGTAGAGCCTTGGTCATGACCATGACTTCTTCCATCCATCTGGGATTGTACCAGTTTGCACCAGCTTGACCCGAATCATCGAAGGAAGTAGTTAATGGTGTGCATGCTCCTACACTGCACACTCCATGAATTCCAACAGATGTTTTTAAGGACAGGCAGATGCTCTTTGTTCACTATTAGACAACATAAGGCTGGGGCCTCTAACCTGAGACTCTCCAGCTCTTGCAAAACTATAACGCCTAGTATGGCCTTCATAGCAGCTGGTGAGGTGCAGGTCACATGAAAAGGGCCTTTTACACAGAATGATTGTTGAGAAAGAATGTTCACCTGAACGTTCATTTGCTTAATCATCGTGCAATAGATAAACTATTAGTCAACGAGTGAACAAATGCTCGTTCATTGGCTTATCGTATCTATATGCTCACAGGTTGGCTGCACATCTACATGTGTGAATGGGGAGATATGCAGAGAACCAATGAAAGCTATATGGGGACAGACAATCATATTAAATGGGTTGAACCAGGATCAAAAGTTACCCCCTACCCACAGGATAGGGGATACCTTGCTGAGGCCCCACTGATGCCGAGAACGTGGACCCTGTGTTCCCTGTCCTCCTCACTGCAGGCTTACTGAACCTCCTGCAGCAAAAAAAGAGACTGAATAGTGCTGGCTCACTTCCTGACGTGGCTAGTACATCACTTGTAAGGACTGTTGAGAAGGGACCGAGATGTAACCAACAGCGAGCGGCATTTTTTAAGTTAGTGTGACACATGCCAGGCCCCAGAAGAAGAGACATAGCATCAGGGTCAGTGCCGCCGGGTCACAGAAGTTTATGCTCCAGACTTTGCGTCAGCCTCTAATGGCCACAGTACTGGAGGGAGGATGCCCTGGGTAAGTGGGTACCACTATAGGAGACCTGAACAAGGATACAACTATTATTATGGTCGTTTCCATCAGAAAATATATTTTTGCATTCTAGTAGCTGTACGAATGTTTCCAATATTTTGAGAAAAATAAACGTCTCCAATTTTTGGGGTTTTTGGTCTTTTGAGATTCTTCTGCGTAGTGCACAAATTGGGCTATTTGTATCAGTCTATGCCCACTTAGCCGACAAAACACAGGGAAAATCTACTTGCCTTCTAATATCAAAAATCATAATAAGAAGGGAGTGTAGGTTGAACATTCCTAGAAAAGACCTCAGAGTGATGTTTTTTACCTCCCACCTACCTCAAGGCATTTTAGAATTTTCTCGAGGTGACCATTATTGGTCTGCAGGATCTCCAGTACACCAGGTGCAGTGGTGGCTCGAAGCGCATTGGGACTGTCTTTTATCTGATTCATCAACTCTTTCCAGGAAGTGTCCACTTGGGCAAAAAGTCTGGCTTCAGCTGGGAGCTGCCTAATAAGGATATGGAAAGTACGAGAGCAGAGGAGAATATTTTAATATAGTATACATCAAGAGTCCATACAGCATGTTAAATGTGTCTGTAAGCCCAACTGTGTCTGGTATTCACTTGAAAGGTGCTAAGTTGCAACACCCGACACAGCCCATGGGCAAGAGCGGCGCGGTTTTTGGAAAGCAAAATGTCAATGCGTGTATAAGGGGTTTTGTAAAGATGGATTTTAATTTGAGAACCCTGTAATTAAAAAATGGGGTTGTCTAGATAGAAAGGTATCCCTTATTCACAGGATAGGTGAAATAGGTCCCTGGAGTAGTGGAGGGGCTGTTGGCAGATCTTTTTAATTGGGGGCCTGCAGGCACTTGCGAGGTGGCATGGCAGATTATAGACTCCAGGCCGCGCCAAGAGTAGTGGGACTAGTGGCACATGGTGGATGAGGGCCATCCATGGGGTGACTGTGAAATCAGGACCCACATTCTTGATGCTGCAACTAGAGTTTTATTTAACAGAACCTTAAATAGTCTCTATTGTGAACAATAACCCAAAGTAGAGGGATGACAATGGTTCCTCCAGACTGAAGACTTGGGAAGAGGGAGAGGCAGGCAGATCTCAAGTTTGAACTCTAGGTGCTGTTGTCCTAGTCACTCGAAAGCAATGACAGCGGTCGCACTGCTGTTCTGCAATCACAGTCAGAATACTGGATCATGACACGCAACATGAGCAGAGGGCCCGAGACAGTGTTCCTTCTGCCGTTTATGCCTCATTCTCAGAATCACCACTGATCCTGTAGATAGGGGATAACGTTCTATCTTTTTTCCGCCATATACTGAGATGCAGATATATGTAGACCCTTGGGGTTGACCTGTCTACTCAATCCTCAGTTTGACAAGCACTGAGCATGTCTGTCCAGTTCACAGTGGGCCCTCCATGCCTAAAAGTCACATCCTTGTTTGTTCGTATGATCAAAGTTTATACCTCTGGATGTCAGACGCCAGGAATATTTGCTCCAGGTACAGCCAGTTTCTCTGGCACATCATCCATTCCTCCATGGTGCGGGAGAAGAGACTCAGTTTTCTGTCCCATTCATCAACTGTGTTCTAAAAACAAGATCAATGAGAAGAAATAACTAGAGGTCTTCAATTTTAAAGGGGTTATCCAGGGAGGAAACACATTTTCAAACAGGCCCAAAGTGGTAGAATGACAGTAAAGAAATCATATCTCCCCTTGCCACTTCCATTCCCCTGATGCCCTGATGCCCGATTGCCTGCTGGTCTTCACTTCTGGCTACAAAGGAATAACGTTCCAGCAAGAAGACATATATGACTTCTCCAGCTGATCACAAGCTTAAATGATTCTCTGATTGGCTGAAGGCGGTGACAAGTCCTTGGTGTTGGTGATGTCATCACTGAAGCAGTAAGTTCAGACCAATGGGGAAATCAGGACTGGCAGAGCAGAAACCGTGCGGGAGGTGCATGTCTAGTCTTTCATGTTATTCTACCACTTTGGGCCTGTTTGAAAAATGTTTTCAAACAGGATGACCCTTTAAACCCTGGATAACCTCTTAAATTAACTCAAAGTGGTTCTCCAACTAGAGAGAAACTGAAGGTTATAGGGATATATCTGGATAACTAACACCTAACCTAAATGGGGATTCACAGGAAATCAGCTGATCTGGCAGGTGAAATCACCAGTGATCAGCTCCCATCATAGACCAACCACACATTTCTCCTGCAGTGGCCACTACAGGAGAGATGTGGTACTACATAGTGTCCATTCAAATGAAAGGGCAACCATGTAATACATCATCATATTGAGTTTTTCAGAGCAGGAGATGCTCTTTGCTTCTGCTCTCTATAGTTCCAATTACCAGTCACAATATACTGCAGATGTTAGGTGATCTGGATGTCATAGAGGAGAGCTGACCAGCATCCTCCATGCATTACATGTTCGGCCATTTATTTCAATGGCCAACATGTAATTGTAATGTCCACGAATGTTTATAGCCAGATATGTAGAATAACTGAAGGGGGTTAGAGAAGCAAAGCAGCTTCTGTTTAAAGGGGATTTCTGGGACTAAAATATTGATGGCCTATTCTCAGGATATTCTCAGGATAGGTCATCAATATCAGATCCATTACCTGTCACCCCCGCCAAACAGTTAGTTAAAGAGGCCTTGGCACTCCGATGATTGCCATTGCCTCTTCTCAGGCCAGTGATGTAACATTCATTTGTCTTGTGGCCTAAGTGCATCTCTACACTAGGCATCATACTATACAATATATGGCGCAAGCCTGGTATGCGGTGAAGACGCTGCGGTGTCCACCTGAGCACTGCAGCTTCTTCAAACAGCTGCTATTGATGACCTGTCCCAAAAATAGGCAATCAATATCCAAGTCCCAGATAGCTCCTTTAGGTACCCTTGCAATGTATACATTCCAGTTACAGAACATCAAAGGGTTAAAGGGCCACTCCGTTGATTTTTTGATTTATTCAATATGTAGCTGTTACCCAGTATGTATAAGTCAGCTAGTGATACCTTGGCTACTTATTGCTTTCAGTCTGAAACTCATGACCTCTTTTTCCTCAGATGGTCATGTGATCTCAATTCTGACCAGCTCAGATGTACTTGGGGTCATGTATTTATTGTTTAGTCAGTTTCTCAGTCTGTGTGAGATTATTCCATGGATCTACCACAAAAACTGCTCAGGGGGAAAATACAGACTCACCCATCACAGTTACTGATGATCACACAGTTCTTGTCACACAGTTATAATAGAAGAGATCACAGCTCATCCTTCTGGCTGTATACTTACAGCTTGTAGCTTATTTAGGTGACTATTGAAGGTATTGATAATTATAATTAAAGGGGTTGTCCAGTTGTAAATCATTGACGGCCTATCTGACAGAATAGACCATCAGTAATCGATTGACTGGGATCTGCCACGCGGGACCCCACTGATCGGTTGTTGGCTGGGTCAGTGTGCTCATATAAGGAGTTGATTTCTGTAGGAAGCAGCCAGCATTGTTCCTACTGCAGTGGTCAGGCTCGGTATTGCGGGTCAAGTTCCCATTCACATCAATGGGAGCTCGGTCTGCAATACCACGCCTGGCCACTGTGATGAGAAAAGTGTTGTCTGCTTCCTGCAGAAATAAGCTCAGAGCACAAGCACATGGGCCCAGCAAACAGCTGATTGGCAGGGGTCCCTAGCAATGGAGCCCAATCGATCTACTATACATTAATAGCTTACAACTGGACAGCCCCTTTAAACTCTCCCCAACAGGCAAAAACGGTATAGCCTCAACTAATACTCTGCTGATGCATCATGGGATAGATGTGGAGCTGAAAGTAAAAAATCTCACTCTCAATATGGTGCCCAACAGAGGGCTGCACTGCATGGAAGTGACTGCAATACACAGTGGAGACCTCCATAGTGTGACAGGCAATCAAATGAGGGAGGCAGGGATGGAAAAATGTGTTTTTTTGCCAGAGTGGCCCTTTAAATAAAAAAAAAGCCTAATTGAATGAAATGGTATATTGTAACTATGACTACAATCTACTTGTTTGTAGCACAGGCTGTAATATATTACTGTTTATTTCTAAATATAATGAAAGACATATTTGTGTTTTGTAACCAGCGCACTAATTACTCATTACCGGAGATTAGACTCATGATATTAAAGCGTACATTCAGCTAATTTCTCCCCCAGAGCTTCTCACTTTCTGTGCTATTGGTGAAAAAAAACTAAAATTCCTGCGTGGAGTAAAACATAATTATAGAATCATTACATACGTTACATTAAAAGCCTCATTAATGCCAAACGTGTCCCATAATGGCCGCGCAGGTGTAATGAGCACATAGAACGGTGGCAAAATGTTCTCACAAAGTGTCTCGGTAAGCAGGAATCTTCAGATGTTGAAAAAATTTAGACGTAGAAAGAAATCTGTAGGATTGTTAAAAGGAATCTAGCGCTACTTTGTTTCATAAATTGGCAATACATGCGAATAAGTGAAACATTGTAGCGTTCTGATACAGAGCTCCAAATCTCCTGCTCCCCCTCTTACCTGGAGTTATCGGGGCTTGGAAACAGATGACCTATCCTCAGGGTCACCCATATCAGATCGGTGAGGGGTTTTACTGCACTGTGAACGCTGTAAAAACAAAAGCCCCCCCAGAAATGGCACAATTGCCTCTTTTTTCCATTTCGTCCCACTTTAGACATTTTTAAGTTTTTCAATACATCAAATGATACCAATAGAAAAAAGGGAACTCGTCCTGCAAAAAACAGGTCATTGTGGGGCTATGTTGATGCAAAAATTTAAAAAAATCATGATTTTTTGGAAAATGCAGAGGGGAAAAAATGAAAGTGAAAAAGCAAAAAGTGTCAGCAGCTGGCAGGAGTTAAAGGACTACTCTGGCGAAAACACATTTTTCCATCCCTGTGCCCTCACCTGATTACCTGTTAGACATTGGAGGTCTCCTCTGTATACTGCAGTCACTTCCATGCAGTGCAGCCTCCTGTCTGATGCTTATCAAGCACCATCTTAATGGTGAAGATTTTGCTTTCATATCAATCCCATGATGCATTAGCTACAGATTATACTATTTCTGCCTGCTGGGTGGACAGTTTAATTATCATTATATTCTATATTTTCCTAAATAAGCTACAGACCATAAGTAAACAGTCAGGAGGATGAGCTGTGATCTCCTCTATTATAACTGTGCGTTCATAATCAGTAAATGTGATACGAGTGCCTGCATCCACCTCTAGTCAAGTTTCGGTGGTAGGTGTATATAAATAATAGCATCACACAGACAGGGAAACTAGCTAGAAACTGAACATGAAACCCCAAGTAAGGCCGGCTGCACACGGCCGTGACGGGCTCCGCCGCGGAATTCCGCAGCGGAGCCCGTCACGGCGCCCCCGAGAGACCCCCAAACTTACCTGCGGATCCGGAGTCCTCGCTCCCGCATGACGCGCCGCAGCGTCATGTGGCACGTCAGCCACGTCACATGACACGCCCACCGCGTCACATGGCAGGGAAGCGTTTTCACGCTATCTTCCGCTGTGCTACAGCGGAAGATAGCGTGAACGGACGGCTTCCATTGACTGCAATGGAAGCCGTCCGCGCGTACACCCGCAGCAAATAGAGCATGCCGCGGGTGAGGACGGGAGATTTCACTGTGCGGAATTCCGCGGTGGAATTACGCATCGTGAGCATTGTGCTATTAGGTTCAATAGAACCTAATAGCTGCGGGCAACACAGCGGATTTCCACCGCAAATTACGCGGCGGAAATCCGTCCGTGGGAAGGAGGCCTTAATCTGAGCTGGTCAGAACTGAGATCACATGAGCATCTGAGAAGGAGGACAGGAGATTCAGATCGAAAGCAATAACTAACCAAGGTAGCATTAGCGACTTATATTTACTGGAGGGGATAGCTACATAATGAATGAAAAACAAAAATTCACTAGAGTGGCCCTTTAGAGGAACATGCGCTGAAGAAATGAGAAATATTACTTTTTTTTTTTTACTGTATCCCATTTCAAAACAATTAGCTTCTCTTCCTAAATATCGAATCTGAATGTTACCTTGATGGGCGTGCAGTAACGCGAGCCCTTGACTGTAGACAGAACCACCTGACATTCCTCCAGCTGAGCCATTATGTCCTCTGCTGTTGCAATAATCAGGATTTCTGAAAGCTCAGACTTGTGCACTGTTAGCCTGAAGTTCGTTTTACTCCAAAGACCGATGACTTTATTCAGCATGCCTTCCAGGGTCGCCTCGTTTGTTGCGGTTGTAGAGACGTCAATAATTTTGTCTTTGTGCTGAAATATCTAACAGGTAAAAATAACGAGTTAGAAGTAGGACATGCTACTCTTAATCCAAAGTAAAACGCACCAAATTTATTAAAAAGGGGTTTTCTGGGCAATTTCTATTGGTGACCTATCCTCAGCATAGGTTGTTAATGGTTTATTGTGGAGGTCCAACATTCTAGCCCCTCGGCCAATCAGCATTTTGGGCACTGGCTGTCCGCGCCACAACAGATAAGCAGATACCTCCGACCCCTGTGTAGTGGCTGATGCTGGTAATTGCAGGTGCAGCTGTCATTAAGGTTATTGGGAGGTGTACCTGCAATGTCCAGCTACACAGGGGTCGGAGTGATCTGCTTCCGTTCCACATACGGTGTTGTGGTGCTGACATTGCATTGAAAAGCCCTTGAAGAAGAGGTGCACACGATTTAAGACATTTGGAGCATCTGTTGGCTTCCTGTCTGTATACCCCAAAAAGCAAATCTACCCCAGCTGTGAGCCAATTTCTGGCATAAATTATGGTACCTCAGTTGGTACGTGGGAGGTCCCACCCCTCCTGCTGACCTCCCATCACTTTTTTCATCACTTTTGAAAAAAGTGGCAAGGGAAGCGAAAAACAGCAAAAAGTCACTGATTTTTTTCTTTTAGCGAATCTGCCATATGACAACATTTATGACTGTGTTACACTAAAAAACTAATATATTCGGGTCAGTAAATTTCCTCCAAAGTCACTTTGGGTCTAAAATAGACAAACTATTCACTATATTTACCATACCAATTCATTTCTATTCCTCTACTGCAAACTTAAAAGTGACCCTCCAGTATATGGATAGTTTTCTCCGGGGACCCGAGAGGAGGAGTTACATTATCTGCCTTTCATCTTCTGTACTGTTGTCCCTCAGATCTGCTGGCCCCGAACACCCTTTACTATCTTGTAAGATAGCAATTGCAATCTTCTGACTACTGAATGCACACTGTGTATCAGCAGTCCAAGAGTCTTCACACTGCTCTATGACTGGCCAGCGTGGATCACATGGAAAGTATTGGCCAATCAGAGAGCAGATGTAGTCTAACACACTACCAATCCACAGCTTGTATTAGCTAGTCAGAAGATTGTTGCCATCTTGGAACACCAAAAATGGGGCCTGGGAATTGGAGGCTATGAGGGATATTCCTACGGAGAACTGATAGCAGGTAATATAACTCACCCCTCGGGTCCCTGGACTGAATTTTGTCCCGGGACCAGAGAATCATTTCTAAGGTCGCTTGTGAGACACTGGCATTTTAAGCAAGATGCTAATAGAGCAATGAGTAGTGAGTTCTAAGAGCTCCCACAATACAACGAGAGCTTGGCGATTGTATACCGTTCCTGGCATCCAGCTGAAAAGGACATTTGGGAGGAGCATAGTGAGCTATCAGCAGTTCACACCCTCATCTGTAGTGTTTTCAACAATACTGACTGATATCAGCTATTATCAGGAATATCCTCGCAATGCTCCTCTTAAATGTCCTTTCCAGCAGAATACCAGGAACTTATATTGAGCGAACCGAAACAGTCGAACCTTGTTCCAGGTAGATCGCTGCTAAAATGTCATTTTGCATGAAATCGAACCCAATAAAATTCCTCCTCTTCTTCCATAATAAATGTGGCTCAGTGGATAGCACCATTGGCTTGCAGTGATAAGGTCCTAGCCTCCTAAGTTCAAATCTGACTAGAGATGAGCGAGTATACTTGCTAAGGCACATTACTCGAGCGAGTAGTGCCATAGCCGAGTATCTCCCCACTCGTCTTTAAAGATCCGGGGAGCGGCGGGGGAGAGCGGGGAGGAACAGAGGGGAGATCTCCCTCACCCCCCCCCCCCCCCCGCTCCCCGCCGCAACTCACCTGTCATCCGCGCCGGCCCCTGAATCTTTAGAGCCGAGCGGGGAGATACTCGGCTAAGGCACTACTCGCTCGAGTAATGTGCCTTAGCAAGTATACTCGCTCATCTCTAAATCTGACCAAGGACAACATCTGCATGGTCAGATTTAAATCTAGGACCCCAGCACTCCAACAGTGCTGATCACTGTGCTTCTTCCTCTACCTCCAGAGAAGGAGAATAGGGAGAAACACAAAATACAAACTCCATCCAGAGGTCAGATTTGAACTTAGCACTGTAGCTTTGCAGTGCTGGAGTCCTAACCACTGAGCCACCTATGCTTCTTCTGCATTCATCCTCCTAAGGGTGACTGACTACCCACTACAGTTTTTTTTTCACTGCGAAATTCGCGTCGTTTATTTTCTGCAGGGGTCTATGGGACTTGTAATGTTAAAATTGCGATCACGCAAAATCGCAATTTACCGCAAAATCAGGATTTTGCGTGATTGCAATTTTAACATTACAAGTCCCATAGACCCCTGCAGAAAAAAAACAGCGAATTTTGCAGTGAAAAAAAACTGTAGTGGGTAGTCAGTCACCCTTAGGAGGGAGAAGGAGAATAAGGAGGAGGAATTTTATAGTTCCTAGAAAGTGTTATACCCCAGTTCCAGGTGTTGACATAGTATCGGTTTTCTTTGAACTTATTCAGACCAAACCAAATGTTTTACCAAACTTTGGGTAAACTGAATATTTCAAAAATTCGCTCAACACTACCAGGCACCATCTTCCCCTAGATCCGGTCCTGGAGCTGTTTAATAAACCTTTTATCAATCCTATAGTTCCATCTGGATGCATTTGGAAGATCCAGAGGGAACCTCTAGACAGAGCCTGAAACAGTATATGAATGGAACCTTAGGGATTCCTACTCTATCGAATTAAGTTCCCCCCCCCCTCTGACGATTTGTTTTTTACAATACTAATATCCCAAGCAGATCACTTATGGGGAAAAGTAATTGCAATAAAATTACCGGAGCTGCCGGGGTTGCTGACACTAATTTGGAGTCTGACTAGAGGCTACTTGAAATTTCAGATGGGCAATTCAATAATCTATTTTTCATTCTGCGCTTATTTTCCAGAATCTCCAAATATTAATAGGAAGATGTGCAGTAAAATGTCTGGAATAATTAATTATTGGACTGATTAGAACTGGTTCTGAATTGTAGAGGAATATAATCTCGCCGGCCTCAGCGAGCAGGAAATTAGTAATTCGATAAGCAGATCTGTGACGAATGGTAGAGGCGGCCTTATAATGAGCAGTTCTCTTAGGAGGAATAGCAATTATTTCCTAAATTCTCAACAACAGAATATGAAGAACTTGCCCCATTTTTCAGGGTATGCGGCTTCCTTCAGACAAAGCCTTTTTTACTGACTGATGCCTGCATAGCATTTTACTGTTTTTGTGAATTTTTTTAGTCACATGTACATTTTTCATAAAGAATCCTACAGGAAAATGCCTTAAAAAATACCAGATAAAGAGCATGTTGTGATTTTACAGATATGTCATGGACCCAAAGAGTGCAGCAAAAGTGAGAAAAGTTTTTTACTATTTATATTATTTTGATCTATAGCAAAGATCTGGATAGAAGTGTTTTTGTCGGAAAAAAGCCACAGTGTAAAAACAGAAAAAAAAGGCATTTTTGTAAAAATGCCCGTGTGGCAGATTTACTTAGATTGGCACTTTATATTCTCTGTATTTTGAACATAAGCCTCTTAATACAGTGAATGCATTTTGGACCCTCTGTGCATGAAAAAACAAGAAATCAATGCCAGCTATGAGCTGGGGTAGTTTTCTAGTTCAATTTATGTCACTTTTTGGCATAAGTCATAGTTAAATCTCACAAACTGGTTAAGTCACATACACTTTTTAACCCATTAAAGACCAGGCACTGTAAATTTACCGCACCTGGTCCTGGGCTTAAAGCACCGCCGTATGTAAAATTAAGGTGGTGCTTTAAGCCTCTTGCTCTGCAATTGATCAGAGGCAGGAACGGTTAGTGACAGCTGATAACCGAGAGAAGGCAGGAGGGGTATTTAACCCTTCCTGCCTTTTGCTTCCCCGAGTACACAGTGCTCAATAAGAACTAGAAAGTGAAAGTAATTTTCACTACGGGAGCCGGGGGGGGGGGGGGTGTCACATGATCGCCGGAGTTCCCTGCTACAGAAGAGCTGGAGGGTCATACTAGACCCTGGCCAGCTCTGCCAGTGACTAACGTCACTGCAGGGGTTGCTCTCCCCTGTATCTGGGGCTCGTATGGATACTCTAGCTACAGTGGGTAAGTGTCAAATAATACAAAAAAAAAAAAAGAATGTTCCCCAGAGGTCTTATATGACGTCATTGGGGACATAGATAACAAAAAACACAATTACATAAATAAGTAAAACAAGATTGCAGAATAAAGCAACAATACATACATAAGAAACAAAATGACCCAAAACCGACGCCAACCGAAACCGGCGCTATAAGCGCCCTGTAATCCCAAACCCTACACATTATATATCAAAACATCCGAAACAAAATGAGGAATCCATTCCCATACTTTATTTTAGTGTAAAAATACTAATTAAAAAAATAAGTAAAAATGTTTTTTTTAAAAATCTTTTTTTTTAGCTTTCTACCCCCAATAAAACTGAAAAACGGGGAAAAAAAGTCAGTGAAATACATATTTAAAAAAAACGCCCTATATGTCACGGGAAAAAAAAAACACAGCAAAAATAATTTTGATAGCTAAAAGAAAAAAAATAGGGTAGTAAAACCGCCACATTGGTAAAATCCCTAAAAAGTGTCTGGTCCTTAAGGTACAAAACAGCCTGGTCCATAAGGGGTTAAAAATGACGCGCGCATCAATAAAATTTAAAAGTTCCCTTTTTGTGTAAAATACACTTGTGCCAAAATTTGTAACTTTGTAAACCATTTTTGCTTTGATAAATTTTCCCCCAAAAACTGAGAAAATATATATTTATAAATATGAGGAAAGGGAAGGAAAAAAAACGGAAAAACAGCAGATTACGCAACATTTCTGGGTGCAGTAAATCTAATACATTTATGGTTTCTTTACAGGGTTATCTGGCCTAAAACTCACTTTTAAGTCCCCTATTAGGGCATTCTGATTTAGTAGACTGAATATCTCATTCGTGACGGCCAGCAGTTAGAGTGGAGAGTTGCTTTTAAAAAGTGTCTCTTGCCCTGGAAGACCTGGCAGGTCTACGCTTTACAAAGATTGATTTCAATGGATACAATGTAATACTTCATTTCACCTGTGGTGGTGCTGCAGTAGAACCAGACTGTTACTTCCAGGTTCGCCAGCTTAACCCTTTCCAATCCAATTTTGGATTCAAGGATTCCTAAGAGGCTTCTTTTTTTGCTTTTATACAACGGTGCCATCTAGAAGCTAAAGCCAGTGTGTGTGCGCCAGAAAAGCTCCGACAACGGAGTGGCTGGCAATAGATGGTAAGAATACCCTGTCGGACGACTTCTGACATTGGAGCTGTACAAGCTTTAATCAGAATGTAGGAAGACTGTGAAAAGTGATGTGTGGAAAACAACACGACCAATAATCAACTAGGCGCAACCTGGCCTCGGGTGCACGATCCTGTGGAGGATGTGGACCCAAGGTTCCACAAGGCAAGTCCACAAATGAAGAAGAGATGGATCAGCACTCCAGGGTTGTCTTTATAGTACGAACATCTTTATTCCTCAATGTAAGATAAAAACTGCGACGTTTCGATCCGTCCATACTTGAAAAAGATCCCGAACGGGTCGAAGCGTCGCAGAATGTAGGAAGACATCAGACTGTGGATTGGAAAGGGTTGAGGCCTTGCCCGATTTAGAAGGCCTATTCATTTAGGGAATCCTAATAAAGTTAATAGGAGCTGACTCTTTGGAGAGTATCGATAAATTCAGAATATTTACCCTAAGTTCCAGAAGGTTTCCCAAGGTGAAATTCTTATCTTTGGTTATCATTCGGCCGATAGTGAAGTGTATGATGTCCCAATGCCTGGCCTGAAGACAGGGATTTCGCAAAGCCACCACGATAGGTAAACTTTGCTTAAAATCTGTAATGGACCGTTTCAAACCCGTGACAAGGTCATTGGGTGGCAATCCTAAATTAATGGCAAAAATGCAACAGTAGTCAAGATGGGAATTCAGAATATTCTTTTTTCAAACCACCATGTATTGTCCTTTACCTTTCTCAAGCATAAACAATGTATGGCTGAATCTATTCACATCTCGCTGAATCAAGTCCACATTGAGGTTCTCAAATGAGGTTTGCCTCCACTCTGTGGACAATCTGCCCCATTCCTCTTTGGCCTCCCAGAGAAGCTTTCTCAAGCTCAAGTCACATTCGATCTCCGAGAGCTCAGCGTTGAGTGTCTGGGTGTTGATGGAGTTTCCGACACTTTTCTGTAACATGAGGGCATCTAATAACCTAGGCTTCATTTGAGTTATGGAACTTCCAAACCGTTCTTGGTAGCTGGAGTAACATTGAGCTCTGTTGGTGAGGACCTCAAACTCTTCTAAAAGGTTGACAATGACTTCATTGACTTCTGGTGGAAATGTGTCGGCCTCAAGAAGAATTGGGTTCTTTACCTAGTAATACATAATTAGCCGGATGTAGCTTTGTTACAAGCATGATAACCGTCAACCAGTGCAATATTGGCTCCTCTTACTTTCAATAATAGTCAATTGTCAAGTATTCGGTCTCTACCACTCAGTGTCACTCAAACAGCTATTAAAATTGGGCAGTGGAGACCACTCGTTTGATAACTAACTAGTATTGGGCTCCAAAAGTAATGGCAGCCATTCTGGATGAATGGGGAAGGGGTTCAAAGAAAACAAATAGGGACGAGGTAAGAAGGATATATATATATATTCAGCTGCTCGGAGGATGTAAAAGTTCCACTTTAAAGAAGTTGATAGATAAACAATATTCCCTTTAAAAGGGTATTCCCATCTCTCTGTTTTTATTACACGATAGGGAATAACTTGCCGATCGGTGGAGGTTTGACAGCTTGTACCCCCACAAATCCTGAGAAGTCTCAACATTTTGGCAGAGATGGTTGTGCATGCACACCATTGTGCTATTTACCTGAAGGGGACTACCAGAGATAGCAGAGCTATCTCTTGCAGTCCCATTGAAGTGATTGGTACAAACGCAGACTGCTGAGCACTTGAATCCTGCTGTCTACGGAAGTTCCCTTTAGGCCTCCTTCCCACGAGCGTGACGGGCTCCGCAGCGTAATATTACGCAGTGAAGCCCGTCACGGCGCCCCCCAGAGCCCCTATACTTACCTGCGGGACATAGCGTGAAATCGCTTCCCCGCCCACCGCCGCGCGTCACCGCTCGTCACCGCCCACCGCCGCGCGTCACCAGCCGTGTCACGTGCACGGCCGGCCGTGTCACGTGACGCGGCCGGACCGCGTCATTTGGCGTCATATGACGCTCGGCGGTGGGCGGGAAAGCGTTTTTTCACGCTATCTCCCGCTGGTTACAGCGGGAGATAGCGTGAATGGACGGCTTCCATTGACTGCAATGGAAGCCGTCAGTGCGTACAGCCCGTCCTCACCCGCAGAAAATAGAGCATGCTGCGGGTGAGGACGGGAGAAATCGCGGTGCGTAATTCCGCGGTGGAATTACGCATCGTGAGCATTGAGCTATTAGGTTCAATAGAACCTAATAGCTGCGTGCAACGCAGCGGATTTTCGCCGCGAATTACGCGGCGGAAATCCGTTCGTGGGAAGGAGGCCTTAAACTGAATGATGCAGTGGCATGCATGCATGACCACCACTTTTGCAATTTTCTGACCCATCGGGGGTGATTTCTCTGGATCGGTCAGCCCCCCACAAATCGGTAAGTTATCACCTATCCGGTAGATAGATAAAAATTTGCTGAGGTAGGAATACACCTTTAAAGGAGATGTCCCGCGCCGAAACGGGGTTTTTTTTTTTTAAACCCCCCCCCCGTTCGGCGCGAGACAACCCCGATGCAGGGGTTAAAAAACCCACCCGCACAGCGCTTACCTGAATCCCGGCGGTCCGGTGTCTTCATACTCACCTGCTGAAGATGGCCGCCGGGATCCTCTGTCTTCATGGACCGCAGGGCTTCTGTGCGGTCCATTGCCGATTCCAGCCTCCTGATTGGCTGGAATCGGCACGTGACGGGGCGGAGCTACACGGAGCTACACGGAGCCCCATAGAGAAGAGGAGAAGACCCGGACTGCGCAAGCGCGGCTAATTTGGCCATCGGAGGGCGAAAATTAGTCGGCACCATGGAGACGAGGACGCTAGCAACGGAGCAGGTAAGTATAAAACTTTTTATAACTTCTGTATGGCTCATAATTAATGCACAATGTACATTACAAAGTGCATTATTATGGCCATACAGAAGTGTATAGACCCACTTGCTGCCGCGGGACAACCCCTTTAAGGATTATGAAGACCACTGGATTTCAAGAAATAACTCTTCTGCTATGGCAAAACTACAGTTCCAAGAATGTTGACTGCTAGGAGTTAAGTTTTGCACCAGGTAGAGAGCCAATGGTTAGAGACCACGGCTTTAGAAAGAACTCTAGCTATAGGCCCCACTTCCTTAAACCTGATAACTTTGGTAGTAACTTCTTGCGGTTTGTTGGGCCTAGACTTGCTAAACTTCATTATCCTACTTACACTCTGCAGCTGTAATCTGCTTAAGAGGAAGATTCAGATTTCCGAAAAGAACTCCCATGCAAAAGCAGTGCCACGCTGAGCGGTGAAAGACACAGAAACGCGAGAGTAAGTGGAAAAACCTACTTTGATCTTGAACTCCATTAAGTGAAAGTGCAGGTTTGAGATGTACTTGTCCAAATCCCCGCTGAATTTAACAATGTCTTCATCCTTTTTAGCTTCGCAAAACAGAACCGCTGATTTTAGCTGCTGGAAGCTGGGAATAAGACTTTGATAGAGTGCGGTTTCTTCTGAAGGAATACTTATGCCGTAGTCTTTAGCGACGGAGTAGAGCTGGATGACTACGTTGTATTGTCGCTCCAGGGATGGCAGCTCGGAAGAGACTTGTCCGAGAAAAGTTAGGTGCTCCACAAACTCTTCCATCTGGGTCAGCTCCGCATTCAGAAGTTTTAGAGATTTATGTATGACCTACAAGAAAATAGAAGTGTCAAACAGGATGACATTCAACATCTTAAAAGGTGTTTTCCAGAGGGTCACTTGTACACTGTGTCACCAATAGTAATAGTGACCCCAGTAATAATAGTGACTCTCATAGTGGCCTCAATAGTAATAGTGACCCTATAGTGACCCCTGTAATAATAGTGATCCCCATATTTGCTGCAGTAGCAATAGTGTCCCCATAGTGGCCATAGTAGTAATAGTGACCCCCATAGTGGCCACAGTAGTAATACTGCCCCCCATAATAATAATGACCCCTATAGTGGTACAAGTAATAATAGGGTCTCCCTGAGGGCCCTCAGTAGTAATAGTGCCCACCATAGTGGCCTCAGTAGTAGTAGTGACTCCCAAAGCGGCCGCAATAGTAATAGTGACCCCCCTATTAGCCTCTGGCCAGGCACATTCATCCAGTCCAGTGGCAGACGCTGATAAGCCTGTGACTGCTGACCTCACCGCTTGCGCTGCGTAGAGGGTGATGCACGCAGACAACGGAGGAGAGAAGTCAGCGTCCACAGACTCAGCATTGCTGCCACCGGACCGGAGCTGCAGGCTGGGTGAGTGGAAGGCCTTAAGGGTTCTGCAGCACGGCAGGCGGGCCACATAAAATGAAGTGGCGTGCCTGATTCGGCCCACGGGTCTTGTGCTTGACATGCGTGACCTAGGGAATGTTACTAGATCCAGTAAGCTGCCTTCCCATAATTCCAGTTCAGGCTCAAAGTGTCAGATTGGAGGTGCAACGTCCACATGCCGAAACCATAAGGCCCAGTGCTGCCTCTTCCAGTAGTGATATTAAGTGCACCCCGTACAACCACCCAGGTCAGCTTTCAGGCAAATCCTTAGTGTAGACTGCAATATTTGATTGGTGGGGGTCCAATCTCCTGCTGAGCATGGCGTCCCCTTTACACAGGCACAGTGTCAGCAATATGGCTGTGCCTCTGTTAGGACTGGTAGGGGCAGATGGACAGGGGACCCCTACGCCAGCCCTCTCCCATGTCCCTACCTACTTGACCCCCTGGGCTAAGCCCCAGGGCGACAACTGGGCGACTGTCCGTGCGCTGCACTAGTGACGGGGACCCCATAGGAGGAGGGACAGGGATACAGGCAGGTGAGCACCGCATAACTGACTGAAAGCAAACAAGGAGCAAACTAGAGAGTAGTCGTGAACAAACTGGGTCAAACCAAAAGTGTGGAGTACAGGAGGGCAAAACAGAAGCAGAGTCAAATACAAGGCCGAAGTCAAAACACATATCAGTCAGGTCAGAAGATGCGGGTGTAGGCAAATAAACAAACCAAACACTGGCACCAGTGCCTGGGCCAGCCAGACCTTTATACAGAACTCCCCGCCCAGAGGGCAGGGCAAAGTCACATGAAACCTGGAAGGGATCATAAAGCCGCCCGACAGTGGCGCACACCAGTCCAAGCGCCGCGAGACTGACCAGCGGACAGACGAGCCCACGCACAATATGCCGCCGTGACCAACCACCAGAGTGGGGGCACCCCAGACAGAACTGCCAGACCAGACTCCTGCAGCACCTGGACGAGCACCCTGCACCAACCGGACCCTGGCGCCCCCATATCTAACAGCCGCATTTCCCATTCCTTGTGTTACAAGTCAATAAGAAAAATGCCAAATGTATGCGTTTATTTTGTTGTCTCTTGCGGTCGATTTCCATTTCCATACGGGGCGGGTTTGCTACAATTTTAAATCATGAATCTGTAAAAAAAAATACATAAAAGCAAAAGTAGGCATAGCACAGTGCTAATACAAAGTTTCATGTAGGTTCCATAAGTGTGCCTGAGGGCTCATTCACGCGGGTGTATTGTCACCAAGTATTCAGCATGCGTATTTCCCGTGCGTAACACGCAGCGAATGGGGGCAATGAAAGTCTATGGACTTTCATTCTTCCATTCACATGGAACTGCGAGGGGACACTGTGTTTAAAACATAGGGGAAATAAATCGCAGTGTGCTCTTTTCCTCCACGTTTTATACGCAGTCCTTAAATAGCTGCGTATTGCCCGTTAATACACAGCCCCACTTTGCACAGAGTGGGGAATTTAGAAAAAAAAGTCACACTGCGCATGTCCGTGACGTCAGAATCCCGGGCATGCGCACTGTCATCGTAGCCCATACGCGATCTCTAATGGCAGAGCATAGGGGCAGCGATGTGTACAGCGCTGCGAGACTCGCAGCGCTGCACTCATACCCCGATGTGAGTTAAGGCCTCATGTCCACGGGGAAAATCGGGCCCGCTACGGATTCTACATGTAGAATCTGCAGCGGGTCCCTCCTGCCCCGCGGACATGAGCGCTGAAAATAAGAATTTATAAGAATTTACCTATCCGTAGCGGGCGGAGAAGCTCTGCTCTTCCTCACGGCCGGATCTTCTTTTTCGGCCGGCGGATGAATTCCTCACACCGGCGGCACGTCGCCGGCACGTTGTTGACGTGCCGCGCGCATGCGCCGGGCACATCCGCCGAGCCGAAGCAAGGGAGATGCGGCCGTGAGGAAGAGAAGACCTTCCCGGCCCGCTGCGGGTGAGTAAATTCTTTTCAATTCCTATTTTAGGTCTCCCGCGGATCCGGACGACTTCCATAGGCTTCAATAGAAGCCCGCGGGAGCCGTCCCCGCGGGAGACCCGCACGAAAATGGAGCATGGTCCAGATTTTTTCATACTCCATTTTTTTTTTAATCACTTTTATTGACGATCCGCGGGTATTTATCTACCCGCAGGTGGTCAATGCATCCCTATGGGGTGCGGATCCGCGCGCGGGAGAAGAGTTAAAATCCGCTGCGGATTTTAATTCTTATTTTCCCCGTGGACATGAGGCCTAAAGGTCAGTCATATGGACTGACTTCTGTCAAGCACATGAGCCCTAAATTTAGCTGATGCCACCACAAAAAACAACAGGTACTTAATGTACTCTATTTCGGTACAATCTACTTTGCCAGTAGAACTTTTTTTCTATCCCGTTCAGATCCTCCGGGGATTAATAAAAACGTTAGTAATAGGAATCTGAAAAAGTATTTTGCCTAATGTATTATTAAGATGTTATCTAACCGTCTATCTGTGATTCAGATGTGAGAAGTATAAAAAGATAATGTGCCAGGAGTTATAAGACTAGGCGGAAAAAAGAATTCACACAGAGAATCGAGAAGACTGCAGAAAACATTAAACATGTGGTCACGGGCGTCCGTCAGCAGCCAATAATGATGGAACAAGCACTGAAGGGACTCCCAGGCATGCCGGCAATCACAGGCAAACTTTGAAAAGTTAATTCACCTTCAACCCACGGCTCTCCATATCACTCTAAGCAACAATGGGGAAGAATTGGGTCAAAGAAAACAGGAATCTCCGCTCCTAACCACCCGTTAGGAAAAACTGGGTCAAACAGACTGAATTTCAACTTCCAACCAACAATGGGGAAGAGCTGGGTCAAGCAAAGAGTTAATCTCAGCTTCTAACAAAGAGGAAGAACAATATCAAATAATACATGAATCAAGACTTCCAATCCAGACCTTGGTCAAACAATATGTGAATCTTGGCTTCCAACCCATAATGGAGAAGAGTGAATCTCAGCTTCTAACCAACAATGGGGAAGAACTAAGTTAAACAAAGAATGAATCTTGGCTTCTAACGGAAATAAACTATATCAAACAAAGAGTGAATTTTGACTTCCAACCAACAATGGGGAAGAATTGGGTCAAACAAAGAGTGAATCTGAGCTTTTAACCAACAAAGGGGAAGATTTGGGTCAAACACAAAGACTGAATCTAGGCTTCTAACCAACAATGAAGAAGACCTGGATCAATCAAAGACTGCATCTTGGCTCCCTGCCTCTACATACACAGCTAAACCTGAGCCTGCACACCCCACCATGTCTCTGACCAGAAGCAAGAACTTATTCACCTATTCTCAAATCCCTGAGGAACTCAGTAATGATGACGGTCAGCACTCCAATGGAAGTCGTAATAATCTCAAGAAGTACCGCACTTCTACACAGACTTAAACTACTTCTATAAATCATAAATCGTCTTACAGCTGATGCAGGCAATCAGAGCACCAATGAGCTCGAAGAAAGGATAACCTACACCACTAAAGTTCTAAATTCTCATTATGACAAACTATACAAACTTTGATTTGATATAGACACTCCACATCTGAGGCCTGTCGTTGCCCATCAAAAACATAATACTGCCTCGTATGTACAAGAATATAACTACTATAATACTGCCCCCTATGTACAAGA
This sequence comes from Eleutherodactylus coqui, assembly GCF_035609145.1. Classification (NCBI taxonomy): domain Eukaryota; kingdom Metazoa; phylum Chordata; class Amphibia; order Anura; family Eleutherodactylidae; genus Eleutherodactylus; species Eleutherodactylus coqui. Next base: position 15,344,779 of record NC_089839.1, on the reverse strand, counting down.
CTATAACTACTATAATACTGCCTCCTATGTACAAGAATATAACTACTATAATACTGCCTCCTATGTACTAGAATATAACTAATATAATACTGCCTCCTATGTACAAGAATATAACTACTATAATACTGCCCCCTATGTACAAGAATATAACTACTATAATACTGCCCCCTATGTACAAGAATATAACTACTATAATACTGCCCCCTATGTACAAGAATATAACTACTATAATACTGCCCCCTATGTACAAGAATATAACTACTATAATACTGCCCCCTATGTACAAGAATATAACTACTATAATACTGTCCCCTATGTACAAGAATATAACTACTATAATACTGTCCCCTATGTACAAGAATATAACTACTATAATACTGCCCCCTATGTACAAGAATATAACTACTATAATACTGCCCCCTATGTACAAGAATATAACTACTATAATACTGCTCCTATGTACAAGAATATAACTACTATAATACTGCTCCTATGTACAAGAATATAACTACTATAATACTGCCCCCTATGTACAAGAATATAACTACTATAATACTGTCCCCTATGTACAAGAATATAACTACTATAATACTGCTCCTATGTGCAAGAATATAACTACTATAATACTGCCTCCTATGTACAAGAATATAACTGCTATAATACTGCCCCCTATGTACAAGAATATAACTACTATAATACTGCCCCCTATGTACAAGAATACAACTACTATAATACTGTCCCTATGTACAAGAATATAACTACTATAATACTGCCTCCTATGTGTAGGAATATAACTACTATAATACTGTCCCCTGTGTACAAGAATATAACTACTATAATACTGCCCCCTGTGTACAAGAATATAACTGCTATAATACTGCCCCTATCTACAAAAGTATAACTACTATAATACTGCCCCCTATGTACAAGAGTATAACTGCTATAATACTACCCCTATGTACAAGAGTATAACTACTATAATACTGCCTCCTATGTACAAGAATATAACTACTATAATACTGTCCCCTATGTACTAGAATATAACTACTATAATACTGCCCCCTATGTACAAGAATATAACTACTATAATACTGCTCCTATGTACAAGAATATAACTACTATAATACTGCCCCCTATGTACAAGAATAGAACTACTATAATACTGCCTCCTATGTGCAAGAATATAACTACTATAATACTGTCCCCTGTGTACAAGAATATAACTACTATAATACTGCCCCCTGTGTACAAGAATATAACTGCTATAATACTGCCTCCTATGTACAAGAATATAACTACTATAATACTGCCTCCTATGTACAAGAATATAACTACTATAATACTGCTCCCTATGTACAAGAATATAACTACTATAATACTGCCCCCTATGTACAAGAATATAACTACTATAATACTGCCTCCTATGTACAAGAACTACTATAATACTGCTCCCTATGTACAAGAATATAACTACTATAATACTGCCCCCTATGTACAAGAATATAACTACTATAATACTGCCCCCTATGTACAAGAATATAACTACTATAATACTGCCCCCTATGTACAAGAATATAACTACTATAATACTGCTCCTATGTACAAGAATATAACTACTATAATACTGCTCCTATGTACAAGAATATAACTACTATAATACTGCCCCCTATGTACAAGAATATAACTACTATAATACTGTCCCCTATGTACAAGAATATAACTACTATAATACTGCTCCTATGTGCAAGAATATAACTACTATAATACTGCCTCCTATGTACAAGAATATAACTGCTATAATACTGCCCCCTATGTACAAGAATATAACTACTATAATACTGCCCCCTATGTACAAGAATACAACTACTATAATACTGTCCCTATGTACAAGAATATAACTACTATAATACTGCCTCCTATGTGTAGGAATATAACTACTATAATACTGTCCCCTGTGTACAAGAATATAACTACTATAATACTGCCCCCTGTGTACAAGAATATAACTGCTATAATACTGCCCCTATCTACAAAAGTATAACTACTATAATACTGCCCCCTATGTACAAGAGTATAACTGCTATAATACTACCCCTATGTACAAGAGTATAACTACTATAATACTGCCTCCTATGTACAAGAATATAACTACTATAATACTGTCCCCTATGTACTAGAATATAACTACTATAATACTGCCCCCTATGTACAAGAATATAACTACTATAATACTGCTCCTATGTACAAGAATATAACTACTATAATACTGCCCCCTATGTACAAGAATAGAACTACTATAATACTGCCTCCTATGTGCAAGAATATAACTACTATAATACTGTCCCCTGTGTACAAGAATATAACTACTATAATACTGCCCCCTGTGTACAAGAATATAACTGCTATAATACTGCCTCCTATGTACAAGAATATAACTACTATAATACTGCCTCCTATGTACAAGAATAGAACTACTATAATACTGCTCCCTATGTACAAGAATATAACTACTATAATACTGCCCCCTATGTACAAGAATATAACTACTATAATACTGCCTCCTATGTACAAGAACTACTATAATACTGCTCCCTATGTACAAGAATATAACTACTATAATACTGCCCCCTATGTACAAGAATATAACTACTATAATACTGCCCCCTATGTACAAGAATATAACTACTATAATACTGCTCCCTATGTACAAGAATATAACTACTATAATACGGCCTCCTATGTACAAGAATATAACTACTATAATACTGCCTCCTATGTACAAGAATATAACTACTATAATACTGCCTCCTATGTACTAGAATATAACTACTATAATACTGCTCCTATGTACAAGAATATAACTACTATAATACTGTCTACTATGTACAAGTATATAACTACTATAATATTGCCTCCTATGTGCAAGAATATAGCTACTATAATACTCCATCCTATGCCGTATTATAGTAGTTCTATTCTTGAACATAGGGAGCAGTATTATAGTAGTTATATTCTTGTACATAGGAGCAGTATTATAGTAGTTCTATTCTTGAACATAGGGAGCAGTATTATAGTAGTTATATTCTTGTACATAGGAGCAGTATTATAGTAGTTATATTCTTGTACATAGGAGCAGTATTATAGTATTTATATTCCTGTACATAGGGGGCAGTATTATAGTAGTTATATTCCTGTACATAGGAGGCAGTATTATAGTAGTTATATTCCTGTACATAGGAGACAGTATTATAGTAGTTATATTCTTGTACCTAGGAGGCAGTATTATAGTAGTTATATTCTTGTACATAGTGGGCACTATTATAGTAGTTATATTCTTGTACATAGGAGGCAGTATTATAGTAGTTATATTCTTGTACCTAGGAGGCAGTATTATAGTAGTTATATTCTTGTACATAGGGGCAGTATTATAGTAGTTAAATTCTTGTACATAGGAGGCAGTATTATAGTAGTTATATTCTTGTACATAGGTGGCAGTATTATAGTAGTTATATTCTTGTACATAGGGGGCAGTATTATAGTAGTTATATTCTTGTACATAGGGGGCAGTATTATAGTAGTTATATTCTTGTACATAGGAGCAGTATTATAGTAGTTATATTCTTGTACATAGGGGGCAGTATTATAGTAGTTATATTCTTGTACATAGGAGCAGTATTATAGTAGTTATATTCTTGTACATAGGGGGCAGTATTATAGTAGTTATATTCTTGTACATAGGGGGCAGTATTATAGTAGTTATATTCTTGTACATAGGGGGCAGTATTATAGTAGTTATATTCTTGTGCATAGGAGTAGTATTATAGTAGTTATATTCTTGTACACAGGGGGCAGTATTATAGTAGTTATATTCTTGTACATAGGGGGCAGTATTGTAGTAGTTATATTCTTGCACATAGGAGGCACTATTATAGTAGTTATATTCTTGTACATAGGGAGCAGTATTATAGTAGTTATATTATTGTACATAGGGGGCAGCATTATAGTAGTTTTGTTGTCACTTTTTTGCAATGGAAGAAATGCCAAGCTGAACTCCATGCCTCAAAGCAGAACAATTTAGGAAGAGTTGGACAGTGTACCATGTACCCACTTTACAACATGGACAACATAGCTGTGAATATACTGTATATATAGAAATGTATGTCATATGTTATCCATAACCATATGATAAGCACCAGCAGTAACACTGTCTGCATGTCTTTCATAATATACATAGAGCTACTTAAAAAATTAATACAATTGAAGGAAGACTGGGGATTAAGGCAATCCTTGATTATGTACTGGATGTATTATTCATAGGGCCGTGTATTGAGCTCCGTACAATATATGCTAATACACTTAATATATTCCGCTCCGCCACAAATCAGTTAAATTAACACAGCTGTTGAGTTCTTTTCTTCTCATTAGATGTGAGTCACTCGCAGACAGCTCACAACTTGGGCAGCGCAACACAGAATTACCCACTTGTGAAGCGATTGCAGGGTACTTGATGAAGGAGACAAACGGTTTCTTAAGTAGTAATAAAAATTTTAAATTGTTTTTCTACTCAGAAGAGAAGTTTATGATGCTGGACTGATGACAGGAGTGCGGTGTACAGGACTGTAGGCCAGGATATATATCCTATACCCAGCCATAGCGCTAAATGCCAGGCGCCCAGAGGACGTTGGCACTTTATGAGCTACATTCTATGTTGATTGATGGTCGGGAGCCACATTTAAAGAAGACTTGTCCCATCCTCTGGCAAGTGGGATGGGCTGCATAACTTTTACAGTCACGTCCCTGCTAATTCCTCCGCTGCTTTTATTTTAAGCCCCCCATTCACCCGCAGTGGCCTAGAGTACTTTTGGAGCCCTACAGTAGTCCCTTGTCAAGCGGGCAGTTCCCACCGCCCAGTGTCAATGGCTGATGTGATGTGTGATATATACCGGACACCGGAAAGTGCCTACTTAATGATTGACTGGTATTGGGTTCCGAAAGCAATGGGAGTCACAGCGGATGAATGGAAGGTGCTTAAAGTGAGAATAAAACCAGCAAAGGAATCAACAGAGGACACGGTTGTAGGGTTTCCTGGGCGGAAGACCATTGCTGATCAACTATTGATGATCTATCTTGAGGATAGTTCAAAGAAAAGGGAAGTGGCAGCATAGTTGGGTGCAAAACTAGTAAAAGACTTTATTCTTCAATGGCAAAGTTAAACAGCTCCATTTCGACCCTGTGGGTCTTTGTCAAGCTGTGAGTGAGGCTCACTGGATGGGCTGGAGGGTTCTAAACCCGCCACCGTGCCAGCATTATTCCGCTTTGAATCACTTGGAGGTGGTATAGCTTTAACATAATTGTATCAGTCATGGCTGATGCCTTGTGGGGTCAAATGAGGTGGCACAGCAAAAAATAAGTAGTGCCACATGTTGCTCAAACGGTTCTTTTAGTGAAGACATACTTGAACAGTTGCACACATGAATTTACTGCGGACTAGGCTTACTGGCTTGGCACGGTCTTGGCACTTACTCCGGTTGGTTCACGCGTCAAACTCCTTCAGCAGCCTCCACTCTCCAGGCATTCAACACTTTTGGCGGACTTGGGCAGCACTCAGATAGCAGCTGAGCACACTTTAAGGAGAATTCCGATCTCTGCAAGTTATTCCTTATACACAGGATAGGGAATACCTTGCTGATCGAGGCGGGTCCAACTGCTGGGACCCCTACTGAACAAAAAATATTACCCCTGGTATGTCCCTAACGTTTGACAGCAGTGGCCGTGCAAGCCCACCACAGCACCATTCACTTCAATCATAACAGCCGGAGATTGCTAAGTTCAAGTGCTTGGTGATTTCTGAGCACTTGAATTCAGCCATCTGCAGCGGTTCCAATAAAGTGAATGGCATGGTGATGCGACCGCTGTCAAGATTTCGGGACACCTCGGGTGTGATTTCTCTGGATCAGTAGATGTCCTATCAGTCGGACCCCCAGCAATTGGCAAGTTATCCCGTCTTGTGGATAGGAAACAACTTTGTGAGATGGGAATACCCCATTAAGGACAATCTCAACAATGGTGGCCTTATCTCTTCTCACCCACTGTTCTACTCAGAACAAGCTCAGTCTCTTCCGCTGGCTATAACTCAGGGCTCCTATGGTAAGCCCCATGGCTCCCAAGCCTGTCATTGAGAACCACTACATGGCATAGTGGAACCACCAGAGCTACTCCCACAAAGTGACATCCCATTCTGGCGCATTGAGAGCAGTCCAAGTGGTGGATCCCCCCCCCCCCCCAGTTATGATGCCTATATGCCCTATGGACACTACAGATGGTTACGTGAATTTCTGTGTTGATATATGTGCTCCAACAGATGTAATATGTATTTTATATAATGAGAAACCACGAATGCAATGTTATAAAAGAACTGCAGGTGGGAATTACTTTACCATTAGAAACCGCTTTACCGAAAACACTTAAACGTTATTTCCCCACTGAGAGGCGGGCTCTCCGATGGCGGCAGCTTTAACTAGATGAGTATTTAGGTCGGATGATCAGCAGGATCTGATGAAATGTCTCCACTTGCTTTAGAATTACGTGTAGTTAACTAATTCTGGAACTTTTTAGATTTAGTTAATGTCTCAGTTTCTATTTTAAGGAAGCAGAAAGGTCAATTCTCTCCAATTACCGGCGGATGTTCTTCTATTCTTAGGAGATCTGTAGAACAATTATGTCCTGCCATATTACTGCACAAGAACTGCTAATGCTCGCCGTTTAGTCCTAATTGCTGGGTGGCTCCTGCACTCGCACATTAATCTAGCAATTTTTAGCAAAAGCGACCGCTAGGGTGGCAGTTAATGTTCATGTTCTAGCGCCCCAACAAGGCAGTGGCAGGGCCCTACAGCCTGCGCTCAGCCCAGTGGGTCTACTGATGATGTGATACCTTTGGCTGTTTGATAGAAGGGAATCATCTTGAGCAGTCAGTCATATGTGAGAATATTACTTAAAGATTTCTTCTCTACTTGGAACACGAAATGGGCCAGTTGATTCGGGCTAGGGCTACATGGCGACTTTGAGCGTGATACAGGTCGCATGATCATAGATCATTGTGTAGCCCTTCAACCAGCGATCTAACTGAAGACAATGTGGGTTGGGTTGCGATGCACAAGTAGTTGTAACTGCAACCAGCTGATTGCAAGAAGAGTTTTATTTCTTACTATCTACAAGTCATGGTTGAGAATACTTGTAAGCCACACCGTGACCCACATTGACTTCAATGACCTGTGCAGGGAGGTGATGGTTATGACTCACCTCCTTTGATGAGTCATAACCATCACCTATTGACTTCTATGCTAGAGTGTTGTGAGCATGCTCTGTGAAGTGTGCAGGGGGGAAGAGGAGGTGAGCTATGACCATCACCTATTCTGAATGGTGGATCCTGTGTTATCTACTTATAGGTGTCCCCTTTTATTGTAATCCTGCTTGTGATGATAAAGAGGTAACTGGTGAGAAGTTGTCTCTGCAAAACAGGATGTATCAGATTATTATTAGGCCTAGTGGTCAGTGTGAGAACTGCAGGATTTTAGGACAGTTTATAAATATAAATGATCACACCAAAAATAAAAAAATCCTAAAAATACATTTAACACAATAACTTATTTATTTATATAGTAGGTCATTTTCTGATGACACATTCCTTGTAATAAACATTGAAATTGAGTTCTGCTGTAGGTCTTGGTTCCACAGCTTTGTTTCTATAGCTCAGTGTGTCTCCATGCTAGCAGGCAGCAAACAAATCCTTTATAGTGTGATCCTGCAGTCTTACAGTCTCATACTTGTTTCCATTTCTACTCTACTTTCTTTCCAAACATATTATATATATATGATGTATTACCACTTAACAAAAATAACTAGCACCTGAGACTGCGCCCAGACACGGCAGCCGACGGATGCACAATCTGGCAGATGAGGTCGGCAAGACCATGTGACTATTGGCAGTCATAGATGGGCAGAGTCTCAGCTGCAAGTTTTACCTGTTATGTGGAAACACACCCTTAGGGCTTATTCACACGAGCGTATATCGGCCGCCGTTTTCACAGGCGTATTCGTGGCGCTTTTATGCCTGGCAGGAAAGATAGTCCTGGAACTATCTTCCTGGCCGGACTACGGCTGCTGCCATAGACTCCTATGGGAGCCAATAACAGCGGCCAGAGAAGGGAGGTGGGAGGGAGTTTAGCTGCGTGACTGCTAAACTCCCTCCCCCTTCTCTCCTCCTCTCTCCTCCCCTCCGGCTGTTTGCAATGGGAGAGGCGGGTGGAGAGCTAAGCGCGGCCCCATCCCGCCCCCTCCTATTGCTGGCTGCGGACAAGGGGCAGGGGGTGGGAGCTTAGCTCCGCCACCATCTCATGCCCTCCCACTGCAAACAGCCAGAGGAGAGGAGAGAGGTGGTGAGCCAGAGAGGGAAGGGGGAAAACAGCTTAGCAGATCGCCCACCTGATGGCATATACGCCAAGCCCCTGCATCACATGGTAGCGTATATCGACCGGCCGTGAAAACGACAGCCGATATACGCTCGTGTGAATAAGCCCTTAGAGAGTAGTATAGAGGAATAAAGAGGATTATTAATGCAGGATCTGACTAGACGGGATTTGTTTGCAGTCTGTTACCATGGATTCATTTAGGTCAGCGTAAGAGCTAGAAAAGAAAATACACAGGAAATTTTTAATTAAGACCTGTTACAAAGTTGCTTCATTTTTCACTTTGCATGCATTGAGAGGATAGAAGAAAAATGTTTTTGCAAAGACGGACATAGTGTTAAAGGCTATAGGGGGAACCATAATTGTGAAAATAGCGTATAAAAGTTTTGTCACAAAACCCGGCAACATTTTTAAATTTACTCCATTCACACCAGTAAAAAAAAAATAGTGAATGCAGATGATCAGGTGGGGTGCGGCCACTCTGATCTGACCAATTTAACTTTAATTTAAGCCAGAAAGTGGTGTAAGGGCCCTTTTACTTGAGCTGATAAATCGTTCAGATTCCGGCATCCAGCGAGAACCTTAATGCATCATTCAGTGTAAATGCGAACAGAAAACAATGACGTATCGGCCCGTATGAACAGGCAGTCGGTCACTTATGAACGGCTGCCTGCTTACTGTGAATGGGGGCGGACGATCTGTGGGCATCAGCACCCGGCAATGCATTAATAAATAGATGTGGACGGACTATCAAAATCAGCAATATCACCGCGGCTCGACTCAAGTAAATGATAGTAATCTTCGGTATTATTGTATCTTGACACCACCAGGAAGACTGGGGGCATACTAAGTCCTAAGCGTATGCTCGCTTACCATCTAATAAAACCTATCTTATAATAACCAATACTTACAACTTCTTGCTGAAAACGTGGGTTGGCCACAGCTTTATTAACATTTAAAACATATATTATAAACTTTATTTTATAACCTGAACTACCTAAGTCTAAATTCCTCACGCTTTCCCATGCCTAAACTGTCGAACTTTTATTACCGGAACGGCCACAGGACGTTCGTAAGCCCCTTGTTACCTCGGGCTTGCAAACCCTCCTCTAAGCCGTAGCCCGCATGGGAAGCTCCCGGCCTACCATTCCCCAGCTGTGACAACTTCCGCCTCTCTAGAACACCTTGCATCCTTGCACCCTACCCCTTACCTGGGCGGGTGGGTGGGCGTCTGCTCTCCTCCTACGTCCTTCTTCTTCCACTCCTCGGTCGTTTGTGGCTTTTCCCGCTCTTCTCCTTACTACTTCCTGTTCTAACTCCTCCCACCCCACTACCTTGCTCGCTAATTGACTAACCCCCTCACCCCCCTGCCCCCAGTCCTACGCCGCCTCGTTACTCACTTTGCGGCTTGCAAGACTGGGGGCATACTAAGTCCTAAGCGTATGCTCGCTTACCATCTAATAAAACCTATCTTATAATAACCAATACTTACAACTTCTTGCTGAAAACGTGGGTTGGCCACAGCTTTATTAACATTTAAAACATATATTATAAACTTTATTTTATAACCTGAACTACCTAAGTCTAAATTCCTCACGCTTTCCCATGCCTAAACTGTCGAACTTTTATTACCGGAACGGCCACAGGACGTTCGTAAGCCCCTTGTTACCTCGGGCTTGCAAACCCTCCTCTAAGCCGTAGCCCGCATGGGAAGCTCCCGGCACGCGGTATGCGCCGTATTCCTATGGCGCATCCCGCCCCACCACGCCAACCCTAGCCAATGCCATTTCCACACCGTCCTGGAGTCCTGACAGAAACGTGTCCAAACCAACATCGTTAAGGTGCACTCCATCCTCCCTGAGTGCTCCTCTTTCCTTGTCCTCGAGTTCCCAATGGCGAACTGCCACTCCACCCAACGATTTAACAAACTTGGACATCCTAAGGTTGATTAATCTTCTTACTCTCTCAATCGCGTCACTGTCTCTGGCACCCCGCCAGCATCTCCTGGCCACGATGTCTGACCATACGAGCACACAATCCTGGAAACAGTCCCGGAAACGCATCATGTCCTGTTTCATAAGTACTAGCAATTCGTTCATTTTTGTTTTTCCTAAGTCGTTCCCCCCGGCGTGAACGACCAGTATAACTCTCCGGGGGGTCCACCTGCTAATTTTGAGAACGAATTGCAGAATCCTGGGCCATAGAAGCCCCCGCACACCCATCCAGTTTACGAGCGCGCCACTCAGACCCAGATTCCGTCCCATCGGTCGAGTGGCTGCTCTTCTCTCCGCCCAATGTATAAACGAATGGCCGATAATCCAAACGTGCCATGGGTCCGTCGCTGGAACAAGAAAAACATAGCAAATACCCGCAAATTGCAAGAAAAAAAAACGACTAACGCTAAGCTTTTATACACATCAGTCCTATTCCAAAAGAACCTCTACCGTACGGTCCGGTCGTATGTACGACTTGTACGCTTGCGATTTCCATCGCCCCAATCGTTTTAAGCCGTCCTCCGACATACCATGGGCTTCCGCTGTTGTAGCGGCCCCAATCCTAAAAGAATGCGTCCCGAATTCCCCCGGCTCCAAACCGCACTTCTTTAACGCCGAACGTAAAACCGCCGAAAATTGGAAACGCGTGAGTGGGGAACCAGAGGAATGTACTAAAAACTGCCCACTCTGTGGGCGCTTTTTTAAGAACTCACTAATGACCTGGACCGGGCACCATCCTGCCCCTAATTGGTTAATGGTGAGCCATTCACCTCTTCCATATACATCCGTCTTCGACTTCCTTATACCTATCCGTATGGCTGTTCCCGTAGCTATCACGTCGGCGGCCCGTAGGCCACCCAACCTGACTTTACTCGCCGGGACCATCTCCCCGATACGTAAGGCCGCGAAAAATGCTATTAAAAAAGCAGTCCTAAACAACAGAGTCTCGTATTCGTTCGCACAGACCGACTCCAAAACTGACAACAGGCTTGTCAGCACTGGAAACGTGATTGGACGGCGTGTGTCCGTCTGGACCTTTTCTTTTTTCCACCCGCGAATTATTTGCTGAAACACGAAATCCTTCGTGACATCAATCATACCGTGTAATTTTAACAAAAACGCCACACCCGCTAGATGCTTTTTGGCTGCTCCCACCGACAAACGCTTTTTCCGCAACTCCGTCAGCATATCCAAGGTTGCTGACTTTGCCCTTTCACCTCCTACCACTGCTCCCCCTGCAAATTGCAACCATAATAACCAGACTGAATTGTAATTTTTCCAAGTTGCAGCCGCCACCGATGACTCCACCAGCTTCAACAACTCTCCTCTGCCAGATTCCATAAGGAAGGCGGGCAGCGTACCCCTTCGGCATCCGCCTGCGGGTACCGTTCCCTGAACAGCTCCATCTGTGAACGAGAGAGTGCATCAGCTGCTCTGTTGTCATATCCCGGGACATGCTTTGCACGCAAATACACATTGCCCTGTAAGCATCTCAGCACCACGTGTCTCAACAAAGCCAAAACCGGCGGGGAGGCCGACGATTGTTTGTTTATCGTCTGTACGACCGCCGCATTGTCTGACCAAAAACAGACTCTCCGGTCTCGTAACTCTGCTCCCCATAACTCAATTGCTACCACCACCGGGAAAAATTCCAGCAGAGTTACGTTCTTAGTCCACCGTTTTTCTCTCCATGACCTTGGCCAGGACTCCCTGCACCAATGTCTGTTGAAGATAACGCCAAAACCGCCCGAACCCGCTGCATCGGCAAACAAACTGATTTCCGTTCCTTCCACATCTTCCCTAGGGCATACCACTTGCCCGTTGAAAGAATGCAGGAAAACCGTCCATAAATGCAAATCAGCCTTAATTCCTGCCGTCACACGTATAAAATGATGTGGTTCGCGGACCCCCACGGTTGCCAATGACAGTCTCCTGGCAAACGGCCGCCCCATGGGAATAACTTTGCAGGCGAAATTTAAAAGACCCAGCAAAACTTGCGCCTGCCGCAACGTCACCTTTTTACATTTAGCCACTTCGCCCACTGTTTGCCGCAACCTGGCCACTTTATCCGCCGGCAACCTGAACACCATCTCCACCGAATCGATTTCTATACCTAAAAACGTGAGGCATGTAACTGGGCCCATTGTCTTTTCCTCAGACAACGGAACCCCAGCTAACCGCATTAACCTCTTAAAATTAGTCATTAGGAAACCGCAATCACCCGATGCCTCCGAGCCGACGAACAAAAAATCGTCCAAATAATGGATCACCGATGTGATGCCCGTCTCATACTTCAACATCCATTCAAGGAAGGAACTAAATAACTCAAAAAAATAGCATGAGATCGAGCATCCCATCGGTAAGCACATGTCGACAAAAAACTGGTCCTCGATTCTACAACCCAAAAGATGGAAGCACTCCGGGTGAACCGGAAGCAAACGGAAAGCTGATTCAATATCAGCTTTTGCTAAATGCGCAAATCTACCCGCCGACCTTACCAGCCGAACCGCACAATCGAATGACGTGTAGGCTACTGCTGCTTCTTCTTTTGAGATGCCATCATTGACCGACCCCCCTATTGGGAACGATAAATGATGTATCAATCGGAACTTGCCCGTTTCCTTCTTAGGTACCAGACCCAAAGGAGACACTCGCAAGTTCTCGAAAGGAGGAATACTGAAAGGGCCGGCCATCCGGCCCAACTCCACTTCCTTTTGAACCTTCTCTTTTACCAATTCGATATCGTCCCTTGCCGATTTCAAATTGGGGCATAACACAGTGGCAGGCTGATGCGCGTACGGAATTCTAAAGCCTTCTCTAAATCCTAACCTAAGGATTTCTGCTTCCTGTTTCCTGTGGTACATGTTTAACCACGGATCCAGGTACTGGCTTCTCACCGGAGTTCGCATTACCGCCGGTGCTACCCACCGCGGGTACCGACCTCTGTTTCTTGAAACAGCGGATCGCTGCATGCTGCCCCCCGCATACCGAGCACTCGTGCCGGAATTTGCAGGTTGCGTAAAATCGACAATGGCCCTCGTTGTACAACCAACAGGAGCCATTCGGCCTTGGAGATGCCGCGGGTGGTTGGGATACCCCTCCCGCGGCTCCCCCGGGAAAAGAAGTCCTAGCTGGACGCTGCGCTAGGATCAACTGAATCCATACATCCGTGGCCTTAGAGGCCCAACTCGTATGCGTTCCCGACACGCGACGCCGAAAATCTTCGTCGTAGCGCCACCATGCTGCACCACCGTGCAACCGATACGCGCTATAAATGGTATTTAGATATACCATCATCTCCGTCGCTTTGCGCGGCTGAAACTGACACGTTACATGAACCAAAATCACAAAAGCCTGCAACCAATTTCCGAAAGTCTTTGCAATCTTCGGTTTTTTGTCAGCACCTCGCTCTGCCGACCGCTCCTTGTCAACCATGACGTGTTCCGAAGAGAGCAAAGACCATATATCAATATACAAGCCATTTTTAATCTTCTCCACTACATCATCGGGCAGACCCACCCCCAGGGGGGCAACACCACAAAACAACGAATCAGCATATTGTAAGCTGTCCGTTGGGACACTTTCTGTGCCCGCTGCTGAGCAAGCACCAACATTACCCACAGGCGGGCCTGCGCCCCCTGGAGCCACACAGGACACTGAAAGCCCCTTTTCGGAATCAACCTTGCTCAACAGCGACCTCAGAACCGAAACCAAATCATCGTTTTCCGCACCCGCTGCGGGATCCGACACACTTTTAAGGACATTGTATAAGGTAGACTCACCGCCTGGACGGACCTCCGGCGTTGCCAAGGGTGACGCCCTCGCTGTACCGCTCCCTTGGTTCCGTCCTACTTCGTACGCGGACTGCCGACCAATCGATTGCCGAACCCTCCTCGTGTCATCCGATTGGGACGTGCCAGGCTGGTCCGGCCCTGACCGATCCTGCGCAAGCTCTTGCCACCTCCTGCGTTCCCGGACCTTCCGATAAAGGGATGACTGCGGGTCCGCCCTCCGTGGCTGCTCCTCTCGCCCGCAATACTCGTCCTGGTCGCTGCTAGGCACTTCGTCGCTTGACTCGCGCGGCCTGCCGCTGGCACTACGCACTACGCTGGCCTTCTCTAGCTGCGCCTGGAACTCTCTATCCTGCCTCTCCTGCCTGGCTCGCTCTTTCTGCCTCTGCCTAGCGCCTTAGCCCTGCTTCTTAGAACTACGGCGTGGGACCTGGCTATGTGTGGGAAGGTAAACTGCGGGGTCTGCTGGAGGGGGAATGTAGTGGGGGTTCACGTAGCACTGTCTATACTCGTTAGACTGGGCTGGTGGGCGCTGGTACAGTGCATAGGAGGATGGGAGTTGTTGTTGGTGGGGGTGGAAGGCCTGGAATGTGTCCACGTATCGGGGAGGGGGGGGTTGTTGGCTAGGCCATGTGTCTAACTGTACCCTCCCCGCTCCCCCCTGAGGGCTATATGGGGTCCTGCCTGGCCTGTTGCCTACCCTGTAGTGTGCTGGCCCTGCTACTTGTACTGGCTCAGCATGGTAGCGTGACATGCCTCCCCCTTCCCTGCTGCTGCTGGACCCGGTGGTACTACCCGGGCTGTGTGTCAGGGGGGTGTTGCGTGGGCCCCAGCTTTCCCTGCTCCCCCTCTCTCTCCCCCCACCCCCCCTCCCCCTGCCCGCCGGGCTTCTACTTTTTCGCGCCCTCGGCGCTGCCTGTGCCGCCACGTGCGCTGAGCCGCCATCTTGCGGGGGCGTGCGGCCGGACCGCGCGCTCCCCAGCTCCTCCCCGCTACTTGCGCTCGGCTCACCTCGGGCTCCTCCGCTCATCCTGCGCCCGGCTGCGCGATGCTTACTCCGTTCGGCGCCCGCTGACACTCCCGAGCGCCGTCCTGCGAGCTCCGGACCCTCCGCTGGCACAGTCCTGTGAGCCTCCGATGCCGGTCCTCCCGCCGTACCTCTCAGTGCCGGCGCCGACTTCCGGTTAGCTCCTCCGTCCTTCCTGGGGCCTGCGCTGCCCTGGCTGGCTCTTCCTCCTCCCCTCTTCGGCGCGGGGCTCGGACTGAGCCTCGCCGGGGGCTGCTTTCGCCGGCGCGGTCTCCCTCGCGGTGCCTCTTGCTGGCTGCATGGCTCCTGTCCCGAACTCCGCTGCGGTCTCCCAGGCGGTGTATCTTGCGTGCTGGCTGGCCCCTTCCTCGGTCTCTGCTGCGGTCTTCCTCGTGGTGTAACTTGCGTGCTGGCTGGCTCCTTTCCAGGTCTCTGCTGCGGTCTTCCTTGCGGCGGTTCTTGCGTGCAGTCTGGCTCCTCTCCCGATCTCCGCTGCTGTCCTTCTTCTCCGGCTGGTTCTCTGGCTCCGGCGGTCGTCCTGTAGCTTGCCAGCACCTCTTCAAGCCATCCGGTGCCGTCTTGCATCACAGCTTCTTGAATCATGGCACGTAAGTCGTCCATTTTCTTTCTTCTTCCTCCGCTGTTACTGTCTTCCACCCGACTCTTCAAGCTTGTCAGCTGATAACTTCTCACTTGCCCGACTCCTGTCTTCTGCGCTTCCCGACTTGCTTTCGTTCTTTCGTCTTTTTCTGCTTCTCTCTTCCTTCTGCTCGTCTGCTCTCCTCCTACGTCCTTCTTCTTCCACTCCTCGGTCGTTTGTGGCTTTTCCCGCTCTTCTCCTTACTACTTCCTGTTCTAACTCCTCCCACCCCACTACCTTGCTCGCTAATTGACTAACCCCCTCACCCCCCTGCCCCCAGTCCTACGCCGCCTCGTTACTCACTTTGCGGCTTGCAAGTACTGGTGGAGACAAGACTGACTGCCTGGTGACAGCAATCTTCTATTCATTATAGGCTACAATGCATTTTGAGTTTGATGGTCCGACCACAGATCTTTATTTCTAGCTCATCAGGAAGGATCAACTTGTGTGGCAGCCCAGCTCAACTGTACAGTATAGCCGTACTTTAATTGTTATGTGATCACAAGTAACCGTCCTACAGGAAAATATTTCTCTACTGAAATCAGATGATACGACTGAAGATTCAAATAACTAGGCAGAGGTTCACTTACTTCTAATAGCTGGATATTCCTGGTGTACGCCACGGAGGGCAGGGAGGTGTGAACGAGATCTACAACAGCCTGGAGGTGCCGAAGACATTCTCTCTGAAAGTCCAAGCTTCTCACTTTGATATTAAGAACCTTTCTCTCGATGTTCATGTGCCGACATTCGTGGATGAAGCCTTTCATCATGGCCAGGATGCCTCTATAGTCCTCCGGTGACAGCTCCACCTGGGCGCCGCTTATCCTCGCCTTCACATTCACAGCTGCTTCCACCATAATGCAGAACTTGGTGAAGTGGCTGCTGTACTGGTCAACTTCCTCCAAGGAGCATTTCATGATGGAAAATATACTCTTCACCTGAAAATAAGTAAGATGTAAGCAGGATGAAAAAGGTACGTTTATATAGTGGGCTAACTGCCAGGGAGTACTTAAATAAATGACGCATAATGCTAATAATTGAAGAAAATGCCAGAATGGTTGATGTTGACTGCATAACTGCTGCACTTAGAGTGCAATGCTGATGATTATGCATTGATGTAACAGTCTCTGTTGTGGCCCTTGTAGACATTACATGATTGGTCTTGATCCCAGTCATGGTGTCCATTAAACTACAAACCATCCAGGGCAGGGGCATATGCATCTGATGTACAAATGCTAGGGCATGTTTTATCCTGTAGGGTGGTGCCTGTGTTTTGGTATAACTGGCACTGTGTGGCACGCCATTAGGTCTGCAGTTCAGACTAGTCCTCCACCTGCTGTTTCTGGCAGACGCGTTCGTCATACTATTTTACCTGTAATTTGAACTGCTGCATACTTCTCTCCAGCACTTCAATGATTATCCACTCCAGTGCTTTCAGCCCAGCTGTAGGACATGGTAATTGCCTCTCTATTTAGCTGAGCTGGGATTCTTCCCTCATCACCTCAGTATTGTTGTTTGTTTGCTTCTGACAGCCAACAGAGGTCTCGTTTCTGCTTGTGCCTTATTGGAGTTCGTGTGTTTATGGCTCTCTAGTCTTTGTACATTCCCTGTCTTGTATATTGCTTCTTGTTTCTCAGTCTTGTCCGTGTACTCTTGCCCTTTGCCTTCTCTTACCTGCACCCCTCCTGGTCCTGTTCTGTGCTATTGGTTTATACCGTGATGTGTTCAGTGTTCCTTCAGTGTTAGTCAGGTCCTAGAGCAAGATCGCGGGGCCGTTCGTATCAGGATGCCTACCCTGCTTCTAGGCAGGATTGCCCCTAATCTCCCTGACTAGCATACGGCACGATTGTCCATCTCTGTTACACATCAGCAGTCTGATTCTCATTGCATGGTACTTAACCCTCTGTTCGCCATGGGTCAGCTGTCAACCTTGACTGGATTGGTCATATGTCAAACGGGTAGGTTGACCCAGTGGGTCCACACTAGCGGAACACACTGAAGTGGAGTGTATCGCCTACCGTAGTGGAGTAAATATGAGAGGTTTGTGTAAGGTTGGTTGTGGCCTTAGTCGTGAGCCACAAGAGAAGCCTAAGAGTCTCCTGAACAAGAGGTTGGCTGCAGTCTGAAGGTGTGAGCTGCAGGAGAAACCCTGGAGCCTCCTAATCAGAGCCCAGAGTGCCTGGTCAGTAGGACCATTAAAGCTGGGGGAGCTCTGGTTTTGACCTGTGTATTGCTGAGAGAATGAGGAGGTCCACTATAGACAACTGTAATTGCATATCACTGTGAACCGTTGAGTGTCTCAATGGAGCCACGTCAAGCCTGCTAAGTCAGACTAAGTCCTGCAAAGGCTGACAGTGTTGCCAAGTGCTAGAAACAGTATTGCTAACTATTGAAACTGTGTTCTAATGTTTGAAAACTGTATGCAAGCTAAAAAGAGCCTGTACTGTTGATTAAGCTGCCAAGTAAAGACCGCTTCTATTCACTGCAATGTTTGTACGGTCCTAAAGGCCGATTTAGACACAACGATTCTCGCTCCAAAATCGCTCAAAGCCGTCTTTTGAGAGATAATCGTTGTGTGTAACTGCACGGACATCGTGCAGTTTTCGTTAACCAGTCGCTGATCATTCTCTTTCAGCATGATAAAAGACAACAAATCAGCCTTATCAGGAGTTCACAGCGGGGTACAGCTGATACTATTATATACCCCACATGGAGCACACAGCTCTATACCAGCTGAGCGCTCCATTAACAGCTGGGGTATGAAGAACACAGCGGTCCAGCTGTGTTTTGCATACCCCTCTCGGAGCGCTCAGCTGTATAACAGCTGAGCGCTCCGAGCAGAGAACAGTTGGATGCAGAAGACAAACGGCCCGGCTTGTCTTCTGCATACCCCGCTCGGAGTGCAAAGTGATCACTCAACAGCTGAGCGATCACCTTGCCCGGTAAATGCACACAACAATTATTGCACAAAAGATATTTTTTGAGCGATAATCGTTGTGTCTAAACCAGGCTTAAATCTACTTGCCTGAGGGGTCTCCAGAGAAGCACTATATATACATACAGTATGAACAGCGGAACATAAAAAACACATTTAGAAAACTATGTTATAGCTAGCAGTAGTTTAGGCAAATTAAAGGGAACCCATCAGCTCTTTTGACCCCACTAACTATCTCCAGTGCGCTTTAAGCCTCCACACCACTTTTCTGAACTTGTGCTTTGTAAAACTCCCACACCATATGCTAATGAAGGCTTAACAGTCCAGTGGGTGTGCACAGATTGTGCTAGCCGCCGGAAGAGTTCATTGTAACTTTGCCTCTCTGCCTTTGATTGATGTGGATGATATCCCCTACGTCATTCACACGACCGTCCAAATGTCATGCATTCGCTACACCTGCTGGGACCTTCACGGATTGCCTTGCTCAGCTTAATCACCTGGCTAAAAGGATAAAAGTGGCTGCTGAGAAGTGGCTGCAGCTCCGCTTATTGAAGATAAAGTCCCACAAAGCAGGAGAGGAGCATGTGCAGAGAAAGCTGGAGAGTCTGCCCACAGCCAGGTAAGGCGAGCTGAGCACGCTCCGGTCCTATGAACTGTCACGCATGCAAGAAATTGTCATGTGAATGGCAAAAGAGATGTCATCCACATCAATGAAAGGCAAAGGGGTGGAGTTACAACAAATTCTTCAGGTGGCTAGCATGAGCCAGACAGCTCACTGGAATGTTAAGTCCTCATTAGCATACGGCACAGCAGTATACGGGTGAAATTGGCAAATTTCCCAAATGGGCAAAGCATTAAAGGGGTTATCCGGGACAAAAACATTTTTCAAAAGGTGCTCTCCATGCCAAACCAACATTCAAGAAGTCATTCTTATGTCCCGTGCTGCAGCAGAAGCGAGCCAGTGATGATGTCACCAACACCAGGGTCATGTGACCACTGCAGGCAATTACTAGCCCACTGCAGTCAGTGATTATTGCACATGCCCCAGTGTCAGGACGTGATTGCTCTGTAACAAAACATTGGAACACCAGTGGAAGAGCAGCGGCAGAGAAGGGGGGTGAGGAAGGATTCTTTAAATGTTGGTACAGCATGGTGAGCCCTTTTTTAAAAAAAATGTTTTTCCAAAGCGAACCCTTTGGAACAACCATTCCCTCCTGGTATTTTGGGAAGTAGGCCTATAGGACTACACAGAGTTGCACTGTTGGTGGGGCGAGGGTCACATACCCATTTTTGATAATCTGAATCCATTCCCAGAAGGAGCTCACAGTTGGGCCAGGTTTTCTTTTGACTCCACTTTGACCCTCTATCAGGAAGAGTTCTCTTCTCACATTCCGGCTGAAGAAAGAATACGGAAAAACAAGGATCCTGACTAGGAGGAGAGAGTTTACCTGGAACACAGCAAAGAAAAGACATTGCTAAATATTTCTTTCCACTTGGCAGTTTTTCAACTTATTTTTGCTTTCCGCAATGGCACAGACTTGTTCCCCGGATTGTGGTGGAAGACTGGCGAAAATTGTTCCTTTTTTAGTGCAAAAAAGTTTAGAAAAGACAGGAATTAGGTCCTACCTGTTAATTCCTTTTCTTGAAGCCATCCTGACAGCATACACATGGAGGTTGTCTGCTGAACACCTGTTGGGACAGGAAGCGGAAAAACATACAAAAGGCAACTCCCACCACCGGCTCACCAGTGTGTACCAAATAACTACAGTGACCCGGCTTTGCTTAACCAATCCTTTCTAATATGGAAATCATAGTACATTACGTTACTTCACGTAAAATATAAACGAAGGGGAGGGAAAAGCCCCTATGCTGTCAGGATGACTTCTTCAAGAAAAGGAATTAACAGGTAGGACCTAATTCCTGTCTTCCCCTCGTCATCCTGACAGCATACACATGGAGGAATACCAACGACCAAGGGCTTTAGGGAGGGACCACTGCCTGTAGCACCTTCCGCCCAAAGGCCATATCACGGTTGGCCCCCAAATCCAGGCGATAGTGTTTAACGAAAGTATGTGTGGTCGACCACGTGGCGGCTCTGCCGATCTGGTCGGTTGTCGCCTGGGCTCTCTCCGCCCAGGAACAGGCGACCGCCCTAGTGGAATGGGCTCTAACGTCGCCCGGGAGTGGGATCCCCTGGGATCTGTACGCCTCTTCTATGGCCCTCCTGACCCAACGCGCTAAGGAGTCCTTAGTAGCGGCCCCTCCTCTGCGTGGACCCTGAAATTGAATGAAGAGGTTGTTAGACTTCCTGAAGGAATGTGTGAATTCCAAATACTTCAGGACTGCTCGTCTAACATCTAAATTATGGAACCTCTGTTCCGTGGTATTACGGGGTTCCTGGCAGAAGGAGGGAGGTACTATACGCTGTTCTCTGTGAAAGTCTGTGAGAACTTTTGGTTGAAAGAAGGGGTCAGGCCTGAACTCTATTTTATCTGGGAAGGTGGTCATGTATGGGGTCCTAATCGAGAGGGATTGGATCTCCCCGATCCGTCTGGCGGATGTGATGGCCACTAAAAAGGCAACTTTGTGGGAGAGGATCTTTACTGATAGATCTTCCAGGGGCTCAAAGGGGTGTGCGCAGAGGGCCTGCAAAACAAGGTTCAGGTCCAATGGGGGCATGGTTTCTCTTATAAAGGGATGGAGTCTGACTGCCCCTTTCAGATATTTCTTAATTAGCCTATGGTCGCCTAAGGGGAAGTCGAAGAAGGCCCCAAGGGCGGCCACCTGGACCTTAAGGGTACCAGGTCTTAGCCCCATGTCCAAACCATCCTGTAGGAACTCCAATATTTTGTTAATGTCGGGCTGTTGGAGGTCATGTATACTATGCCCCAACCACCTAGAGAAGGTATCCCACACCCTGGAGTATATTTTTCTGGTGGATTTTTTGAGGCTCTCACATAACGTAGTGGTCACCCCCTCTGATAGGCCCCGGCTCAGGTATTTTACCCGCTCAACTTCCAGGCCGCCAGTCTGAACTGTCGGACCTTTGGGCATATCAGGGGACCCTGCTGAAGGAGGTCGTCTCTCTGCGGCAGATGTAGAGGCTCCTGTGTCGAGAGAGCGGCCAGGAGCGGGAACCAGGGTCTCTTGGGCCAGAATGGGGCCATCAGGATAATGGAGCCTGGGGACTCCTGAATTTTCCTTAGGACCCGAGGAATCAGGGGGATAGGCGGGAAGGCGTATGCAAGGTCCCCATCCCAGGCCTGGGATAGTGCATCTATTCCCAGGGAGCCCCCGTCTGCTCCCATGGAGAAAAACCGGGGACACTTGGTGTTCTCCCGAGAGGCGAACAAGTCCACCTTGGGTGTCCCCCATCTCTCTAAAATTAGCTGGAACGCGTGTGGATGTAGAGTCCACTCCCCGGGGTCTATCTTCCTGCGGCTGAGATGGTCCGCCATGGAGTTCTCTGGGCCCCTTACGTGGTACGCTGTGACGGAAGGCGTCCGCTGCTCTATCTACCCGAGAACTTTCGCCGCCAGGTCTTGGAGCCGGGGGTTCCGCGTGGATCCCTGGTGGCGGATGAGGGACACAGTTGTTATGTTATCCGAAAAGATCTTAATGTGTCTACCCCTGATCTCTGTCTCGAGGCCCCGAATGGCCTTCCAGACAGCGCAAAGTTCTTTGTAGTTGGAGGATTGAGCAGTTTCCTCCCGGTTCCAGCCCCCTAGGACGTAATGACGGCCTAAGTGGGCCCCCCAACCAGTTGCACTTGCGTCAGTAAAGATGGATACTGGGGATGCGGGGTACCAAGCCGTGGCTCTGGCAAGGTTAGAGATAGACATCCACCATTCCAAGGAGGATTTTATCTTGTAGGTAAGGACGACTTTCCGATCCAGGGAGGCGGGGGATTTATCCCAGTTGTTTAGGATAAAGTCTTGGAGGGTTCTACAATGTAACTGGGCCCAAGGGACTACCCCGATGCAAGAGGTCATGAGGCCGAGGACCCTCATGCCTCTCCTAAGGGAGACTTCAGTGGTTAGAGAAAGTGCCCGACACTCATCCTGGATCGTTTTTTGCCTTTCTAGGGGAAGGGATGAGCACTGATGGTGTGAGTCCAGAATCACTCCCAGAAATTTATTTATTTATTTATTTTTTCTTTTCTTTCTGCTCGGGCAGAAGACTGGATTTAGAGGAGTTGATGATCCAGCCTAATGACTCGAACAGACGGAGTGTGAGGTTGACCTGGAACTGGAGTTCTGAAGCCGATCCTGCTATGATCAGGAAATCGTCGAGGTATGGGACAATCAACACCCTGTCAGTGCCGCCACCATCTCTAACACCAGTTTGGAGAACACCCGGGGTGCGGAGGAAATCCCGAATGGCAGGCACGTAAATTGAAAGTGAGAGACAGAGCCATCTATCACCAGGGAAAACCGCAGGGAATCTATGTGTATACGGACATGGTAATATGTGTCCTTTAAGTCCACGGTGGCCATGACACTATCCGGCGCAATTAAGGGGATTGCTGACCGCACCGATTCCATTTTAAATCTTTGATACGTGATAGATTTATTCAGGAATTTCAGATTAATTATAGTTCTATAGGATCCGTTGGTTTTTGTTTTTTTTTGATTAGGAACAAGGGGGAGTAGCACCCCTTGAATAGTCCTTCTGCGGGAACCCGAGTGATGGCCCCTAGGGACAACAGCTCTTGCACCCCCAACTGGAGGGCCTGAGCAGACGCAGGTGACTGGCAGGGGGTGACCATGAACCTCCAGGGAGGAGGGGAGGAAAATTCAATTTTGTAGCCATCCGAGACTAGGCGTAAGGCCCAGGGATTGGAGGTCACCTCGTTCCATCTAAGGGCGAACCCCTTCAGTCTGTAGGATCCGGGAAGGCGGATTCTCACCCTTTCCACCTTTGGGATAGGACCAGCGTCCGGTTTTTCCTTTCCCCTTGTATGCTCTAGAGGGAACAAAAGGAGGAGGGTAGGAGGAGGAAGGCCACTTAAACGATTTCTCCGATGGTAGTCCCTGGCTCTTATCCGATGCCTTCTCTAGGAGAGTATCCAAGGAAGGCCCGAAGATTCTGTGTCCTTGGAAGGCCAGGGAACAGAGTCTATTCTTGGAGGCGTTATCTCCTGTCCAGGCCTTAACCCAGACAGCCCTCCTGCTGTGTTCGAGAGGGCTGCTGAACGGGCCCCGAACCTCACTGACTCCATAGAGACGTCTGCCAGGAAGCCGGTTGCCTCTGGAGGAGGGGAAGGCAGCTGGAGATGTCCTCCCTAGAGCCCCTCTGAGAAATCAGCGTCTGGAGTTGGTCTAACCAGACCGACATAGATCTCGCCACAGATGTGGCCGTGATGTTGGCTTTGACGGTCAGGGCCGCGGTCTCCCAGGCCTTTTCCATCGCAGAATCCACTCTGGTATCTAGTGGATCCCGCAGTTGGGAAATGTCCTCAAAGGGGAGGGCTGCTTTTTGAGACCCTGGCGACCGCCAGATCCACCTTAGGGACGGTTTCTAGGAACTCGATATCTTCTGGTGTGAAGACCATCCGATCCTTGAATTCCTTGGACAGGAAGAATTTCTGATCTGCCTGTTTCCACTCTGTCAGGATCAGCTGTTTTAAAATGTCATTAACTGGAAATGACGGTTTTGGCTGTGGTAGGAGTCCCCGGAACAGGCAATCCTGAAAGGATGGCTGCTGCGGCACCTCTTCCCTTTTGAGAGCTGAACTCAGGATCTCCTGTTTACTAGACAGGCGCTTTAACCAACTAAGCCACAGCGCCCATCCACCTGCATGGTGCGCCGGACTGCAGTTAACAGCTGACCAAGTCCGCCGATGAAAACAAATACTTCCTTGCATCCTTCATGGGCGGCATGGATTCTGAAGGAGAATCTTCTAGGACCTCCTCAGAGTCTGACTCTTCCATTCGTGCCCGCCTTACCCTTTCCGTGGGGGGCGGCAGAGAAAGAGAGGAGAGCGAGGCTTCAATCTCCTCGCGGATCATGGATCGGATGTCCGACATGCCCGAGGAGCCCTCTTCGCGGATCACCTTCTCCGTAGGGTCCGCGCATAGTGGCTTGGTGTGGCCCTCTTCTAGCCGCCGCAAGCCAACTGGACATTTGCGCACTCGCTTTTTGGCCTCTCTAACCTTTTGTGCATCTCTGTCCTAAGAGACGGAGATAGCAAAAAGGACTTCCAGCACCAGATCCTGATGTCTCAATCCTCCCTCCCCGGTACTCCCAAAGCAGTCTACTCACCAGCAGGCTGCTTTCAGTGTCCTCTCTGGCTGACATCTTCAGTAAGGTGCAGACAGGAGAGATGCAGAGGAATCCAGTCCTTTTAAATTTTCAAATTTGGCGCCGACACGCCCCCCGTGACGCGGCCGCGCTGACGTCACGCCGCCGCGCCGGACCCGGGGGATACACCGCATACACTGGGACACCGCCAACCAGCACACCCGTGGGGACGCACGCCGACCAGCCCCGTGGGGACGCCAACCGGACCCGCCGCCTAGGAGACACACATGGCGCCCCGAGCACTGCTGGCATACCTCTCTAGACATGGATCCCTGGAGACACCGGCGTCCGAGCCTGCAGGTACCAGGGCTGCTTCCTACCGGTACGACAACCCCACTGGGCAGCGTACCGGGGGAGGATTTTCCCACTGGGGGAACAGTGCTGGGTAGATCCTGCGGGTGAGGGTCCCCTCGTAGGGTCTCACCCGCGCAAGCCCTGCCAGCCCCAACAGAGAGTCGTCCCCCCACTGGCGGACAGGCTGCATGGGAGTCTTCTTTCTTCATTCACCTCCAGCATACACCTGGAGGCTCCGCTTGGACTGTCCTGTAGGGACAGGAAGACACTGGTGAGCCGGTGGTGGGAGTTGCCTTTTTGTATTTCCGCTTCCTGTCCCAACAGGTGTTCAGCAGACAACCTCCATGTGTATGCTGTCAGGATGACGAGGGGAAATCTAATTTGTACAAAAAAGAACAGATGTTCTGCCTCTCACTCTACTTTTCACAAGTGTCTGGAAACGCGGGAGCAGTGAGGTGATAGATTTAAGAATTTCCTGTAATGAAGTAAGACTGGTCGATTCACCCATCTGCAGGTCACCCAGCGCCTCTGGTATCAGGCCGCCTGCACACGAGCTGATTTTTGCTGCATCTGCACCGCGGATCCGCTGCAAACACCGTTCATAACATGCTATGGGTAATCGCTTCTTCCTGCACACGAGTGGAAATCAATCGCGATTTCTGATTGTGGAGGGAAAAAAAAAAAAAAAAATCGCAGCATGCTCTATTTTCGGGCGGCTTCCATTGTGGACAGGTCGCAAATCGCCTATCAACGGCGCGGGAAAAAAATCATGTACTGTGCATGTCCCACAGCGGCTCACCGCGACCATTCGCAGTACAGAGAAAGAAGGAAAATACAGGTACGCAGGGTCGTCGGCCACGGTGAGCAGGGATCCACTGCGGGAACCCGCATGTAGAATCGGCTCTGCTTGTGCAGGCGGCCTCACCCATCCTTGATGTGAAAAATTGGGTGGATTAGGGCAGTACAAGTATGTATTTTACCACAACCATGGCTGCTTCACACTGGCGAGGGCTATATTGGGCCGTGATTCACAACCCGATATCGCTTTCGCAATCCATGTGAAACCCGGCGGGGAATCCCTTCAACCCCACAGGGCTGAAGGGATTCTGAGTGGGGATAAAGGAATCCCCACAACGGCTGTCGCAGCCGCAGCAGAGGATCGCGGAGTTCTCCCTTTGCCTTCAATGGGGTCGGCGCTGCTGCTGCAGCTGCTGCTGCTGACCCCATTGAAAACAGTGGGTGATAATCACAAAAAGATAGGACATGCTACGATTTTTTTTTCACCCAACATCGCGTGACTGAAAACAGGTTTTTTTTGGATAATGAGGATCACGGGCCCGGGGACATCTCCTGCCTTCTGACTACCTTCAGTAGCCAGAAGCCAGGCTTCTGTGCGTGAGACACTGCCGCGGGACATTGCGGAGGACAGGGGTGAGTATGCTCAGCTGCCCTCATAGATGCGATCCATGAGGGGAGCTGAATCTTTAACTTTTTTTCACTTTCCATTTACTTTTATGCGATCGCCGTTATCCATTGGATAACGCCAATCGCATTACAGAGGGAGGGTGCTCCCCGCGGCCCCCCATGACAGCTCTAGGTTGTCGGCTACCTCCGGCAGCTGCCAGCAGGGAGGTGTCACGTCCTCAGCCCATGTGGCTTTAATCTCCAGGAGAAGTGTGTTTTTACGGCCATGGGGATTAAAGCCCAATAAAGCAGGATGTAAAAAGTCTATGGGGTGGTCACTGAAGGGTTAAGCTTTGTCCAGGCACAAAACATAATGACACAAAGCAGTTTCCATGGGTGTGACAAAGTCACTATTGTTAATTTCATAGGCTGGTTTTCGCCTTTGATCACATGATTGGCCTGAAATGGTATCTATTTGCACAACGTACTTGTCTGTGTACCTATTTGCATAGCTTACTTTCCCTGAAAATAAGACCCCGTCTTATATTAATTTTTGCCCCAAAAGAGGAGCAGGTTCTTATTTTTGGTGAATGTCTTATACTTACCTAACAGGCTCGGTCCAGGTCCCTCTCGCTGCTCTCTGCACTTCTGATATGCTGAGACGCACCACTGATTGGCCAATTCATATATCCCAACTCCACAAAGCAATGGCTGTCATTGGTTCTTCGACCGCTGTTCAGCCAATCAATGCAGCGGTAAAATAACCAATCAGCCATCGCATTGGTTCATCAAGCGCTGCATTGATTGGTTCTCGAAATATTGCTTCTTGGAGGAGGGATTTATAAATCCCGTAACCAGGAAGTGATCTTTTGTGGGTGAACAAGGACTGCAGGATGCATGGGAGAGCCCGAAAGAGCAGCAGAAGGACCTGGACCGAGCCTGCAAGTTAAGTATTCCTTTTTCTTATGTAATGCAGCTGGAGTTTATTTTTGGGGTTAGGCTTATATTTCAAGCCTCCCCAAAAATCAGAGTAGGGGTTATTTTCATGGTAGGTCTTATTTTCGGGAAAACGGTGTATCAAAGCTTCACTCTTATTGGAGCGGAGCTGCAATACCTCTCACAACCAATGGACATTTAGGTGTTCTTGGAAAAAAGCAGCAATGCTTTGTAAGCCTGTAAATCCATTTTCACAGATCTCGTACCCACTGCTGTGAGAGTTCATAGAAACCTACTAAAACATGCTACTAATACAATATTTGCAACAAATATTTATTGATGCACCATCTTTGCAAAT
Source organism: Eleutherodactylus coqui (assembly GCF_035609145.1). NCBI lineage: Eukaryota > Metazoa > Chordata > Amphibia > Anura > Eleutherodactylidae > Eleutherodactylus > Eleutherodactylus coqui. Next base: position 15,316,632 of record NC_089839.1, on the reverse strand, counting down.
ATGTCAAACAGCACAAACAGACAGAAATTGATAGCAAAATTCCACTTTTTTAATACATAGCCACAAGTGGAGATTTAAGATTAAGGGCAGCGATAAGTGCAGGAACTTTAAAATAAAGCTACTACTTGGGAACAAATCACTGCGTGATACAAGAAAGAGCAATCACTGACATAAAGAAACACAGGCGCCCACTTCATGAGCTGCCACCGTACCCAGGCCAATGCAGCCCTCAGCTACTTGTTAATGTAGCATTACAGACGCAGATGACAGTAATGTGACTCATAGAATTCACTGCCAGATGGGATCCAGTGTCACATGACAGCGCAAGAATACAGTCACATATATTCTGCACTAGTGGGGAAAATAACAAAAGGAGATGAAAACTGCAGCTATTCCCGCATCGGAGATGAGATTTTATGACATGGGAATAATTATATTCTTGTACATAGGAGGCAGTATTATAGTAGTTATATTCTTGTACATAGGGGGCAGTATTATAGTAGTTATATTCTTGTACATAGAGGGCAGTATTATAGTAGTTATATTCTTGTACATAGGGGCAGTATTATAGTTGTTATATTCTTGTACATAGGAGGCAGTATTATAGTAGTTATATTCTTGTACATAGGGGGCAGTATTATAGTAGTTATATTCTTGTACATAACGGGCAGTATTATAGTAGTTATATTCTTGTACATAGGGGACAGTATTATAGTAGTTATATTCTTGTACATAGGGAGCAGTATTATAGTAGTTATATTCTTGTACATAGGGGGCAGTATTATAGTAGTTATATTATTGTACATAGGGGGCAGTATTATAGTAGTTATATTCTGTTACATAGGGGGCAGTATTATAGTAGTTACAGTTAGGGCCAGAAATATTTGGACAGTAACACAATTTTCGCGAGTTGGGCTCTGCATGCCACCGCATTGGATTTGAAATGAAGCCTCTACAACAGAATTCAAGTGCAGATTGTAACGTTTAATTTAAAGGGTTGAACAAAAATATCTGATAGAAAATGTAGGAATTGTACACATTTCTTTACAAACACTCCACATTTTAGGAGCTCAAAAGTAATTGGACAAATAAACATAACCCAAACAAAATATTTTTTTTTCAATATTTTGTTGCGAATCCTTTGGAGGCAATCACTGCCTTAAGTCTGGAACCCATGGACATCACCAAACGCTGGGTTTCCTCCTTCTTAATGCTTTGCCAGGCCTTTACAGCCGCAGCCTTCAGGTCTTGCTTGTTTGTGGGTCTTTCCGTCTGAAGTCTGGATTTGAGCAAGTGAAATGCATGCTCAATTGGGTTAAGATCTGGTGATTGACTTGGCCATTGCAGAATGTTCCACTTTTTTGCACTCATGAACTCCTGGGTAGCTTTGGCTGTATGCTTGGGGTCATTGTCCATCTGTACTGTGAAGCGCCGTCCGATCAACTTTGCAGCATTTGGCTGAATCTGGGCTGAAAGTATATCCCGGTACACTTCAGAATTCATCCGGCTACTCTTGTCTGCTGTTATGTCATCAATAAACACAAGTGACCCAGTGCCATTAAAAGCCATGCATGCCCATGCCATCACGTTGCCTCTACCATGTTTTACAGAGGATGTGGTGTGCCTTGGATCATGTGCCGTTCCCTTTCTTCTCTAAACTTTTTTCTTCCCATCATTCTGGTACAGGTTGATCTTTGTCTCATCTGTCCATAGAATACTTTTCCAGAACTGGGCTGGCTTCTTGAGGTGTTTTTCGGCAAATTTAACTCTGGCCTGTCTATTTTTGGAATTGATGAATGGTTTGCATCTAGATGTGAACCCTTTGTATTTGCTTTCATGGAGTCTTCTCTTTACTGTTGACTTAGAGACAGATACACCTACTTCCCTGAGAGTGTTCTGGACTTCAGTTGATGTTGTGAACGGGTTCTTCTTCACCAAAGAAAGTATGCGGCGATCATCCACCACCGTTGTCTTCCGTGGACGCCCAGGCCTTTTTGAGTTCCCAAGCTCACCAGTAAATTCCTTTTTTCTCAGAATGTACCCGACTGTTGATTTTGCTACTCCAAGCATGTCTGCTATCTCTCTGATGGATTTTTTCTTTTTTTTTCAGCCTCAGGATGTTCTGCTTCACCTCAATTGAGAGTTCCTTTGACCGCATGTTGTCTGGTCACAGCAACAGCTTCCAAATCCAAAACCACACACCTGGAATCAACCCCAGACCTTTTAACTACTTAATTGATTACAGGTTAACGAGGGAGACGCCTTCTGAGTTAATTGCAGCCCTTAGAGTCCATTGTCCAATTACTTTTGGTCCCTTGAAAAAGAGGAGGCTATGCATTACAGAGCTATGATTCCTAAACCCTTTCTCCGATTTGGATGTGGAAACTCTCATATTGCAGCTGGGAGTGTGCACTTTCAGCGCATATTATATATATAATTGTATTTCTGAACATGTTTTTGTAAACAGCTAAAATAACAAAACTTGTGTCACTGTCCAAATATTTCTGGCCCTAACTGTATATTCTTGTATATAGGGGGCAGTATTATAGTAGTTCTATTCTTGTACATAGCGGGCAGTATTATAGTAGTTATATTCTTGTACATAGGGGCAGTATTATAGTAGTTATATTCTTGTACATAGGGGGCAGTATTATAGTAGTTATTGTCTTGTACATAGGGGTCAGTATTATAGTAGTTATATTCTTGTACATAGCTGGCAGTATTATAGTAGTTATATTCTTGTACATAGGGGGCAGTATTATAGTAGTTATATTCTTATACATAGGGGGCAGTATTATAGTAGTTATATTCTTGTACATAGGGGGCAGTATTATAGTAGTTATATTCTTGTACATAGGAGGCAGTATTATAGTAGTTCTATTCCTGTACATAGGAGGCAGTATTATAGTAGTTATATTCTTGTACATAGGAGGCAGTATTATAGTAGTTATATTCTTGTACATAGGGGGCAGTATTATAGTAGTTATATTCTTGTACATAGGAGACAGTATTATAGTAGTTATATTCTTGTACATAGGAGCAGTATTATAGTAGTTATATTCTTGTACATAGGAGGCAGTATTATAGTAGTTCTATTCCTGTACATAGGAGGCAGTATTATAGTAGTTCTATTCCTGTACATAGGGGGCAGTATTATAGTAGTTATATTCTTGTACATAGGAGGCGGTATTATAGTAGTTATATTCTTGTACATAGAGAGCAGTATTATAGTAGTTATATTCTTGTACATAGGGGGCAGTATTATAGTAGTTATATTCTTGTACATAGGGGGCAGTATTATAGTAGTTATATTCTTGTACATAGGGGGCAGTATTATAGTAGTTATATTCTTGTACATAGGAGGCAGTATTATAGTAGTTATATTCTTGTACATAGGAGGCAGTATTATAGTAGTTATATTCTTGTACATAGGGGGCAGTATTATAGTAGTTATATTCTTGTACATAGGAGGCAGTATTATAGTAGTTATATTCTTGTACATAGGAGGCAGTATTACAGTAGTTATATTCTTGTACATAAGGGGCAGTATTATAGTTGTTATACTCTTGTACATAGGGGGCAGTATTATAGTAATTATATTCTTGTACATAGGGGGCAGTATTATAGTAGTTATATTCTTGTATATAGGGTGCAGTATTATAGTAGTTATATTCTTGTACATAGGCAGTATTATAGTAGTTATTTTCTTGTATATAGGGGGCAGTATTATAGTAGTTATATTCTTGTACATAGGGGGCAGTATTATAGTAGTTATATTCTTGTACATAGGGGACAGTATTATAGTAGTTATATTCTTGTACATAGGGGGCAGTATTATAGTAGTTATGGTCATGTACATAGGAGGCAGTATTATAGTAGTTATATTCTTGTACATATGGGGCAGTATTATAGTAGTTATATTCTTGTACATAGGGGGCAGTATTATAGTAGTTATATTCTTGTACATAGCAGCAGTATTATTGTAGTCTTAGTCTTGTACATAGGGGGGCAGTATTATTGTAGTTATATTCTTGTACATAGAAAAGTATATCAGGCTATTTGGTCATATCAAATCCTATGCTCATCACCACTGAACCAGTGGACATAACCTTAAAATCCTAAGCACTGAAATCTACCTTATTGTTAATAACTTATGAAAACAACCTACCTATAGTCTTTTCAAAGCTATCCATAATCCCTTGCATTTGCATTTCAAATTCAGTTTTAGGAGGGAATACCAGGACACCCTGTGAAGCAGCGGGCGACCTGCAATAAGAACAATTTTAAAACAGACAATATGGAAGGCGTCAGAGGCAGCGTTAGACTTTGAAACCACCTGGGGCACTTCCAGGCTGTCCCAGTGGTGACACATGTACAGCTTTCCCCAGAACTGTTCATAGTACACCGGACCTCGGCGACCTTGACTTGCTTTACCTTTGTAGACTGTCTTGATCTTCGCCATCCGCGTCTCGTTCTTCAGAGTCTAGAAAAAGACGATTGTGATAAATAATGGATCTGTAAATCTGGCAGACGACTCTATAAATCCAGAGCCCTCATCAGCGGTGACATGGGAATAGCATGATATACCGAGTCTCACATATAGAGTCTGTGCAGTCTCCTCATAACCAGCGTCGTGAATTTAACCCCTTAGCACTTTCTGGTTAAATTCACATAGACACACACTATGTTGCTAAAAATATTGGGACACAGATAGAAGGTCATGAAATTGGATTTATTTGCATTTTTCGGTCCAGCGTTGGGCTGCCTTTGGCCTCAATGACTGCAGTAACGCTCCTCGGCTGCTTTCCACCAAATTCCCATAAATAAATAACCTGAAAGCGCTGCGGTTGGTGCTATAAAAATAACAGGATAGATATGTGTAGAAAGGATTTGCCTCCATTCCTTGAGGAGAGCTTCAGATAGTGATCTGGTGGTTGATGGGTGTGTTGGGTGCACGGATATGGCATTCTAGTTAGTCCCAAAAATGCTTTGTGGGGTTGAGATCCAGACTTTGGGCCGGCCAATGAAGTTTGTAGACTTTCTGCTCCTCAAAGCAGCCCGAACACTGCGTGCCATATGACATGGTGCTCGGTCATGTTGGTAGAGACATGAAGTTGTAGCAAAGTAGGTAATACCACATTGTCCGGGATGTCTCTGTACCCACTGGTGTTGAGGGTAGACTTCACTATAACCAATGGTCCTACTCCTTCCAGCAGAGACACACCGACACCATAACAGACTCTCCTTCAAACGTCACTGTTGGGACGATGCAAGTCATTTAGTAACTACTCTCGAGGAAACCGACACACCCGTGTGCGGACATCCGATCGGAAGATGGTGTGCGGTGATTCATCTGTCCACAACACTCGCTTCCACTCACAGTCTGATGCTCCAAGCGCCGCCACTATGCAGTCATTGCTGTGATGTTGTGTGCAGCCGCTCGTCCATGCTAACCCTTTGCACGGCGTTCCCTACAGAGAGTTCTGTTACTAATGGATATTCCAATGTCCTGTGAGACCCCGTGAGCGATGGCAGATGATGTTTGTGAGGTCTTCACAGATCGAACAAGGTTTCCTTGTCCACCTTGTGTCAGTTTACGAGGTCTCCCTGAATGTTGCGGCACCACACACACAATATGGTCTCCAACTTCCAATAACATGGTCAACAGTGGGCTCTGGAAGGTCCAGAAACTGCAATGTCCCATACTGATTAGTTAGTGGCATCTCCCCACCAGACCCCGTTGTCAGCTCTACACCTGGGGACAGTCCTCCACCAGCTCCCGTTGTCAGCTCTACACCTGGCGACAGTCCTCCACCAGCCCCCGTTGTCAGCTCTACACCTGGCGACATCCCCCCACCAGACCCCGTTGTCAGCTCTACACCTGGCGGCATCCCCCCACTAGACCCCGTTGTCAGCTCTACACCAGGGGGCATGCCCCCACCAGACCCCGTTGTCAGCTCTACACCTGGTGGCATCCCTCCACCAGATGCCGTTGTCAGCTCTAAACCTGGTGGCAACCCCCCACCAGACCAGTTGTCAGCTCTACACCTGGGGGCATGCCCCCCACCAGACCCAGTTGTCAGCTCTACACCTGGGGGCATGCCCCCCACCAGACCCAGTTGTCAGCTCTACACCTGGGGGCATGCCCCCACCAGACCCTGTTGTCAGCTCTACACCTAATGACATCCCCCCACTGGACCCCATTGTCAGCTCTACACCTGGGGGTCACCTGATGGCACAGGATTGGTTGGGGGCAAGTACTTTTGTTAACATAGTGTATATATTTGCTTCCTTCTGCTCTGTAATGATCACATGTGTACTTTACCTACAAGTTGACAAACTTGAAGTTATTTCAGTTTAACCTCTTAGATGCTGCAGTGCATAGCAACCACAGTATCTAAGCTGTCTGACACAGCTAGGGGGTTCATTTTGTAAACCCATCAGTGTCTCCTTAAAGGGTTATCCTACAAAAAACATTCATCATCTATCCAGCAGTATACATGATGAATGTACACTCACTTCAGGTCTGGACCGCTGGGACCTCAAGGGATCACCAGGACTGCTCACCCCCTGGTTAATGTAGCAGTGGTGCCCATGCATAACCACCTCACCATCCACTTTATATGGAGAAAGCAAAGCACAGCTTGTGATCCATTCTAATGTATTTTCTGTTTGGATCTTTCCTCCATTTTCAAGATTTCTGCTCGCTGTCAGTGAATAGAAATATTCTTCTTTACACCCTAAACACTGAAAACATGTTTAGCCCGAAAATAATTCTCACAACAGATGTATCTAGTCTAGACAATCCTTCCAAACTGTGCTCAATATAGGGGGTCACTATTACTACTGGAGCCACCAATATATGGGTCACTATTACTACTGGAGCCACCAATATAGAGGGTCACTATTCCTACTGGGGCCACCAATGTATGGGTCACTATTACTACTGGAGCCACCAATATATGGGTCACTATTCCTACTGGAGCCACGAATATATGGGTAACTCATACTACTGGAGCCACCAATATATGGGTCACTATTCCTACTGGAGCCACCAATATATGGATCACTATTACTACTGGAGCCACCAATGTATGAGTCACTATTCCTACAGGAGCCACAAATATATGGGTAACTCATACTACTGGAGCCATCAATATATGGGTCACTATTCCTACTGGAGCCACCAATATATGGATCACTATTACTACTGGAGCCACCAATGTATGAGTCACTATTACTACTGGAGCCACAAATACATGGGTCACTATTACTACTGGAGCCACCAATATATGAGTCACTATTACTACTGGAGCCACGAATATATGGGTAACTCATACTACTGAAGCCACCAATATATGGGTCACTATTCCTACTGGAGCCACCAATATATGGATCACTATTACTACTGGAGCCACCAATGTATGAGTCACTATTACTACTGGAGCCACCAATGTATGACTCACTATTCCTACTGGAGCCACGAATATATGGGTAACTCATACTACTGGAGCCATCAATATATGGGTCACTATTCCTACTGGAGCCACTAATATATAAGCCACTATTACTACTGGAGCCACAAATACATGGGTCACTATTACTACTGGAGCCACAAATATATGAGTCACTATTGCTACTGGAGCCACCAATATATGGGTCACTATTCCTACTGGAGCCACCAATATATAAGTCACTATTACTACTGGAGCCACAAATACATGGGTCACTATTACTACTGGAGCCACAAATATATGAGTCACTATTACTACTGGAGCCACAAATGCATGGGTCACTATTACTACTGGAGCCACCAATATATGAGTCATTATTACTACTGGAGCCACCAATATATGGGTCACTATTCCTACTGGAGCCACTAATACATGGGTCACTATTACTACTGGAGCCACCAATATATGAGTCACTATTACTACTGGAGCCACAAATACATGGGTCACTATTACTACTGGAGCCACCAATTTATGAGTCATTATTACTACTGGAGCCACCAATATATGGGTCACTATTACTACTGGAGCCACAAATACATGGGTCACTATTACTACTGGAGCCACAAATATATGAGTCAGTATTACTACTGGAGCCACAAATACATGGGTCACTATTACTACTGGAGCCACAAATACATGGGTCACTATTACTACTGGAGCCACCAATTTATGAGTCATTATTACTACTGGAGCCACCAATATATGGGTCACTATTACTACTGGAGCCACAAATATATGAGTCACTATTACTACTGGAGCCACAAATACATGGGTCACTATTACTACTGGAGCCACCAATATATGAGTCATTATTACTACTGGAGCCACAAATACATCGGTCACTATTACTACTGGAGCCACCAATATATGGATCACTATTACTACTGGAGCCACCAATATATGGGTCATTATTCCTACTGGAGCCACCAATATATGAGTCACTATTACTACTGGAGCCACCAATATATGGGTCATTATTCCTACTGGAGGCACAAATATATGAGTCACTATTACTACTGGAGGCACAAATATATGAGTCACTCATACTACTGGAGCCACCAATATATGGATGACTATTCCTACTGGAGCCACCAATATATGGATCACTATTCCTACTGGATCAACCAATATATATGAGTCACTATTACTACAAGGGGCGGATCTGCTATGGAATTTACAGTAGCTATAGCAGCAAAGTGGATACTTTTAAAATCTCATCCACACGCTGCTGAGAAAATCTGCACAAACCTCGTGAGGATATATAGACATGTGATGCAGGATTTAATTCCGGAGCAAGTAAATTTTAAATATAATGTATATCAATAGCCCATCCAGAGCTCCAGCGTTCCTCCTTGTTTGTTTGTTTTTTAAACGGCCCTGTCCCTATTAAAATGATAGAGGTAAAAATTATAGGCTGTGATGAGCCACGCCCCTAGCCCCCGACCACACCCTCTGTCCTGCTTTGGGGCTCCATGAGAAATGTTTCTTTCAAAAAGGGTCCCATGGCTGAAAAAGTTTGGGAACCGCTGATCTATAGGCTAAATACGTGAGCAGCACAAATCTCCCTCCTGTCCTGATAGTTTGTTACAGTGTATCAGCGCAGCCTGTTTAGCTCACACGGTATGCCTATGCCTTTTCTAAAATTCTAGACTATCAAACATCTTGGATTATTGTTTTTGGTTATTTGTACCCGAATGGCAGATAATTCGGAACTCCAGACTCGTATGGTACCCAACTCCTAACGGAGAGGTTATCTGGTCTCCTCATACACTAATGAGTATTGGACGGTCAGACTGGGAGCGGTTGTGCTGCACCCAGCCACACTAGAGGTTACAATATCCTATACTACATACAAGCTGTACCAAACACTAATTTCTGGGGGTGGAATACTTTTATAAAACCTGCTAAATGCGGTTTGAAGTATGTGCTGAACTGTAATCTCAGGATTTGTAATTCTGACAGACCTGTTCCCTATTTTTTAGGGGGTTGAACCCTTCTGCAGCACACCTATGTGCTGTATATGATCCGCTATAGACTCCCAATGAACACAGTGAGAATTACCAGAATAATGCAGATGTGTCTCCTGAAAGGTCACTTGCTTCTTGCCTGTACAGAGATCCTGCGCAGTCGTTGCAGTCCGTGTGGCGAGCTGCTCTTTCTCTCCTGACGGGAAGGGCAGGACCAAGAAAACTTCAAAAACTGCAGCCACCCCTTGTTTATCTCGTACGTTCTTTCTAATTTTAATGAGCACCTGAATATAAAAAGAGAATTTCCATCCTCTCAGATACAAAGAGCTGCAATTGTATTCATTGAATTATAATATGCATAATAAATACCATCAAAAGAGTCTCCCTGCATTACATATCTATAAGCGATATACAAATAATTAGCGCCATGCAGAAAGACTTTATCACCACTCTGATCAACGACTTTGGACATTAGCGAGTGCAGCTCTGGAGTATAATACAGGATGTAACTCAGGAGCAGTACAGGATAAGTAATGTATGTACACAGTGACTCCACCAGTAGAATAGTGAGTGCAGCTCTGGAGTATAATACAGGATGTAACTCAGGATCAGTACAGGATAAGTAATGTATGTACACAGTGACTCCACCAGCAGAATAGTGAGGGCAACTCTGGAGTAAGGTGTGGTTTGTTGGAGCTCCTCAGAGAACCAGGGTGTGGTTGCAGTCCCAGCTGGAAGCCTGTTTTGGAGCCCAGGATCAGAGCACGTAGCTGGGCTTCTTGTTCTATGGAGTCCCGCAATTCCCCCCCCCCCCCCACTTCGGTCGGAGGGGGGAAGTGCTGAGAAGGCAGCGACAACACCATCAGCGTCGCTGGCGGCATATGTGGTTTCAGCAGCAACAACCAGGAAAGCCGGAGCAGCTAGTAAAGCTGCGAAGAGAGAGGGTCCGGGTCGCAGGCGCAGTGACATGGCCCAGCAGGTTGGTACAGCCGCATCTGACAGCGCCGGAAGCGAGATGATGACCCGCAGTCAAACTCGCAGCCAAACGCTCAGCAAAGAAGGTAAGCCGCAATGGAGTGATCGTCGGAAAGGGGAGTCTGTGGTAGAGCTGGCCTCCCGTCTGGCCACCAGCATGGCGGACTATGAGCGTGCGGGGAGAGAAATCCTCCTGCAGAAGGAGAAGCTGCGGTCGGCCAGGTCACTAAAGGACCAGACCGCCGCTAAAGGAAAAAGAGATGCAATCAGCAAGTCCATACAGGACTGTAAAAACTGCATACAAAGGTGCAAGGAAGAGAGGGACAGGATTCTAGAGCAAAGTGGTCCCTTTAGGGAAAAATTACTTAACAGTGACAGATTTTCCAAAATGGCGTCAGGATACAGCCGTCACAAGGAGGCTGATCACTCCAGCGATAGAGACAGCAGTGGTGACAGTACTGACGAGGATGCCTATGAGAATAGCCTGAGGGAGCAGCCTGTCTGCTCAGGAGAGCAGACCCAGAGTGGCACTACAACCACCAGCAGCCTCCGGCCGGAGCAGGTTGCGCTGCCTCTAACCTCCGGGGATTCAGATCCAGAGGAAGATAAAAGCGATGGGGGTGCTTTAATAATGCAGCAGATAAGGCTGTTGGAATCCCCCCCTAATATGAGCGGCCTTCAGTTTGGTGATGATTTACCAGAGGAGGATGTCAAGATCAAGACAAAAAAAGGGGAAAAAAAGAATTTGGTGCAGGAGAAATATGTATATGTGACGGGGGGCGCTGGTTTGGCTGCAAAGTCGGATCAGGGCACCCCCACCCTGAGAACCCCGGTTTCTGACTCTGCAGTGGGTTTTGAACATGGGAACAGGGATAAAGGAGTTAAACTGGCCGGGTCCTCTGTCCCTGTTTCAGTTAGTGCAGTGACAGAAACAGCTAGCAGGGCGGCCAGCACAGGACAAGGCAAGGTGGCAAAAGAGTTTGGCAGTGGCGGAACTGCCAGCGCCAGTAAGGCCAGTGATGCGGAGGGTGCTGCGGGCTCGGGACCGGGGGTCCCCCGTGCGACAGGTCGGTCTGCAGGGGTCCCTCAGTCTAGGTCCCAGGCACCCAGTGATGTGGAGGCTGCTGGCAAAAGTAAAGAAAAAAGCAAAAATAAAAATACTAAAAGTGCTGGAATACAGAGTGACCATGGGGGGGTCATTACGGTGGTTGCAGCGGCGCAAGATGGGGCAGCAGTGCCACCCCCTAGGTCTACCAAGGCCCAAAATAAAAAAGCTGCTTCCAACCCCAAGTCTGGTCCAGAGGGTCTTGGTATGAAGGGTCTTGGTATGAAAGGTGTGGATATGTCTGGTGCGGCCCATGTGTCTGATACTCCGACGCACTCGGAGGCACGGGCTGCAGCTACTGTTCCCCGCACAGGGGCACCTACTGTAAATATAGGCACAGGTTCTAGGGATAGTCAGGGCACATCACAGGTTCCAGTCGCCCCTCCGGTGGCGACCACAGCTGGTAGGAGTTATGCCAGTGTCGCCGCTGGAGGGGAGGGATCCTCCTTGTCTCCAGGCTCTAGAGAGGGCGTATTGCAACAGCGCCTCCTGGGGGCTCTACGGAAGGGGGAGAGTTCAATCACAGTTGGAGGAAGAGAGGTGAATCTATCTCTTTGGACAGAGAGACACGGCTTAGGAGCCTTCCGAGAGCAAAGGGGGGAGACCGTATGGTCCCTACCAACACCCGGGCAGGACGCAGGTCGTAGGAATGTGGTCCGTCTTCGTTGGAGGGGCAATGATACATGCCCCCCGAGGGCGAGGGTAGTGGAGCTTCTACTGAAGATGGGCTTCAGGGCGGTTGACATCTTTGCCCTGATCCATCCCTTTGGCACGTCTGAGTTTGACATCAGTTTCGTTCGCCCGGAGGGTCTAGAACTCTTCTGGGGGAATTACGAGCTGATGAAAAGCGAGCCCGGCTGGCGAGACTTTGCCGTCCAGGTGGTGTCTCGCCAGAACGAAGTCAAGAAGGTGACCGTTTTGACTCGTAACGAGTCGCTTTCTTGTTTTGATATAATGACGTGGCTCGGTCGATACGGAGAGGTGACAGATATGCCCAGAAAGAACCGGGATGAGCACGGCATCTGGTCCGGGGCCTGGATGTTCATGGTCAAGCTGAAGCGTTCAGGAAACTCAGTGGCACACATACCATCTGCAGCCTTCCTCGGCAGGGATCGTATCTTGGCCTTTTACCAGGGGCAGCCGAAGCTCTGCCACAGGTGCGGCGACCCCTCACACTTGAGCGCCGCTTGTAAGACCTTGAAGTGCGCTCTGTGTGGGGGTCTGGGTCATCTAGCTGCCTCCTGTACAGAGATTAGGTGTAACCTGTGTGGTGACCTTGGTCACCCATTCAGTCGCTGTCCACACTCCTTTGCCAATGCGGTGTCAGCCCCTACGGATGGGGGCCATGGTGCGGCCTCCGGGGGTGAGGGGACTAGCAGAGGTGGAGGAGCTCAGGAGCCAGGGAAGAACCGGCAAAAGACGCCTGCTGAGCAGAGGCGTCAGGACAAACGCAGACGGAGCAGGGAGCTGACAGGAGCACCCACAGCAGGTGGATCAATGGTGGCCCCTGTTCCTGAAGCAACTCTCGCGGCTGAGGCTTTGAGGGACAGCGAAGTGGATGAAGAGGACAGGAGGATCCAGAGGGAGGAGGGAAAGACCAACTCTTCATATTCCTCCCACTATGAGAGTGTGGATGAGGAAGGAAAGAGTTGGTTAGAGAAACGGCGTAAGCTAGGTGCCACTAGGAGAAAGCGAAGGGGGGATTCAAGATCTTCTCCCACCCCGGGCCAAGTACTGAAGGAGAAGCCTGCTCGCCTCCAGTTGGACTCTCCAATAGGTACCGGGCCCTTCAAGACATCTCTTCCTCCTCTGAGGGGGAAGCGAAGGGCAAGGTGCCTGGGGCAAAGAAAGGGTCAACAGGGGGCACTGAGTCTCCTCCTCGTGGAGGCCTAGTTCCTTCCGGGGAGGGGGCTACTCTGGAGCCTGGAAACAAGGACGATGGGTTCGGGGGATCCCCTGCTATGGGCACATCTGTGTCCAAAAAAAGAAGCAAGGGGCTTTCCTCCGACCCCGAAGAAGCGGGTGTGAGGAAGAAAGCCATCTAATTTAATCACTCATGATGGCGGCACCCACTCCGCTGACTCTGGCATCAATTAACGTTGCCAGCATTAAGTCAGATACGGCTAGATTTGCGGCCTTTGATTTTCTCGGCCGCGTTGAAGCCGACATTTGATTTTTGCAGGAGACCAGGCTGTCTGATTTGGCAGCCATACATAAGGCAAAAAGGGAGTGGAGGTCAGGCCCTTCCTACTGGTCTCTTGCGGCCGAGCCGTATAGCGGAGTGGCGGTACTTTTTACCGCAGCGGTCGAATGCCAACGAGTAATTGAATTAGAAATGGGAAGGTGCCTGATCTTAGATGTCCTCATGAAGGGACAAGAATTGAGACTTGTAAACATCTATGGTCCCCAGTCAAAAAAGGACAGGAAGAGTCTCTTTATGAGGATCAAGCCCTACCTTTTTACCAGCCGCCAAGTTGTCTTTGGAGGTGACTTTAATACAGTCACGAGAGCCCGCGATAGGGGAGGCTCTGGAGACAGGCGGTTGACTTTTGATGGCGTCGCACTTAATAGTGTAGCTAGCGAGGCTCGCCTGGTGGATGTCCACATCCGGCACACCCCAGGCCACGAGGGGTTCACCTATTATAGAGGTCAGAGCAGGTCTAGAATAGACAGGTTTTATTTGAAGGAGGAAGCCATCTCTTCACCAGTGTCCGTTGTTGAGGTGGAATTCTCCGACCACTGTCTAATATTGTTTTCTCTGAATGTTGCAGAGACCCCCCGGATGGGCAGAGGTTTGTGGAGACTGAATTCATCATTCCTGGAGGAAGCAGAGATAAGACAGTCCTTTTGAGGATTTTCTGCAGAGCCAGGTACCATTACTGGATCTCTGTAGCAGTAAGTCAGAGTGGTGGGAGATGTTCAAGAGGAGGGCGGCGAGGTTCTTCCGTGAGCTCTCCAACCTCAGATGCCTGGACAGGTACCGCCTGTACAATGGCCTGAGGAGGAAACTCGAACATCTCGTTTCGACTGGAGGTAGCCGCGAGGAGATCTCCAGAGTGAAATCTTTACTCAAGACGTGCCAGTACGATAGACACGCATCCTTGGTTTTTGAGAGGGATTTCGGGAAGTACCGCTCGCCCGACCCTTACAGAAACTGTAGGATGTCAGTGAATAGTAAAGTGGTCACTGGACTGATCGATAGTACAGGATCCCTGAATCGATCCAGATCAGGGATTCTGGAGGTCGTCAGATCCTACTACTCGCAACTCTTGGGAAAGAGGGATCTAGATTCGGAAGTGATGTCGGCTTTCCTGGCTGAAACTGTCCCTGGGCCAGGGGTAGACACCTCTCTTGGCGTTTTGACAGAAGAGATCAGAGAAGAGGAAGTTAGACTGGCGATTGATGGGCTCCGGCCCAAAAAGTCGCCAGGTCCGGATGGATTAACATCCGAGTATTATAAGACCTTCAAGGACCTCTTGAGTCCCCTCTTGACGGAGGTATTAAATGAGTGTCTTTCCTCGGGCACTCTGCCAAAGTCAATGAGGAGGTCGGCCTTGATCATTCTGTCAAAGGGTAAAGACTCGAGCCGTATTGAGAACTGGCGTCCCATAGCGCTTCTCAATACGGACAGGAAGGTTCTGGCAAAAGTGCTGTTTAATCGGCTGGTCAAGTTTGCACCCCGGCTCCTCTCGGGGGCCCAGCATTGCTCTGTTCCAGGCCGTAGCACCTTTAGCGCTGTTCTCGGTGTCCGGGAGGCAGTGGAGCAGGGTAGGGCTGGTCACTGGGAGGGGTACCTGCTGTCCTTGGATCAGGCCAAAGCGTTTGATAGGGTTAATCACGAGTACCTCTGGTCAGTCCTTCTGAGATACGGCCTGCCAGTGGGGTTTGTTGATTGGCTGCGAACATTGTATGCAGGGGCTGAGACTTTCCCGCTAGTGAGCGGTTGGCCCGGCCGCCCTTTTGAGGTGGGGTCCGGCGTCCATCAGGGCTGTCCTCTAAGTCCCCTGTTGTATGCGTTTGCGATAGATCCCTTCCTTAGGAGGGTTGATTGTGGACCTATAGCAGGGGTCGGGATGGACCGGGCGGTGCCGGAGGCTACCCTGAGGGCAGTGGCATACGCCGATGATGTCACGCTCTTCGTGTCCTCGAGAGAGGAGGCGGAGTTTGTGGTGTCGGATGTGGACCGCTACTCGGAAGCTTCCGGGTCTATGGTCAACTGGGATAAGTGTGAAAGTCTCTGGTTAGGAAGGGGGGATCCTACGTTTGATCTCCCGGACACCCTTCCAGTGCCCCAAACTTCAGCAAAAGTACTTGGTATCAAATTCGGCCAGGGGGATTACCCCATGCAAAATTGGGTGGACAGGCTGGATGGTGCAACTCACAAGGTAAACCAGTGGAAGGGTTGGTCTTTGACCCTTCAGGAAAGAGTTAGCTTGATCAAAACATACCTGCTCCCTTTATTCATCTACCTGGGCAGCGTATGCATTTTGCCAGAACCTCTCTGGACTCGGGTCTACAACCTGTTCTTCCTAATGTTGTGGGGGAACAGGTTGAACCTGATCAGGAGAGATGTTACATAACCCCCCTAATCTCCTCGTGCGGTATCTATGGTCAACCCTGTGGTGTTTCTTGTAGACACCTTTTTTAAGATCAACATAGGCAACCTCTGGCAAGAGAGGGCTCCTCCGTAGGTCTACTCCTGCCGGGGATGGCTTCAGCCTTTCTTCCAGGAATGGGAGACAGGAGGGCGAGTGAAGGACCTTCGCACGCAGCACGGACATCTCCCGGCTTACGCTACCTTGGTTCTGAAGGTGATACGCCGGTGGGGTCTGGGGATGTGGGAGATCAGGACTCTGACGAGGAGGCTCCTCGACGAAAGAGTCCTGTTGACCCATTTCCAGAAGCCCTTGGCGCTCAAGGACTGCCCAAGTCGGGACCTGGAGGGAGGGTTACGTTTACTGAATTCAACCCGGGTCCCCTTGAAGTTTTGGGACTTGGCTTGGCGCTGCTTTCACGGGAGACTGTATGTAAGGGGTAACTTGAAGAGCAGGCCTCTGATTGACAGGGGTTGCCCCCGTCAGGAGTGCAGCGACGTGCTGGAAAGCATGGAGCATTTCCTGCTTCAGTGCTCCTTTAATACAGAGGTATACCAACGGGTAGGGGTCTCCATAGGCTGGCCTCATCTGGCACACTTCTCCTATGCGGAGTGGGCTTATGGAGCGTTCAGAGGCCTTGGTGGCAGGGACCGCTGCACTTTATTCCTAGTTAGCCTAGTGGTCAGGTTCCACATCTGGAGTGCACGGTGTTTAATCTCGACGGAGCTGAAAGTCCTCCCCGTGGATACGGTATGTAGGAACATCCTGGGTGACCTGGTGAAGGTGCGTTCTTTGGAGTATGAGAGGCTGGGCACATCTAAGGCTTCTCTCCTATGGAGAGGGCTTGTATTTCGTTAGGGACAGTTTTTTTTCTTAATTTTCTAGGGGCAGAGTAGGGAGAGAATAGGGACAGGATAGGGAGAGAGGAGGGATAGGGCATGGACAGTTCTATGAAGGATCAGACTGAGGGGCAGACTAAGGACAGTCTAGGGCAAATTAGAGAAAGAATAGGGAGAAAATGCAAGGGATAGTACATTATGATATCTGTGCCCGGCTTATCACCTCCAATCCCGGTGGGGGGCTGTGAGTGTACCATAAAGCTTTTTGTTTTGATTTGGGGAAGATGGAGTGAAGTAGGGCTGCAGGAGAGCCGACCTTAGGCTTTCGGGTTATGTTAATGTATATCGTGTATGTCATGTATATTGGCTAATGTATGTTTATATGTATATATTCACGTTCTGGGTGGTAGTTAGGTTGGGTGGGGGGTTGGGGGGAGTGGTTTCACGCCTTGAGCCGTAGCCTGGCACGTCCCGAACATTGAACTCTGGGCACGGACTGGTGGAGCGGGCATGGCCCCCAGGCTGCGGCAGGCAGAGTGTTGTACAGTTTATATATATATATATATATATATATATATATATATATATATATATATATATATATATATATATATATATATATATATATATATATATATATATATAAAAAACAAAACCCCGGTGTAGCTTGGCACGTCCTGAACTTTAGAACTCTGGGCACGGACTGGTGGAGCAGGCATGGCCCCCGAGCTGCACTGGGGACCAAAAAAAAAATTAAAAAAAAATTGAAAAACAATTTCTTTAGTTATTTTTGTATGCCGGTTGGCTTGGTCTTTATTTTCATATTTAGTTAATTATTGGTATATATATATGTTATGTTTACGTTATTGCCTAATTTTGTTTATGATGTTTCAGTGCGGTACGGCTGGACCTGTAGTTTTAGTTTTAGTTTTATCTTCTGGATAGCTGGATGCTCTTCTTTTAGGTATATTGTGTTGAGTGTGTGTGCGAGTGTACAGCAGGGGGGAGGGGAGTCCAGACATGGGGTTTTCTTTTGTTTGTGGACCATGGACTCTGGGTGAAGGGCCTTATCTCTGTATACGGTTGTATTATTATTATTTACTCTTGTTACAGTTTGCTTTTATTGTTATGTTTTATACTTTTATAATAAAAGATCTACAGGATGTAACTCAGGAGCAGTACAGGATAAGTAATGTATGTACATAGTGACTCCATCAGCACAATAGTGAGTGCAGCTCTGGAGTATAATACAGGATGTAACTCAGGATCAGTACAGGATAAGTAATGTATGTACACAGTGACTCCACCAGCAGAATAGTGAGTGCAGCTCTGGGGTATAATACAGGATGTAACTCAGGAGCAATACAGGATAAGTAATGTATGTACACAGTGACTCCACCAGCAGGATAGTGAGTGCAGCTCTGGAGTATAATACAGGATGTAACTCAGGGTCAGTACAGGATAAGTAATGTATGTACACAGTGACTCCACCAGCAGAATAGTGAGTGCAGCTCTGGAGTATAATACAGGATGTAACTCAGGATCAGTACAGGATAAGTAATGTATGTACACAGTGACTCCACCAGCAGAATAGTGAGTGCAGCTCTGGGGTATAATACAGGATGTAACTCAGGATCAGTACAGGATAAGTAATGTATGTACACAGTGACTCCACCAGCAGAATAGTGAGTGCAGCTCTGGAGTATAATACAGGATGTAACTCAGGATCAGTACAGGATAAGTAATGTATGTACACAGTGACTCCACTCTTTATGTCAATTAATTTTATATAGAATCCTAGAATGGTAAAGTTGGAAGGGACCTCCAGGGTCATCGGGTCCAATCCCCTGCTCAGTGCAGGATTCGCTAAATCATCCCACGCAAATGTTTGTCCAGCCTTTGTTTGATCACTTCCATTGAAGGAGAATTCACCACCTCCTGTGGTAACCTGTTCCACTCATTCATCACCCTCACTATCAGAAAGTTTTTTTTTAAATATCTACCGTATATACTCGAGTATTAGCCGAACCGAGTATAGGCCGATTCAATACGTTTTACCACAAAAAACTGGTAAAACTTATTGATTTGAGTATAAGCCTAGCTATACTCAAGTATATACTGGGTAAAAAAAAAAACTAAACGCAATACTCCCCTCTCAGCCGGCGTCTGTGTCCCTGGCGCGATGCTCTCCCCGGCGGTGCGAAAAGCTGCTTCAGTCTTTTCCCTGCTGTCATCTCCCTGGCTTGGTTTTGAATTCCCCCACCGTCAGTGCTGTGTAACTAAGCGCTGTGATTGGATCGAGCACCGGCCAATCACAGCCGATGCTTGAGAAACCAATCACAGCCATTCAGTGATGTAAGTCACTGAATGGCTGTGAATGATCGAGTGCCGGCTGCGATTGGCTTTTTTTTTTTTTTGTTTTTTTTTTGTTACTTCACTCGAGTATAAGCCCAGGGGGGACTTTTTCAGCACATTTTCTTGTGATGAAAAACTCGGCTTATACTCGAGTATATATGGTTATTTTGTGTCTGCTCTCTTTCATTTTCATCCCATTGCTTCTGGTCTTTCCTTGTGCAAACGAGAATAGGGCTAATCCCTCTGTATTGTGACAGCCCTTCAGATATTTGTAGACAGCTATTAAGTCTCCTCTCAGCCTTCTTTTTTGCAAGCTAAACATTCCCAGATCCTTTTACCGTTCCTCATAGGACATGATTTGCAGACCGCTCACCATCCTGGTAACTCTTCTCTGAACTTGTTCCAGTTTGTCTATGTCTTTTTTAAAGTGGGGTGCCTAGAACTGGACACAGTATTCTAGATGAGGTCTGACTAAGGAAGACTAGAGGGGGATAATGACCTCCCGTGATCTAGACGTTATGCTTCTATTAATACATCCCAGGATTGTGTTTGCCTTTTTAGCTGCTGCATCACATTGTTCACTCATGTTCAGTCTAGCAGCTGTTAGTATACCCAAGTCTTTTTCACATGTGCTGCTGCTTAGCCTAATTCCTCCTATTCTGTATGTGCTTTTGTTTCATTTTTCAGATATAGGATTTTGCATTTCTCCTTGTTAAATACCATTCTGTTAGTCGCTGCTCAATGTACAAGTTTTCCTAGATCTTTTTGAATACTCTCCCTCTCTTCCCTAGTGTTAGCTATCCCTCCTAGCTTTAAGTCATCAGCAAATTTGATCCGTTTCCCATCAAATCCCTCCTCCAGATCATTTATAAAAATGTTGAACAACACTGGGCCTAGGACAGAGCCTTGTAGTACCCCACTTGATACATTCTTCCACTTGGATGTGCAGCCATTTATGACCACTCTTTGAGTACGATCACTCAGCCAGTTGTGAATCTACCTAATAGTTGCCTCATCAATCCCATATTTGGTCATTTTTTTCAGTAAGTATGGTATGAGATACTTTGTCAAATGCTTTACTAAAGTCAAGATCTATTATAACCACTGCATTTCCTTGATCAACCCAGTCGGTGATTCTGTCATAAAAGGAAATTAGATTCGTCTGGCATGACTTGTTTGTTACAAACCCATGCTGTTTCTGGTTAATTACTCAATTTTTATCCAAGTACTTGCATACATGCTGTTTAATAATTTGTACAAAGATCTTTCCCACTATAGAAATCAGGCTTACAGGCCTGTAGTTTCCTGGATCCATCTTCTTCCCTTTTTTGAAGATACGGACAACATTTGCCCTCTTCCAATTTTTTGGGACTTCTCCTGTTCTCCATGAATTTTCAAAGATTGTGGCGAGTGGTTCAGCAATTACCTCCACTGCTTCCTTTAGTATCCTATGTGTCAGGACCGGCAGCTCGCAGGTCCGTTCCCTTGCGCCAGTCCGGTCACACAGGCAGCTGCCATGCGGCGCAGGGGAGCCCCAATCCTTGTCATGCCCCCTGGCCACCAGGCTCCTCCCCGCCGCCGGGTTGCTAGGAACCTCGGCTCCATGGCAACCCAGCACTCATCTTCTTCGCCTTCCGCAGGGCTGGGGGCAGGGTCCCCAGCATGGCTGGGTGTTCCCGGTGGTTGTCAGACTCCCCGCCCCAATCAGCTGCCGGGGCGGGAGCTCGGACAGGATTTAAACTTGTCTGTGTGTGCAAATGGTTGCCAGTGTTAGTTTGGTCTTCCAGCTGCCCCCCCGAATTGTTTGCCTCCTGTTGTAGCCCCAGCTTTCTGACTTTCTGCTTTCTGGACTTGACTTCGTTTTTGCCTGACCCCTTTGTACTGCATACCCTCCTATCGCCGACCCGGATAGGCTGACCATTCTATTGTTTGTCTCCCGTGTCCCGCTTCCCTAGTTGAGTGTAGGGACTGCAACCGAGTTGTCGTCCTGGACTTCCAGTATCCCGGACCCTGTCCTGACACTAGGATGTAAGTCCTCTGGACCTTGAGACTTGAATTAATTTACATTAGCTGTGTTTTCCCTCACCATCTCTCTGCTTATAGATAGCCTGCATTTCTTTATTCCCTTAATAGCACAGGGAAGCTTAATTGATGTTCTATCAACTTTCTGAGAGAAAACAGATACAAAATAAGTTCGGCCTTCTCAACATCATTCTTAATCAATTCACCATATTCATCTTGTAAGCATTCAATAGCATTTTTGACTTCTGTAATATGAAAATTCTATGTAACTTACCTTTGTAATATCCGGAGGTGAAGTGTCCATTTGCTGGACTACATCAGACATTTTCAGGTTTTTGTCCTCACTGCTTCTAAAGCAAATAATGGTTACAGAAAATACATATAAATTACTATTTTTAGAACTTTGTGTACAGTATAAAAGTGGGTGTGGTTAAGAGAAGTTGTAATATGAGTTAGCGTTGTAAAGGCGATGAAAATTTTTTTTGTAGCTGAATCCACTACCCATACTCCCTAATAAGCCACATTAAAGGATAAATGGCAGCAACAGGCTATGCATTACCAATGTAACAAACTTTAAATTGACATGTCATCAAAAATGTCAAGTTAAAGCATGCATATGCAATCATGTATAGAGATCAGTATGGGATAATGTATGTACACTGACTCCACCAGCAGAATAGCGAGTGCAGCTCTGGAGTATAATACAGGATGCAACTCAGGATCAGTACAGGATAAGTAATGTATGTACACAGTGACTCCAACAGCAGAATAGTGAGAGCAGCTCTGGAGTATAATACAGGATGTATATCAGGAGCACTACAGGATAAGTAATTGATATACACAGTGACTCCACCAGCAGAATAGTGGGTGCAGCTGTGGAGTATAATACAGGATGTAACTCAGAATCAGTACAGGATAAGTAATGTATGTACACAGTGACTCCACCAGCAGAATAGTGAGTGCAGCTCTGGTACAGGATAAGTAATGTATGTACACAGTGACCCCACCAGCAGAATAGTGAGTGCAGCTCTGGAGTATAATACAGGATGTAACTCAGAATCAGTACAGGATAAGTAATGTATGTACACAGTGACTCCACCAGCAGAATAGTAAATTCAGCTCTAGAGTAAAATACAGTGTGCTGTATATGTTACCACGTGTAGAGATCATCTGCGGAATGTTTATGCGGTTCTACAGAATTCTTTAGCTATAGTTAATTAGCAGAGGTTTAGACCCTTTCGTATCAAAGACCTTAATTTGTCTTTCTTTTTCTCTTCTGCTGATGTCGCCTTGCTGGAAGCTTCTAAGAATCTGAGGAGCATCTGGACGGAGTTGGAGGCGATGGATCGTAGCATCTCTTGGAAGAGGCAGTCGACCAGGGTGAGAAATCTCCTAAACCGCTCCTGCAGATTCCTCCATTCAGACTGCTCTGTGTAATTTGGCTTCTTAGTGGATTTAGATAAGAAAGGGTCCTTCAAGCCAACAGCCTCGGCCACCTGGAATGTGAAGAGTTACACATCACTGATGCACACCATCGGTTATATGTGGTTTTGTACAACTCTAGTTCTATGTTAATGTGTATAATGGTTATCCGCAGCTGTTTAATGGAGGAATTAGATTTGCTTCAGCGGTATAACACTTGCAGATTTGCCTGCAGAACCCACATCATAGGATGTCATGCAAAGCTGCATGCTCGGGGCTTGTACGGTGGCACTTGTAATCCCTATGGTTCCCTACTACAGAGCTGTAGGCACTTAATGTGCTGCCATATGGTCTCTCTGTACAGTACAGAATCTTCTTCCCTAGAAGCTATACTTTGGCTACATGGCATCCGATGGAGCGTGCAAACCTCCAGTAGTAGGGCCCCAAAGACTTCTATGGGGTCATATTACAGTTTCATACAAATCAGAGCTTAAACAGAGCTGCGATACAGCTGTGTGCAGGAGGGAACTGTGCTTTGCAGTTACATGAATATGTCCACATAAGCTGTTACGCGGACCCATCCTGTAACTGCTGAGATGTTGCAGTCTGTGCCTGTTTACTACGGTGGACACGACAGAGGAGATTGTAAGGATACCGGCTGGACACTCAACGACACAACGCAGCAGTCACCTCTCTTGGATATGAATAGTGGGTACTGGTGTATCTTGTCTCCACTGGAAATATGGGCAGAGACAAGGGTTTGTCCTGTGTGGAGAAATGGGTTAGTCTTGCAGAACATAGGGAATGCCTCAAGCTCCTGAGTGGCTGATGCTGGCCCCTCACCTTTTCCTGCCGATCTTCCCTCTTAGCCCTGACAGTGTGCACCGGCGGGACTGCTCCCCCGCTGTCAGGGTCCAGCGGCGGGCCGGCGTCTACCCCTCTACACTGCAGTGGGAGGCCAGTGTCTTCCCTACCTGCTGCGCCGCTGTCAGTGTCCACCGTCGGGACTGTTCCCCCGTTGTCAGTGTCCCCAGTGGGCTGGTGTGCTCCCTTCTTCACTGCCCTACTGCGCCGCTGTTAATGTCCTTGGCAACATGTCCTCGGCGCGAGCGGGGGGTGGGGGTGGCAACATGTACAGCAGCGGCATGCAGGGTAACAGCAGGGAGACACCCCTAGCTTCCAGTGGAGACAAGATATACCAGTACCCGAATAGTGTCTACCAGTATTCAGATACCCCCAGAACTTAAAGTGCACAGTGATTACACCAGCAGAATAGTGAGTGCAGCTCTGGAGTATAATACAGGATGTAACTCAGGATCAGTACAGGATAAGTAATGTATGTACACAGTGCCTACTAGCAGAATAGTGAGTGCAGCTCTGGAGTAGAATACAGGACGTAACTCAGGATCGGTACAGGATAAGTAATGTATGTACACAGTGACTCCACCAGCAGAATAGTGAGTGCATCTCTGGAGAAGGTTGGGTGTTTGAGAGCTCTGCAAGATCCAGGGTGTGGTCACCAGTGAGAGGAGAACATACCCAGCAAAGGCTACAGGTGCTGGGCTTGCTCCAGCCATGGAGTCCCGGACCTCCTCCTTCTGGTTTCAGTCGGGGGGAGGGAGGACTGCACCCCAGGAGGGGAGAACATCTGGTCCGAGTGGCAGCAACGTCACCCTGACTCCCCCTGGAGGAGCCTAAGATGACTCACTGCCAGAGGAAGAGAGTAGAGGACCATGCTGAAAAACAACGTACGCAGGCAAGTTGGACTGATCGCAAGGAGGGCGAGTCGGCGACGGATGTGGCAACCCGTATTGCCAAATATATGAAGGACTATGGGAATGTCGGGAGGCAGCTGAATGAATATAGGCAGGAGCTGCGCATTGCCCGCTATGATGCAGAGCGGGCCAGATCCCGTACTAGGAAATTGGCCATATCACGGCAGATTAAAGCCTGTGAGGAGGCTATTGACTTTTATAAAGAAGAAAGGGAAAAAATACTGCAAAGAAGTGGACCTTTCAAAGAGAAACTGTTAAACGATGAGAGGTTTAGCAAGATGGCGTCGGTGAGCAGCTGTAGAATTAAAGAGCGCTCTGCCAGGCACTCAAGCAGCAGCTCGGGAGAATCTGACAGTGCTTAGGATGGGCGAGCTGGGTGTTCGGTGAGCGGCAATCATCACTTCCAGGTGGGGCTACTGGGCCCAGCATCCCAGCTGAACAGGTCAGCCTGCCCCCCACGTCGGGCGAATCTGACCTGGGAGGACACAGATGACAGCTGCAGCAGCGGTGTAGAGGGGGCGCTAATAATGCGGCAGATTCAGCTGCAAGAGTCCCCAGAGAGGCTGCAGTCCTTCTAATTTGGAAAGGATTTGCCCCCAGAAACATCTAGCAAGAAGAGGAGGAGAAAGGAAAAAACATATATTCAAGAAAAATTTGTTTATGTCACTAAGCACTCTGGTTTCGCTGCAAAGTCAGACCAGAGTGGTAACCCTGAGCTCCTAGTCCCGGGCTCTGTGGTGGGTCCGGTGTTGGGGACTGGGGTAGAGAGGTTTAATGTGGCCCAAAACTCCAAGCCCGCTTGTGCCATTAGTGGGAATGGAGGAGTAAAGGAGGTAGAGAAGAGCGTTGGGAAAGCGAAGGGTCACAGCCAGTCTAGAGGTGCTGGCGCTGGTGGTCACGTCCCAGTGGGAGGGGGGGGGGGTGATCCGGCGCCAGGTCTCACCTGTGGTGGCTTGGCTGTCCCCCCTGTGTCCCTAAAGCGCCTTTCAGGTGCAGAGGGGGCGCAGTGGGTGGTGGCCGGGTCTGCCAATCCTCCCACCCATGGTAAACATTTGCCTGTTGTGGGAAGTAAAGTTGGAAGAACTACAACTCCCAGAGTGGCTTAGGTGGGCGGAGCTACAGCCACCAAAACCAAGAGAAATGTTGAAAGGCCAGATACGGAAGCTGCTGGTGTGCATCTTCAGCCACCCACTGGAGGTGCCATGGACTTGCCCTCTGGGCAGAAAGGGAAAAATAAGGGTAAAGGTAAAATGGGTCCTGTTCCAGCAGCTAATGCAGATGTGAGTGAGATAACGGATGTGGCTGTTGGTACCCCAGTTACCCCTGTTGCCCCTGCTCCTGCAGGGACCCTGGGAACTACAGGTGTCCCCGATTCCCTGGTTAGTACGTCCTCTTGTGTACAGGTGGGTGGGGCTTTGGAGGGTAGTCAGGGGGTGGGTCAGGATCCAGTCGCCCCTCCAGCGGCGTCAACATCTGGTAGAAGGTATATACCAGTGTCGCTGCTGGAGGGAGGGGAGAGGCGTCCTCCTTGTCTTTGGGCTCTGGGGACAGCGTTTTGCAGTAGCACCTCCTGGAGGCCTTGGGGAGGGGGGAGAGCTTGATAAATGTAGGGGGTAGAGTAGTGGATTTGTCTCTATGGACTCGGTGCCTTCCGAAAGCAAAAGGGAGAGACCGTATGGTCCCTGCCGACAACCGGGCAGGACATTGGCCGTAGGAATGTGGCTCGTCTTCAGTGGAGAGGCGATGATGCATGCCCCTCAAGGAGTAAGGTGGTAGAGCTTCTGCTAAAGATGGGGTTCAGGGCGAATGACATCTAGGCCTTGATCCATCTTTACGGAACGTCTGAGTTCGACATCAGCTTTGCTCACCCAGAGGGCCCTGAGCTCATTTGGGGGAACTACGAGTTGATTAAGAACGAGCCCGGCTGGTGCGGTTTCGCTGCACGAGTAGTAACCCGCCAGACTGGAGTCAAGAGAGTGACCGTTTTGACTCATAACGAGTCCCTCTCTTGTTTTGATATTATGACTTGGCTAAGTCGTTATGGTAAGGTGGTAGACATGCCCAATAAGAACCGGGACGAACACGGCATCTGGTCAGGAGCCTGGACGTTTATGGTGAAACTAAAGCGTTCAGCGAACTCGGTGGCCCACATACCATCTGCGGCCTTCCTCGGTCGGGATCGTATCTTGGCCTTCTACCAGGGGCAGCCGAAGCTTTGTCACAAGTGTGGCGACCTCACACATTTGAGTGCCGCCTGTAAAGTCATCAAGTGCGCTCTGTGTGGCGAGGTAGGTCATCTTGCGGCATCTTGTGCAGAGATTAGGTGTCACCTGTGTGGTGACCTCGGTCACTCATTCAGTCGCTATCCACGCTCTTTCACCCCAGAGGAGGAGAGCCGTGAGGTTGCCTCTGCAGTACAGGGGACCAGCAGAGGCGATGGAGCCCCGGAGCCAAGGAGGAACAAGCATGCTGGAGCTGCCAAGCTGAGGCGCCAAGAAAAGCGCAGAAGGAGCAGGGAGCTGGTGGAAACTCAGGAGGCAGGTGGGTCAATGCTGGCCCCTGCTCTGGATGCAAATCATGTAGCTGAGGCTCCAGGGAACAGGACAGGGAATTGGATGAGGAGGTCAGGAGGATCCAAAGGGAGGAGGCTGCCACTTCTTCAGATTCCTCCCACTATACTAGTGTGGGTGGGGATGACAAGGAGTAGTGAAAGAAAAAATGCAAGCAGGGAACCGGGAAAGGAAAAAAAGACTTAAAGGAAAACTTTTCCTACACGAGGCCAGAGGCAGAAAGGTAATCCCAACTCTCCTCTTTTCGAGCTCTCCAATAGGTTCCAAACTCTCTCCTCTTCTTCAGAGGAGGCAGACAGTGAGGTGCCTAGGACAAAGGTGAGACCAACAGGGGGCGCTGAGTCTATCTCTTGTGAGGGTTCAGTAACCTCCAAGGGGAAGGCTGGCCTGAAGCCCCACGGCAAGGAGGACAGGGTCGAGGAGCCCCTTGCTCTGGACCTTTCAATAAGCAAAAACCGTGGCAAGGGGTCATCCTCAGACCCTGAGGAGAAGGGGGGTGGGAAGAAGAAAGCCATCTAACTTGATCACCAATGATTGCGGCACCCGCTCCGTTGACGCTGGCATCCATTAATGTTGCCAGAATTAAGTCTGATATGGCTAGATTTGCGGCCTTTGATTTCCTTGGCCGCGTTGAAGCCGACATTTTATTTTTGCAAGAGACCAGGCTGCCAAATTTGGCAGCTGTGCATAAGGCAAGGAGGGAATAGAGATCTGGTCCATCTTACTGGTCTCTTGCGGCCGAGCCATATAGCGGAGTGGGGGTGCTTTTTACCGCAGCGGTTGAATGCCGACGGGTTATCGAGTTAGAAATAGGGAGGTGCCTGATCCTAGATGTTCTCATGAAGGGACAAGAGCTTCGGCTAATCAACATCTACGGTCCCCAAGCCAAGCAGGACCGCAAGGATCTCTTTATGAGTATCAAGCCATACCTTTTTACCAGTCGGTAGGTGATCTTTGGGGGTGACTTTAACGCAGTCACGAGGACCCATGAGAGGGGAGGCTCCCTAGGTAAGCTGACTTATGATAGCGTCGCGCTTAATAGCATAGCTAGTGAAGCCTGCCTGGTGGATGTCCACATCCGACACACCCCAGGCCATGAGGGGTTCACCTATTATAGAGGCGAGAGCAGGTCTAGAATAGACAGGTTTTATTTGAAGGAGGAAGCCATCTCTTCACCAGTATCTGTTGTTGAGGTGGAATTCTCTGACCACTGTCTGATTTTGTTTTCCCTGAATGTTGCAGAGACCCCCCGGATGGGCAGAGGCTTATGGAGGCTGAATTCGTCACTCCTGGAGGAAGCAGAGATAAGACAGTCCTTTGAGGATTTTCTGCAGAGCCAGGTACCATTACTGGATCTTTGTAGCAGTAAGTCAGAGTGGTGGAAGATGTTCAAGATCAGGGCAGCGAGGTTCTTCCGCCAGCTCTCTAGCCTCAGGAGCCTGAGTAAGTACCGTCTTTATCAGGGCCTGAGGAGGAAATTCGAACATCTTGTCTCGACTGGAGGTATCCGAGAGGATATCTCCAGAGTGAAGTCTTTGCTCAAAGGGTGCCAGTATAATAGGCACGCATCTTTGGTTTTTGAGAGGGATTTCGGGAAGTACCACTCGCCTGACCCTTACAGAAACTGCAAGATGTCAGTGAATCGTAAAGTTGTGACTGGACTGATCGACAGTATGGGATCTCTGAACAGGTCCAGATCAGGGATTCTGGAAGTCGTCAGATCCTTCTACTCGCACCTTTTGAGAAAGAGGGATCTAGATTGAGATGTGATGTCAGCTTACCTGGATGAAGCTGTTCCTGAGCCAGGGGATGACATCTCCCCTAATGTTTTGACAGAAGAGATCAACGCAGAGGAAGTTAAACTGGCGATTGATGGGCTTGCGCTCAAAAAAAAAAAAATCGCCAGGACCGGATGGCTTAACATCTGAGTACTACAAGACCTTTAAGGACCTCTTGAGTCCCCTCTTGACTGAGGTTTTCAATGAGTGTCTTTCCTCGGGCACTCTGCCTAGATCAATGAGGAGGTCGGCTTTGATCCTTCTGTCAAAGGGTAAAGACTCGAGCCGTATTGAGAACTGGCGTCCCATAGCGCTTCTCAATACCGACAGGAAGGTTCTGGCAAAAGTGCTGTTTAATCGGCTGGTCAAGTTTGCACCCCGGCTCCTCTCGGGCGCCCAGCATTGCTCTGTTCCAGGCCGTAGCACCTTTAGTGCTGTTCTAGGTGTCCGGGAGGCAGTGGAGCAGGGTAGGGCTGGTCACTGGGAGGGGTACCTGCTGTCCTTGGATCAGGCCAAAGCGTTTGATCGGGTTAATCACGAGTACCTCTGGTCTGTTCTTCTGAGGTATGGCCTGCCAGTGGGGTTTGTCAATTGGCTCAGGACATTGTATGCGGGGGGCTGAGATTTTCCCGCTAGTGAACGGTTGGGTCGGCCACCCATTTCAGGTTGGGTTTGGCGTCTGTCAGGGTTGTCCTCTGAGCCCCTTGCTGTATGTGTTTGCCATTGATCCCTTCCTTAGGAGGATTGATGGTGGGCCTATGGCGGGGGTCGGGATGGATCGGACGGTGCCGGAAGCCACCCTCAGGGTGGCAGCATACGCTGATGACGTCACCGTCTTTGTGTCCTCGAGAGGGGAGGCAGAGTACGTGATGGCAGAGGTGGATCGCTACTCGGAAGCATCTGGGTCCGGCATCAACTGGGATAAGTGCGAAAGTCTCTGGTTAGGAAGGGGAGATCCTACATTTGGTCTCCCAGACACCCTTCCAGTGCCCCAGGACTCGGCTAAAGTTCTCGGCATCAAATTCGGCCAAGGAGGTTACCTGGGTGGTAAGGCTCGATGGTGCCACTCAGAAGGTGGCCCAGTGGAAGGATTGGTCTTTGACCCTTCGGGAAAGGGTTAACCTGATCAAAACATACCTGCTCCCTTTATTCATCTACCTGGGCAGCGTATGCATTTTGCCAGAGCCTCTCTGGACCCGGGTCTACAACCTGTTCTTCCTAATCTTGTGGGGGAACAGGTTGAACCTAATTAGGAGAGATGTCACATATCACACGAGGAGACTAGGCGGGTTATCTATGGTCAACCCCGTAGTATTTCTTGTAAACACCTTTGTTAAGATCAATATAGGCAACCTCTAGCAAGAGAGGGCTCCTCCGTGGGTATTCTCCTCTTGGGGATGGCTTCAGCCTTTCTTCCAGGAATGGGAGACTGGAGGGCGAGTGAAGGATCTTCACACGCCGCACGGGCATTTTCCGGCTTACGCTACCGTGGTTCTGAAGATGATACGTCGGTGGGGTCTGGGGATGTGGGAGATCAGAACTCTGTCGAGGAAACTCCTCGATAAGAGGGTTCTGTTGACCCATTTCCAGAAGCCCCTGGCGCTCAAGGACTGCCCAAGTCGGGACCTGGAGGGAGGGTTACGTTTATTGAATTCTGACAGGATCCCCTTGAAGTTTTGGGACTTGACTTGGCGCTGTTTCCACGGGAGACTGTATGTAAGGGGCAACTTGAAGAGCAGGCCGCTGGTGGATAGGGGTTGTCCCCGCCAGGAGTGCAGCGATGTGCTGGAAAGCATGGAGCATTTCCTGCTTCAGTGTCCCTTTAATACAGAGGTATACAATCGGGTGGGAGCCTCCATTGGTTGGCCCAGGTTGGCACGCCTCTCGTATGCGGAATGGGTCTATGGGGCATTCAGGGACCTTGGTGGCAGGGACCGGTGCACTTTATTCTTAGTCAGCCTAGTGGTCAGGTTTCACATTTGGAATGCACGGTGTTTAGTGTCGACGGAAGAGAAAGTCCTCCCCGTGGATGAGGTGAATAGGAACATCCTGGGTGACCTGGTGAAGGTGCGCTCTCTGGATTATGAGAGGTTGGGCACGACTAAGGCCTCTCTCCTATGAACAGTTTTAGGGACAGTTTTCTTATTGTTAGGGTCTTTGTAGGGACAGAATAGGGAGAGGTAGGGACAGTTTCTCTGAGGGTAAGTTTTAGGGAAGGAGTAGGGACATTGTAGGGACAGATTAACTATAGGGATAGTTTTTCTCTATGTGGTCGGTGCCCGGCTTACCATATCCAGTCCTTGTGGAGGGCTGAGTGTGACACTAGTAGAGTTTTTGTTTTCGGTCAAAGATAAAGTATGTACGGTTGCAGGTAACTGAACCTTAGGCTTTCGGGTACTAATATGTAGTGTTGGTTTGTAGTTGTGTAGTATAAAGAGATGTCATATGTTTTGTTTTGTATATAGGGTTAGGGGTTTTAGATAGGTTGGGTGGGGGCTTATTGGGGGGAGGGGGAGGATTTATGCCTCAGCCGTAGCTTCACACGTCCCGGACAATGAACATTGGGCACGGACTGTTGGTGCGGGCGTGGCCCTCAGGCTGCGGCGGGCAGGGCGTGTATTCTGGTGCAGCTTGGCTCGTCCTGGACATAGACATTGAGCATGGACTTGGGATGCAGGCGTGGCTCCCAGGCTGCACCATAGGGGTCTTGTTTGGGGTGGTGGTGGTTTTGTCTGTTTATAGGCTTAGTTTAGGATTATGTAAGGTT
Organism: Eleutherodactylus coqui; assembly: GCF_035609145.1. Taxonomy (NCBI): domain Eukaryota; kingdom Metazoa; phylum Chordata; class Amphibia; order Anura; family Eleutherodactylidae; genus Eleutherodactylus; species Eleutherodactylus coqui. The sequence continues at coordinate 15,284,948 of NC_089839.1, read as the reverse complement.
TTATTCCTTAGGTGGTGGACATCACAAAAAAAAAAAAAAAAAAATTATTAAAATGTAAAATAAAAAAATAAAAAAATTATATATATATATATATATATATATATATATATATATATATATATATATATATATATATATATATATATAAAAAAGGACCAAAAAAAGGGTATTGGGTTGTTCTTGTTATTATTATTACTTTTTGTTGTTAGTACTATTGTAATTATTATATAATTGTTTTGGCGTGGAATTTTCGTTTATTACTCAAGTTTTCTTTCTTCCTTTTTGGGATTTCAGGCTGGATCCTGTGAGTTAGGGATGTTTTCTTACATGTGGGTATACTGTTATATGTAGTATGTAGTGTATATGTATTGGTGAGGATGAGTGAGTAGAGTTTTGGAGTGTACGTTGGTGCAAGTGTGCTGTATATATTATTTGGACCAGATGGACCTTTTGGTTTTGTTCCTTTGTCCTGAAGTAAGGCAAAGTACAGATAACAAGTGATAATTTGTTTTTGTTTTATGTTTATGCCTTATGCCAAGTGAGCGATATTTAATGTTCTGTTTATTGTTATGTTTTTCACTTTTATAATAAAAAAGATCTACAGGATGTAACTCAGGATCAGTACAGGATAAGTAATGTATGTACACAGTGACTCCACCAGCAGAATAGTGAGTGCAGCTCTGGAGTATAATACAGGATGGAACTCAGGATGAGTACAGGATAAGTAATGTATGTACACAGTGACTCCACCAGCAGACTAGTGAGTGCAGCTCTGGAGTATAATACAGGATGGAACTCAGGATGAGTACAGGATAAGTAATGTATGTACACAGTGACTCCACCAGCAGAATAGTGAGTGCAGCTCTGGAGTATAATACAGGATGGAACTCAGGATGAGTACAGGATAAGTAATGTATGTACACAGTGACTCCAGCAGCAGAATAGTGAGTGCAGCTCTGAAGTATAATACAAGATGTAACCCAAGAGCAGTACAGGATAAGTAATGTATGTACACAGTGACTCCACCAGCAGAATAGTGAGTGCAGCTCTGGTGTATAATACAGGATGTAACTCGGGATCAGTACAGGATAAGTAATGTATGTACACAGTGACTCCACCAGCAGAATAGTGAGTGCAGCTCTGGGGTATAATACAGGATATAACTCAGGATCAGTACAGGATAAGTAATGTATGTACACAGTGACTCCACCATCAGAATAGTGAGTGCAGCTCTGGAGTATAATACAGGATATAACTCAGGATCAGTACAGGATAAGTAATGTATGTACACAGTGACTCCACCAACAGAATAGTGAATGCAATAGTGAGGAGAAAGATACACTGACTGTAGAGATGAGACAAGACTGGACTAAAAAAACATGGAGCAAAACACGTTGAAATAACAAACTAGACAAAACTAGTCACTGGGGACACCCCTGAAATATAACTTTTGATAGAATAAAACTAAAAAACTAAAGGCCAATATAACAAAAAAAACCAAATCAGATAAACAGAATCCAGGTTGCTAAGCATGCAATCCTAGACCAATCTGTTAGTAGATTGTAAGCTCATGGGAGACCGCATTGATCAGATACAAGAAGACGGAGAAATTACAGAAATGGTCAATAAGTTTACTGAAATCTAATGCGCCCCCCAGAGTGCAAATAGGAAGCCCGCTGCAGGTGAATTTCCAAATCCTGAAAGATGAGCATGTTCCTACATCTGGCAAATAGAATGGGAAGCATGGAAGCTGTGAACTAAGGCGACCTCGGATCGGCACATCAAGCCCAAGCTCACTCCCCAAGTAAAATAGCTCAAATATGCAAATACCAACAAGCTCTAAACACCTCGATCCCCAAATGTCAATCCCTTAGATTAAGGAGGAATTGTACTGATGATGATTGCTTCAGGATGGAATCGATACATATGAAGAATAGATTTTTAAAACGTGGTTATACAGAGAGAGTCGTATCTGAAGCCTTTAACCCCTTCTTGCTGTAGGACATACATTTACATCCTGCAGCATTAGGGTATATATGAAGAAAGATCGTGGGGCAATCTCTCTTGATCGAGTGTGGTTGCTGGCTGTTTCTTACAGCCAATACCCGGCGGCAACAGCTCCAATCAGCTGCAGGGCTGATCAGAGCTGTTAACCCTTTAAATGCCACTGTCGATTCTGACAGCATCATTTAAATCCTCCGATGAGATCGCAGGGAGCTATGCGGGTGTCATGGCAGCCGGGGGCCTTCTGAATGGCCCAAGGGCTGTCCTGGCAAAACGCTTGTTAGGCCACACCCTCCCCAATCAACGTATGATGTAATGCTGTGGTATTACATCGTACTGCAGGAGTGATCAAAGCATCGCAAATTGTTGTCCCTTCTGGGGACTAAAAGAAAAAAAGTAAAAACAAGATCATTAAAGTTTTACTAAATTATAAAAAAAAAGTTATAAAAGTTTACACCCCTCCTTTTGACATATGTATAATAAAAGAATCTAAATCATAAAAGCAAAATATATATTTGGTATCCCCGAGACCGTAAAAGTCTGTTCTATTTAGCCCGCACGATGCACATCGTCAGAAAAAAAAGCCATAAATGCACTTTGCTGGTCACCCCGTCTCCAAAAAAAAAAAATGCAATAAAAAGTGATCAAAAAGGCATATGTATTTCAAAATGGTACAAACGCAAACTACAGGACATGCCGCAAAAAATGAGCCCTCACACAGCTATGTCAACGGAAAGATAAAAAAGTTATTGCGCCAGCAGAAAATTGTTTAAAAAATTAAAATGACTTTGAAAAAAAATGTAGTGCGGCAAAAAACCAACTATATAAGTTTGGTATCGTAGTAATCGTACCGACCCATAGAATTAAGTTATCGTGTCGTTTTTGTTGCAGAAACAAGACACACCAAAAGATGGTGGATTTTCATTTTTTTTCTCATTTTACTCCACTTGCTTGTATGATATTAATCACCTTCATTATATGTCCCAGGATATCTGTCCCTCTACTGCACTTTGACTTATGGCTATTCCTCTGACAGTCTTGTCTTATTTCACTGTTCCTAGAGGCTGTGATTTGTCTTTTTTCAGAGCAAAACATATTTTGTATTTTCGCCACTAGGGGCATATGTATCAGTATTTAGCCCTCTTCACTCCTACATTCTTTCGCTGCAGCGCAGAAGTGTTTCGGTGCGTGCGCGGTGAGATTCTTTCGGCACATCTTTTCTACATCGGCCTTTCCTTGTGTTCTCGCACAGCTGTCACCTATTGGTTGGTGAAGCCAAGCCCCTGTAAATGAGTGGCGGCTGCTGGGCTATTTAAACCGGATGTCTTTCTGGCATACTGGCTGTTTAACTTTAGGCGATCTAGAACTATTGAACTTGAGCTGTCTAACCTAGGCTGAGCTATTGCGCTTGGGGCTGTCTAGAATCATTGCGCTTGGGGCTGTCTAGAATCATTGCGCTTGGGGCTGTCTAGAATCATTGCGCTTGGGGCTGTCTAGAATCATTGCGCTTGGGCCCATCTAGTCTTTTTTCATCACTGAGCCATTTAACTCTGGAACTATTGAGTCTTTTTTTCACCAAATGGTTGAGGCCATCTAAAGCGGTTCAACTTCAGGCTATTCAGTCATTTTTCATCACTATAGTTTCAGACTTTCTAGACGTTTAGAGATTGTTGGCATCTTCATATATGAGCTATTTTACTTGAAGACTGAGCTTGAGCTAAGGCCCAATGTCCAGAGGGGGCATTCCGCTCCAGATTCCGCAGCAATAAGTCTCCATAGCATGCTATGGTAAAATGATCCTTCATGTCCACAAGCGGAAACGAACTGTGGTTTCCGCTCGCGGAAGGCCTGCCATGATGGGAAAGACCATGGGGAAGCCAAGATGGATGTCACGGGTGGCTCTGCGATCTCTCCTACCAGCAGCGCCATCTAGGCCTAGCTCAGCCGCTCACAGTACATAAACGTAGCAGTGGAAAATATGAATATCACGTGACGCCAGTGGCTCTTCAAGGCCGCTATTCACACGGCGCCAAATAAAGAGTTTACAATCCAGTCATGAATATTGCGGAAAAACAACCGGAGGTTCAGGGCTGCACTTTACTCACAACTCTAAAGCATTGATTCTTCATTGGGTAATAAATTGTGCGGAATCCACAATCTTTTTTACAGATTTTCTCCCACACCTTCATCTTTACACTCTTACTAGGAGACACTCTTCCCTCCGAACTCTGAATGTCTGCAGTCTCAGTTATCTGATAGACTGTCCATGGGGTATGAACTCTCGACTTATTAACAGCATTCACTCAAGTTTCTTATTTTGCTCTCAGGCTTCTTAAGTTGTTTCCCTTCTTTTTCTGTGGCAGGAGAACCGTTACTCCATGCTCAGCTTAGCGCAGGCACGTCCACCTCCTCCGACTAAATTTCCTCAACTCCCTACTCTAAACTCCGCCTCCAAAACTACCCAAGTCTCTCAACCATGTCACACGCAGCTAAAGGGATACACACACAAGACTCACTCACAACAGTCATCCACATACATACACACTTCAGCTTCGGCCCATTACAGGCATTTGATTTCAGTATGCTAATTGACGGTTTCCGTAATTTCACTGTCTATTTGTATCTGATCAATGCAGTCTCCCATGAGCTTACGATCTGCTAACAAATTGGTCTAGGATAGCATGTTGAGTAACCTGGACTCTTTTTGTGTGATTTGTTATTTTTGTTATTTTAGACCTAAATTTTTAGTTTTATCCTATTAAAAGTTATATTTTAGGTGTGTCCCCATTGACTTTGCTTATATACTGACATTCTCCTTGGCAATGCTGTTGTAGTGGCCCAGAACACCATCCTGGTCCCCTCCATAAATGTCATCCAAGTTTTGCCCTATGTAGATGCACTGTGCTAAGCTTGTCTTGTCATATCCAGTGTGTGTTGCACAGCTGTGGCGCTTGAGACGTTAACAGTAATAAAATCCTTGTCTGCATGTAGATGTATCAGTTTGTCATGTCATGCGGTCTGAGTGAAGGTATAAATGTGAGCGCATAAGAGCAGAAAGCAGAGTTCTGTCTTCAATCTGTAAGTGCCATCTTGTTCGGGGACCCAAGAGAGTGCTAACAAAGAGCCACATAGAAGCACCTTCAGCTTCCATATAGATGAAGATAGAGGAAGAGGAGCGATATCCCATAGCTTTTGGAGTGTGCATGTGAATGGAGTGAGTCCCACCATCAAGAGAGAGAGAGCCCTACAATAATTCTGAGCAGGTACCAGTTCACACTGCAGGCTGTTCCTGTGCCGCTGTCCAACATCAGGATCACCGCACAGAGGTACTTTACTGAGTTACACTCACGCACTTGCCATACGGGGTGTTTAATGCTTCAGCCTTTTGTGTTAGTAATTGTCTGCCTGAGACTGTGGAGTGACCCCTTCCTCCTCTGGAGTGCTTCCAATCCAGTGCTGTACAGATAATGTGGACTGTAGGGCCGGTTTTCATCCTGTGTATCCTCCTGACCACTGAGCTCTAACTTGCTGCTACTTAAAGAGAACTGTACCTGCATTACCTGTTGTAAAAGTTTATTATACAGTAAAAGTTATACAGGGCCCTAACCGTTCCTGGGGACCCGGAGTACTATACACAAGTCCCTGTGTTCTTTTCTCGGCCGCGTAGCATACCAGTGTGTGGGAACGGTGGCGTCACTGGTGGAGTGATACGTACTACCGCACTACCCCTATCAACCTGTTTATTGGCATTCCCCAACCTAGGGGTGTTGAAGCCGGTCTGTGATCCTACTCTGGTTTTGGCTGTGTTATCCTTCCAGGACCAGAGCCTGGTAAGTGCCGCTGTGACAAGCCAGCACTTATCCCTCCCAGCTCTTCACGTTAGCCAGGTGCCCAGGGTCACCCTTCTTGGGTGTTGCACTGTGACTTGACTAGACAAGACTGGACTAGAACAAGTTACTTAGAACTAGAATATGGAATCCTGGATAGAACGCATGTTTTTACAGCTATCAACCGCACCATACTGCAGAAGCCAACAGTATTTAAAGAGAGGTGAACTTATAAGACCCTCCTCTCTGTAATGATTCTGAGCATGTGGTCCGCTGATCAATGAATCAGAGCAACTGCCCCAACAGAAAGTTAGGGTGTGTTCCCACGTAACAAAAAATTCCGCCCAGCTATGCCTGACAATAGCCACTCAATCTTGACGACCTTATCGGGTAGATTGTCCTTCCACTGGCTGCCACGGCTGAACAGATTCTCAGCCGCAAGTGGTTTTTGTTTTTTGGGAAGGCGGCCTTAGGTAAGAAGGAGATGACTATGCCGCAGGGAAAGGACTACGCCGCAGGGGTCGTCCTGCTGCTTGCAGCAGAGGTGTAGTATTGCATGTAGATGATGGGGGTTCCTGAGCGGAGCGCTCCCATCTATCACATCCAGATCCCCTAAAACAGCACATGGACAGGGCCTGTCCTAATATACCAGCACCTTGAAAGAAAACAATCTTATTTTCTTCTAGTGAAACTATAACTTTTTCATGCGGTGGAGAATCTAGTCTTGTACCTTGAATAACGTTTGAGCGATAACCTTAATCAGGGTTTCTCTGAGCGCCTGCAGTCTGGTCAGGGCGTTATCACTCGCTTCGCTCTGAATGTCACAGAAGTCCTTCAGGAAATAGGTGCACGAGTGATCCAGCTGCGGACAGGAAGAGTTTATTACACCCAATGTCATTCAGAAGTCCTGCATACGAGATGAGACAAGTCCACGAGATGGGACAGCAGGTGTTCACACACGTTTACTGACCCCGCCTACTTGGCCGGTACATCTACAATAGGAGGCCTCTTTTAGACCTTTTTCCAAGGCTACTTTAAAGGGGTTGTCCAGGAATTCAACAACATAGCTGCCATCTGTGCAGCCTGTGGAAGCCCATCCTAGGAGCTCATCTCTAGACAAGCGGAGGAGGGGTGGGCGTGGCCTGGGGTGGGGCCTAACCCCACAATGTTTTGCCATTTTTTGGTTGAATAGTAAGCCTGAGAGGAACTACCTGTGTAGTGCAAGGTCCCACTCTGGTCTAGAGATAGTCAACCCTTCGTAGGACGGTTTTACACAGGCTGCATGGATGGTGGTCATTTTGATGAATTCCTGGACTATCCCTTTAAGTTCCTCATCCACCCCTGGCCCTTTCTCTTTGACATCCATAGATAAGACCCTGCAAAAGCAGATGTACAACATCATGGCCTCACTTTCTGTTGGTTCAATAAATGAAAATGGCTGACAAAGATTTTTTCTAGAAAGTTTTATATCGCTAGGCGGGGGATAATCTACTTTTGGGAGATGCTTGCCTTTAGTTAAATCTGTATAAATCGGGTTCCTTACTTTAATAAGTAAAATAGGTAAATCTCCATGTTGGATAGTCATGGCGCCCTCACACAGTGTCTGGAGGTACAGCAGGCAGCCCTGGAAGAGCTCATCAGCAAGGAACAGGTGGCGGAGAAGCAGCGCCCTATACAGCAATAGTGCAACAAGTATCAGACAAAGATTCCGAAATATTGGTAATAAAAAATATCTCTTAAAGGTAAAGTGACATCAGAAAACAACCTCTTGTATAAATCATAAATCAAGAATTTTTGATGCTTTTTTTACATTTTCTATATCTATTTTTAAAAAATCCTAATTCATCATCTATGGTTGTGCTGCTACTGCAAGACCTTTGATCTTTGCTGCTGTCTGTCCCTGTATGTACAGAGGAGCACCTGCTCCCCGGAGAAGATATGTGAGTGATCCCCAGCCTTATCTGCTAGAGGAGACTGACCGGGCCGGGAGAGGGAGGAGTGTACACCCGCGGTATGTATGGCTGCAGAGTTCTCCCAATGATTGATCAGCGCACTGCTGGAGTATTAAGGCAGCGGTCAAGGGTCTCTGGATTTATCAGACCCCCCCACCTCTGGGCGATAAGGTGCGGATGTTTCACAGCAAGATTTAATCCTGCTCAAAATTGTGTCTTATAGTCAGAAAAATACAGTTTTTTAAAACCATGGCTTAGCTGACTACTGACAGCCAGGCTGCTGCTCTAACTGCCGGGAGTAGAGAAACCTCACATTCCAGCTGTTTCAACCTTTTACATGCTACAATTAATGGCAACTGCAGCATTTAACCCTTTGCAATCCATTGTCTGACGTCTTAAGACATTATGATTTAAGGCTGTACAGCTCCGATGTTGGAAGACATCCGTCGGGGTTCTCTTACTGTATATTGCCAGCCTCTCTGCTGTCGCAGCCTATCCAACGTGTCACCTCATGCAGTACTGGCTTTAGCCAGCATATAGCACCGTTGTATAATGGCAGAAAAAGAGTAAGCCCCCAGGAAAATCGGGATATAAATTGGATTGGAAAGGGTCAAGCTGATGAATGGAGAAGGGAGCTCTGTCAGTCACCCACTGGTACCCCATAGTGTGATCGCAAGGTACCAATGGATTCCTATGGCAGCCAGAAGGCCAACAAAGGCCTCCATGTCTGCCATGTAACTCAGCCTATTAGACCCGGCCTCCGGCAGTCTAGTAGGCTGCAGTCATAGAATTACTAGAACGCACTACATAAGTAATGCAGTTAGAGATGAGCGAACGCGTTCGTCCGAGCTTGATATTCGTGCGAATATTAGGGTGTTCGGGATGTTCGTTATTCGTGACGAACACCATGCGGTGTTCTGGTTACTTTCACTTCCTTCCCTGAGACGTTAGCGCGCTTTTCTGGCCAATTGAAAGACAGGGAAGGCATTACAACTTCCCCCTGCAACGTTTAAGCCCTATACCACCCCCCTGCTGTGAGTGGCTGGCGAGATCAGGTGTTCGCCTAATATAAAAGTCGGCCCCTCCCGCGGCTCGCCTCAGATGCGGTGTGAGTTAGTGAGGGACAGTGCTGTTTATACCGGAGCTGCTGTAGGGAAAGAATTGGTAGTTAGTGTAGGCTTCAAGACCCCCCAAAGGTCCTTATTAGGGCCACTGATAGCTGTGTGTTGGCTGCTGTTAGCAGTGGGATTTTTTTTTTCTCAAAATCGCCTCTGCAGACCGTTGCACCTGGCATTAGGGACAGAAGTGCTGCATAGGCAGGGAGAGTGTTAGGAGTGAGTGTAGCCTTCAAGAACCTCAACGGTCCTTTCTAGGGCCATATTTATCCGTGTGCAGTACTGTCCAGGCTGCTGTTGGCTGTGCTGCATTTTTTTTGGGCTTCTCAAAATCGCCTCTGCAGAGCATTCCACCCTCCATTGATACTGCAGGGAAAGAATTGTATAGGCAGGGCCACAACACAGTTATTATTCATAGAATATACGCAGTGCTGCCTGTTGGTGGGAAAAAACTGAAAACAAATCTATTTGTCCAGCCTCTGTCCGTCCTTACGGGCGGTGGACACGTGTGAGCTGCGTGAAAAACATTGCTAAATCATACGCAGCCAGCTACGCTTTACTGCTGGGTTCGCCATTTGCTTTCCTTAATTGGGAAAAAAAATACCTGCTCTCCAAGAGTTATAATAACTCTGCTACCCTCACGTTCTGTGACACATAAGCAGGGACACAGCACAGTTATTAAACTTCTCAGGTTCATTGAATATACGCAGTGCTGCCTGTTGGTGGGAAAAAACTGAAAAGAAATCTATTTGTCCAGCCTGTGTCCGTCCTTACGCCTGTGGAGACGTGTGAGCTGCGTGAAAAACATTGCTAAATCATACGCAGCCAGCTACGCTTTACTGCTGGGTTCGCCATTTGCTTTCCTTAATTGGGAAAAAAAATACCTGCTCTCCAAGAGTTATAATAACTCTGCTACCCTCACGTTCTGTGACACATAAGCAGGGACACAGCACAGTTATTAAACTTCTCAGGTTCATTGAATATACGCAGTGCTGCCTGTTGGTGGGAAAAAACTGAAAAGAAATCTATTTGTCCAGCCTGTGTCCGTCCTTACGCCTGTGGAGACGTGTGAGCTGCGTGAAAAACATTGCTAAATCATACGCAGCCAGCTACGCTTTACTGCTGGCTTCGCCATTTGCTTTCCTTAATTGGGAAAAAAAAATACCTGCTCTGCCACAGTTAATAACTCTGCTACCCTCACGTTCTGTGACACATAAGCAGGGACACAGCACAGTTATTAAACTTCTCAGGTTCATTGAATATACGCAGTGCTGCCTGTTGGTGGGAAAAAACTGAAAAGAAATCTATTTGTCCAGCCTGTGTCCGTCCTTACGCCTGTGGAGACGTGTGAGCTGCGTGAAAAACATTGCTAAATCAGACGCACCCAGCTACGCTTTACTGCTGGCTTCGCCATTTGCTTTCCTTAATTGGGAAAAAAAAATACCTGCTCTCCAAGAGTTATAATAACTCTGCTACCCTCACGTTCTGTGACACATAAGCAGGGACACAGCACAGTTATTAAACTTCTCAGGTTCATTGAATATACGCAGTGCTGCCTGTTGGTGGGAAAAAACTGAAAAGAAATCTATTTGTCCAGCCTGTGTCCGTCCTTACGCCTGTGGAGACGTGTGAGCTGCGTGAAAAACATTGCTAAATCATACGCACCCAGCTACGCTTTACTGCTGGCTTCGCCATTTGCTTTCCTTAATTGGGAAAAAAAAATACCTGCTCTGCCACAGTTAATAACTCTGCTACCCTCACGTTCTGTGACACATAAGCAGGGACACAGCACAGTTATTAAACTTAGATAATTCATTCACTAGAGGCAGTGGGGCCTTTCGTTTTCCAAAAAGGGCAAAAATTATATTTGGCCTGCAGTCTTGCGCCAATTTATTTCCTGCCTGGGAAATCTAATCACTGGTAATACAGCATGCTGAGGGGTAGGGGTAAGCCTAGAGGACGTGGACGTGGACGTGGCCGAGGACGCGGAGGGCCAATTGAGGGTGTGGGCACAGGCCAAGCTCCTGATCCAGGTGTGTCGCAGCTGTCTGCTGCGCGATTAGGAGAGAGGCACGTTTCTGGCGTCCCCACATTCATCGCCCAATTAATGGGTCCACGCGGGAGACGGTTATTAGAAAATGAGCAGTGTGAGCAGGTCCTGTCCTGGATGGCAGAAAGTGCTTCGAGCAACCTATCGTCTACCCGCAGTTCTGCGCCGTCCACTGCTGCCAATCCGAATCCTCTGTCTGCTGCTCCTCCTTCCTCCCAGCCTCCTCACTCCACTACAATGACACCTGCTCAGGAGCGGGAACACTCCCAGGAACTGTTCTCGGGCCCCTGCTTAGATTGGGCAGCAGCGGTTCCTCTCCCACCAGAGGAGTTTATCGTCACTGATGCCCAACCATTCGAAAGTTCCCGGGGTCCGGGGGAAGAGGCTGGGGACTTCCGCCAACTGTCTCAACAACTTTCTGTGGGTGAGGAGGACGATGACGATCAGACACAGTTGTCTTGCAGTGAGGTAGTAGTAAGGGCAGTAAGTCCCAGGGAGCAGCGCACAGAGGATTCGGAGGAAGAGCAGCAGGACGATGAGGTGACTGACCCCACCTGGTGTGCAACGCTTACTCAGGAGGACAGGTCTTCAGAGGGGGAGTCAAGGGCATCAGCAGGGCAGGTTGCAAGAGGCAGTGCAGTGGCCAGGGGTAGAGGCAGGGCCAGACCGAATAATCCACCAAGTGTTTCCCAAAGCGCCCCCTCGCGCCATGCCACCCTGCGGAGGCCGAGGTGCTCTAAGGTCTGGCAGTTTTTCACAGAGACGCCTGACGACCGACGAACAGTGGTGTGCAACCTTTGTCGCGCAAAGCTCAGCCGGGGAGCCAACACCAACAGCCTCACCACCACCACCATGCGCAGACATATGATGGCCAAGCACCCCGCAAGGTGGGACAAAGGCCGTTCACCGCCTCCGGTTTGCACCCCTGCCTCTCCCCCTGTGCCCCAACCTGCCACTGAGATGCAACCCCCCTCTCAGGACACAGGCACTACCGCCTCATGGCCTGCACCCACACCCTCATCTCCGCTGTCCTCGGCCCCATCCAGCAGTGTAGTTCAGCGCACCGTTCAGCCGTCGCTTGCGCAAGTGTTCGAGCGCAAGCGCAAGTACGCCGCCACGCACCCGCACGCTCAAACGTTAACCGTCCGCATCGCAAAATTCATCAGCCTTGAGATGCTGCCGTATAGGGTTGTGGAAACGGAGTCCTTCAAAAGTATCATGGAGGCGGCGGCCCCGCGCTACTCAGTTCCCAGTCGCCACTACTTTTCCCGATGTGCCGTCCCAGCCCTGCACGACCACGTCTCCCGCAACATTGTGCGCGCCCTCACCAACGCGGTTACTGCCACGGTCCACTTAACTACGGACACGTGGACAAGCACAGGCGGGCAGGGCCACTACATCTCCCTGACGGCACATTGGGTGAATTTAGTGGAGGCTGGGACAGAGTCAGAGCCTGGGACCGCTCACGTCCTACCCACCCCCAGAATTGCGGGCCCCAGCTCGGTGCTGGTATCTGCGGAGGTGTATGCTTCCTCCACTAAAGCACCCTCCTCCTCCTCCTCCTCCTCTGTCTCACAATCAAGATGTGTTAGCAGCAGCATGTCGCCAGCAGTCGGTGTCGCGCGGTGTGGCAGCACAGCGGTGGGCAAGCGTCAGCAGGCCGTGCTGAAACTACTCAGCTTAGGCGATAAGAGGCACACGGCCCACGAACTGCTGCAGGGTCTGACACAGCAGACCGACCGCTGGCTTGCGCCGCTGAGCCTCCAACCGGGCATGGTCGTGTGTGACAACGGCCGTAACCTGGTGGCGGCTCTGCAGCTCGGCAGCCTCACGCACGTGCCATGCCTGGCCCACGTCTTTAATTTGGTGGTTCAGCGGTTTCTGAAAAGCTACCCACGCTTGTCAGACCTGCTCGTAAAGGCGCGCCGGCTCTGCGCACATTTCCGCAAGTCCCACACGGACGCTGCCACCCTGCGCACCCTGCAACATCACTTTAAGCTGCCAGTGCACCGACTGCTGTGCGACGTGCCCACACGGTGGAACTCTACGCTCCACATGTTGGCCAGGCTCTATGAACAGCGTAGAGCTATAGTCGAATACCAACTCCAACATGGGCGGCGCAGTGGGAGTCAGCCTCCTCAATTCTTTTCAGAAGAGTGGGCCTGGTTGGCAGACATCTGCCATGTCCTTGGTAATTTTGAGGAGTCTACCCAGGTGGTGAGCGGCGATGCTACAATCATTAGCGTCACCATTCCTCTGCTATGCATCTTGAGAAATTCCCTGCAAACCATAAAGGCAGCTGCTTTGCGCTCGGAAACGGGGGCGGGGGAAGACAGTATGCCGCTGGATAGTCAGGGCACCCTCCTGTCTATTTCTCAGCGCGTACAGGAGGAGGAGGAGGAGCATGAGGAGGATGAGGAGGAGGGGGAAGAGACAGCTTGGCCCGCTGCTGACGGTACACCGGCTGATTGCCTGTCATCCTTTCAGCGTGTATGGCCTGAGGAGGAGGAGGAGGAGGAGGATCCTGAAAGTGATCTTCCTAGTGAAGACAGCCATGTGTTGCGTACAGGTACCCTGGCACACATGGCTGACTTCATGTTAGGATGCCTTTCTCGTGACCCTCGCGTTGCACGCATTCTGGCCACTACGGATTACTGGGTGTACACACTGCTCGATCCACGGTATAAGGAGAACCTGCCCACTCTGATTCCCGAAGAGGAAAGGGGTTCGAGAGTGTTGCTATACCACAGGACCCTTGCGGACAAGCTGATGGTAAAATTCCCAGCCGACAGCGCTAGTGGCAGAAGGCGCAGTTCCGAGGGCAAGGTAGCAGGGGATGTGCGTAGATCGAGCAGCATGTACATCCCAGGCAGTGCAACAGTCTTTAAGGGCCTGGCCAGCTTTATGGCTCCCCACCAAGACTGTGTCACCGCTCCCCAGTCACGGCTGAGTCGGCGGGAGCACTGTAAAAGGATGGTGAGGGAGTACGTAGCGGATCGCACGACCATCCTCGGTGACGCCTCTGCCCCCTACAACTACTGGGTGTCGAAGCTGGACACGTGGCCTGAACTAGCCCTGTATGCCCTTGAGGTGCTTGCTTGTCCTGCGGCTAGCGTGTTGTCGGAGAGGGTGTTTAGTGCGGCTGGGGGAATCATCACAGATAAGCGTAGCCGCTTGTCAACCGACAGTGCCGACAGGCTAACACTCATCAAGATGAACAAAGGCTGGATTTCGCCAGACTTCTGTTCTCCACCAGCGGACAGCAGCGATACGTAAGCAATACGTAGGCTGCACCCGCGGATGGAAGCTACGTTCTCTCTCACCATCCAAAACGGGGACATTTCTGCTTCATCAATCTGTGTCTAATATTCCTCCTCCTCCTCCTCCTGCTCCTCCTCCTGAAACCTCACGTAATCACGCTGAACGGGCAATTTTTCTTAGGGCCACAAGGCTCACTCAAATAATTTTTCTGAACAATTTTTATAAGTTTCAATGCGCTTAAAAGCATTGGAACTTTAACTTGAACCAATTTTTCGTTACACTGGGCTGCCTCCAGGCCTAGTTACCACTTAAGCCACATTAACCAAAGCGATTAATGGGTTTCACCTGCCCTCTTGGCTGGCCATGGCCAATTTTTGGGATGTACATTAGTACTGTTGATACAGCAATTTTTGTGGGCCCTCGCCTACAGTGTAATCAAATAAATTTTTAGCCCACCTGCATTACAGCTGACGTTAGCTCAGCTGTGTTGGGCAATGCAATGGGATATTTTTGTGTACCGCCGGTGGGTTCCAGGGAGCCACCCATGCTGTAGGTGCACACGGAGTTTTTAATACTTCTGTACACTTCTAAAGAACCCGTCTGACTGGGGCATGCAGTGTGGGCCGAAGCCCACCTGTATTACGCACGACATTACTACCTCAGCTGTGTTGGGCAATGCAATGGGATATTTCTATGTACCGCCGGTGGCTTCCTGGCACCCACCCAGGCAGTGGGTCCACAGGGAGTTAAACCTACATGTGTCCACTTGTAAAGAACCCCAGTCTGACTGGGGCATGCAGTGTGGGCCGAAGCCCACCTGCATTACGCACGACATTACTACCTCAGCTGTGTTGGGCAATGCAATGGGATATTTCTATGTACCGCCGGTGGCTTCCTGGCACCCACCCAGGCAGTGGGTCCACAGGGAGTTAAACCTACATGTGTCCACTTGTAAAGAACCCCAGTCTGACTGGGGCATGCAGTGTGGGCCGAAGCCCACCTGCATTAACCCTTTCCAGTCCACTGTGTGACCTGTGAAGACATTAGGGTTTAAGGCTGTACAGCTCCGTTGTTGGTAGACGTCCGTCGGGGTTCTCTTACTGTATATTGCCAGCCTCTCTGCTGTCGGAGCCTATCCTACGTGTCAGCTCATGCAGTACTGGCTTTAGCCAGCATATAGCGCCGTTGTATAACAGCAGAAAAAGAGTAAGCCCCCTAGGAAAACCATATACAAATTGGATTGGAAAGGGTTAAGCACAACATTACTACCTCAGCTGTGTTGGGCAATGCAATGGGATATTTCTATGTACCGCCGGTGGCTTCCTGGCACCCACCCATGCTGTAGGTGCACACGGAGTTTTTACTACATCTGTACACTTATAAAGAACCCCAGTCAGACTGGGGCATGCAGTGTGGGCCGAAGCCCACCTGCATTAAGCACGACATTACTACCTCAGCTGTGTTGGGCAATGCAATGGGATATTTCTGTGTACCGCCAGTGGGTTCCAGGGAGCCACCCATGCTGTGGGTCGACAGGGACTTCACAATAGGGAGTTGTACCTGCCTGTGTCTATGAATTAAAAAGCCCGGTCTGACTGGGGCATGCAGACACCTTGACAGAATGAATAGTGTGTGGCACATAGGTTCCCCATTGCTATGCCCACGTGTGCAGCTCCTGATGGCGGTGGCACAGGATTCTATTTCTCATTGCTTCTGTACAGCATTGTGGGCTATCGCTCCGCCACTTTTAAAGAGAGTCGCTGCCTAGCCGTGCCAACCTCTGCAGTGTGTGCCTGCGGTCCCTCGTCATGGCAGACGCAATTCTAAATAGACATGAGCGTGGTGTGGCATGAGGGCAGCTGAAGGCTGCGCAGGGACACTTTGGTGTGCGCTGTGGGGGGGAGGGGGGGCGGTTGGGCAGCATGTAACCCAGGAGAAGTGTCAGTGGAGTGTCATGCAGGCAGTGATTGTGCTTTGTTGGAGGTAGTGTGGTGCTTAGCAAAGGTATGCCATGCTAATGAGGGCTTTTCAGAAGTAAAAGTTGTTGGGAGGGGGGGGGGGCCCACTCTTGCCGGTATTGTGGCTTAATAGTGGGACCTGGGAACTTGAGATGCAGCCCAACATGTAGCCCCTCGCCTGCCCTATCCGTCACTGTGTCATTCCCATCACTTTCCTGAATTGCCCAGATTTTCACACATGAAAACCTTAGCGAGCATCGGCGAAATACAAAAATGTTCTGGTCGCCCATTGACTTCAATGGGGTTCGTTGTTCGAAACGAACCCTCGAGCATCACGGGAAGTTCGTTACGAATAACGAACACCCGAACATTTTGGTGTTCGCTCATCTCTAAATGCAGTGTACTATCCTAGTAATTGAACGATTGTATCTTCATGTCCCCTTCAGAAACTAAAGAACTACTTAAAAATAAGTTTTAATTAAAAAAAAAAATCAGGAGGATGAGCTGTGATCTCCTCTATTATAACAGGAGCTATGTGATCATCATTAGTAGCTGTGATATGAGTATCTGTATTCCTCTCTAATCAGTTTCTGTGGTAGATCCATGTAACAGCATCACACAAACTGAGAAACTGACTGGGAAATGAACACATAACCCCAAGTAAATCTGAGCTGTTCAGAACTGAGATCACATGACCTTCTGAGTAAAAAGCTGCCGGGAGTTTCAGCCAAGTTATTACATATAGATAGTGGGGGGATAGCTACATATTGAATGCATTAAACAAAAAAGAAATCACCGGTGGCCCTTTAATCTGGTATTCGGACACATTTCTCAATGTACTGTAGAAAACTGGTGTAATTAGGTAGAAACATCTGCCCCATTATTCTGTACTGTCCATACAATAATGCTAATGATTTTATATAGTGTACTGGCATCTTAGCACATACTTGCTTTCGTCCATCTTTGATCGCTGAACATTCCTTTTCCAAAGAGTAAAAGTTTTCCAGAGCCTAAAAAGTAGAAATAGACATCACTGCGGTTATTACATCTATAAAGGAGGGAACGGAAGTGCTTCAACCAGGGATGAAATCGGATAATAATTGTCCCCATGGTAAAATTTTGAAACCCAACCTTTCCCCAAACCTCCAACCAATTGTGTATAACCTCCGCTATATACAACATTGCCAAATCATACGGCAATAGTGTGCACTAATCATATTGCAGCAACGAATGCAGCTCTAGTTTGCGTACAGATCACGGCCGTGTTCATGGGCTGCCTGTTCGCCAGATTTAATCTCGAATAGAACATGTATGGGACCATCTGGGACGCCAACTTCCACGGCCTACATGTTTGCACACTCTAGAGTCTCAGTTATAACAAATGTGGAGCAATATGTGGCAGGATACAATACGGAACCCGTATGCCTTCATGCCCGCCTGTATCACATTTTGTATCCAAGCTAGAGGTGGTTCAACAGTGTACTAGAGCCCCCATGCCCGCTGGTATCACATCTTGCTGTATCCAAGCTAGAGGCGGCTCAACAGATTAGAGCCTAGAGCCTTCATGCTGCCCATATTACATCTTGTATCCAAGCTAGTGGTGGCCCAAAAGAGTACTAGAGCCTCCCTGCCCCCCCATATCACATCTTGTATCCAAGCTAGAGGTGGCCCAAAAGGGTACTAGAGCCTCCATGTCTGCCTGTATCACATCTTGTATCCAAGCTAGAGGTGGTACAGCAGGTACTAGAGCCTCCATGCCCCCGTATCACATCTTGTATCCATGCTAGAAGCGGCTCAACAGGGTACCAGAGCCTCCATGCCCCCCCCCGTATCACATCTTGTATCCAAGCTAGAGGTGGTACGAGCCTCCATGCCTGACTGTATCAGATCTTGTATCCAATCTAGAGGCAGTACAACAGGGTACTAGAGCCTCCATACCTGCCCGTATCACATCTTGTATCCAAGCTAGAGGCGGTACAACAGGGTACCAGAGCCTCCATGCCCCCCCCGTATCACATCTTGTATCCAAGCTAGAGGTGGTACGAGCCTCCATGCCTGACTGTATCAGATCTTGTATCCAAGCTAGAGGCAGTACAACAGGGTACTAGAGCTTCCATGCCTCCCGTATCACATCTTGTATCCAAGCTAGAGGCGGTACAACAGGGTACTAGAGCCTCCCTACAAGGGGTCGGTTCCCCACAATAAATTATACCTTTGCTCTGATATTGTAATCACTTCAAGTTTCATTCCCTCCGACAACTTCTAGCGGAGGAAAGTCACTGACAATGAGTGTACATGTAAAAGGGGTAAATGGTGATATATATGGAAAATGGTGTTTAAGGTGGCATATCTGAAAGCAGGCGAGAGCATTATATCTAAAAGGGGCAATAGGTGGTATTAGATTTAAGGTGGCAGAAGTGGTGTTATATCTAAAAGGCGATAAAGGCTGACATATCTAAAGGGGAAAAGGTGGCATTATTACTAAATGGGGGCACTTTTACTGCGTGGGAGTCGCTATAAGCAGCATTTACTGTTTGGGCTCTTCAAGGGACACAAAAAGGAGGATACTCTTACTGTGTGGGGCATCGTGGGTGGCATTATTACTATCTGGGGACTGCAAATGGGTAGATTATGTAGACGTGTGGAAAAAGTAGTGATGCAAAGACAGAAAGAAGGGCCCACTGAGACCCTATTGCTCGATGGTCCACATAAACCTGGAGCCAGCCCGATGGCCGATACTCACCACAGCAGTGCAGTATCAGTGCATATGTGCGCACTCACTACTTATATTCACACACATACATGTACACACACTCATATATTCTATCCACTTACCTCCCTCTTCATTATGTCAGCTAGTACATAATAAACGTGTCATTCGTTGGTTTACTACGTACAATATATAGAGGATAGTTGTTGGAAGGTTGGAAACTTGTCTTTTTAGATGATTGTCTTACCGGAACTGGGAGAATGCGCGTATGTTCTTTATTGCATAGTATTTCTCCCTCTCGTGTAACCACTTGGCGACGGGCACAGCCTCCATGATCTCTGCTCCAGAGACCATCAATACCTGGACAATGATAGAATGGAAAGAGTTATTCTACTGTCCATTTTCACAGGTTCCTCCCTATATATAAGGGACGACCGTATTATCTGTGTTGCATGGATATAGGCGGATCTGTGAGACATAGCGGCATATATCATAGAATCCTAGAATGTTAGAGTTGGAAGGGACCTCCAGGGTCATCGGGTCCAACCCCCTGCTCAGTGCAGGATTCACTAAATCATCCCAGACAGATATTTGTCCAGCGTTTGAACACTTCCATTGAAGTAGAACTCCCCACCTCCTGTGGTAACCTGTTCCACTCATTGATCACCCTCACTGTCTAATATCTAATCTGTGTCTCCTCCCTTTCAGTTCATCCCACTGCTTCTAGTCTTTCCTTGTGCAGATGAGAATAGGACTGATCCCTCTGCACTGTGACAGCCCTTCAGATATTTGTAGACAGCTATTAAGTCTCATCTCCTTTTTTGCAAGCTAAACATTCCCAGATCCTTTCACCGTTCCTCATAGGACATGATTTGCAGACCGCTCACCATCTTAGTAACACTTCTCTGAACTTGCTCCAGTTTGTCTATGTTTTTTTTAAAGTGGGGTGCCCAGAATTGGACACAGTATTCCAGATGAGGTCTGACTAAGGAAGAGTAGAGGGGATAATGACCTCCTGTGATCTAGACTCTAGGCTTCTCTTAATACATCCCAGAATTGTGTTTGCCTTTTTGGCTGCTGCATCACATTGTTGACTCACGTTCAGTCTATGATCTATTAGTATACCCAAGTCTTTTTCACATGTGCTGCTGCTTAGCCTAATTCCTCCCATTCTGTATGTGCTTTCTTCATTTTTCTTGCCCAGATCTCTCTCCCCCCCGCGCCGCTCCCCCGCATGGTGCTCGGTCTAGTAATCAGTTACTCGACAAGACAGATGCTCGATCGAGCATCAGCCTTAAACGAGCGTGCTCGCTCATCTCTAGTCAGGACCAAATATGTTTTTTTGTATTTCAAAACTTGAATTACCCAATAAAACTAATTTTTACATTTTTCTTAATCCTCATAGGGGACTTGAACATGTGACTGTTTGATTGCTCATACAGTATAACGTAATACCATAGTATTGCATTAGACCACATTCTGACAAGCAGTCTATCAAGAAATGCTAAAGGCACACCTGGATAGGCAATCAGTCATGGTAGCCCTGAGCGCCTTTACGAACAACATTTCATTATGGGGAGGCTGTTGGGGATCCCAAACACTGATCGGCCATTTAAATCCTGTTATCAGATTTGATAGCAGCATTTAAAGGCTTAACAGCCACGATCAGCATTCATGCTGATCATGGCTGCTGGGCGGGTATCAGCTATCAAAGAAAGCCGATACAAGCAGCATTAAAAAAAAAAAACTATATATATTCAGAACCGCTGTAATTATGCTGAACCACAGAATAAAGTGAATATTTCTACACATCATTAACACCGTAAAAACAAAAAAACTGCGATTGAGTTTTTTTTCATTTCATCCCACTTTAAAAGAAAAAATTTCAGTACATTATGTGGTCTCATTACAGAAAAGTAAAAAACTACGGCCGCATCACAATAGAATAAATATGAGGGGAGACAAGCGGACAGATGGTTCATAAACTGTAGTCAACACGGATTACAAAGCCTGATATTGCGGCTCTGTGAGCTGTGCCGTAGTCAGCTGTGCTTCATCACCGCACAAGAAAATACAAACCTTATGGATATTGAGGGGGGTGTCGGGTTGTAAAGAATTTTACCCATCACTTCAGATGTGATCACCCCTTATCAATAGGAGACAATTACAGATGATGGTAATCCACTTACAAGTGGATAAATGATCACTATGTACTTGTTTGCACTGCTTACCTTAGATACATGTGAAGCGCTGACAGTCCAGTATATGTCACACTGAACCGCGCTACCAGCTGGAACAACCTGGAGGTCATACGGGTCGTAGCGAGCAGTGGGGTTGCCCTGACATTTAGGTAGACAATACACGAATTCTCCAGTGTCTTCTTTAATAACAGTATTATCCTAAGCAAAAGAATGCAGAAACACTTATTGACAAGACCCACGCTTATAAAACCAGACAACTTCATGTTACTGGGTTTGCCTAGTGCAAGGCTTGAAGATATGGGAGCAGGACAAAAGTATTCACTTTAGTGATCCCTTAATTCTTGTGTCATGCTGTGTCTGGTTGTCATGTTACAGATGCAGTGTAACTTAAGCCTAGCCATGATCACTGGCAAATAAAGTCCTGTGATCACAGCAGCCTCAGCACTGATTCAGTCAGTCTGTGTGAGAGGAGAGAAGTGACAAGTGTACTGTGAGCTAGGAAACATGCCTGCAAATCTCCTAGCTGACATACATTTGTTTGTCTTCCCCTCTCACACTAATTGAATTGGTGCTGAGGATGCTGTAATCACAGGACTTTATTAGCTAGTAAAGTCTTGTACAGACACAAAGACAGATTGTAATTATTCGTCTGGGTAAGATAGATGTATTTTACCCAAACAGGTAATGACAATCTGTCAGTGTATCCATGGAGGACCTTACTACGTTATAGATAATAAAATCCTGTGATTACAGCAACCTCAGCACCGTTTTTAATTAGCCTGTGTGAGGGGGGGGGGAAGAGTAACAACTGTATATGAGATAGGAGATTTCTAGGCATGTTTCCTAGCTCACATTACACTTGTCGCTTCTCCCCTCTCACGCAGACTGAGGCTGCTGTAATTATAGAACTTTATTAGCTAGTAAGGTCCTCTATGGACAGATTGTTATTTTCGGTTTGGGTACGATAGACATGTTAGATCAATCTATCTAAGTAAGGAGAAAGTAAGTGAATGCAGTAAGTCATGTTTCCTCCTATTCTACCATATGGTGAAATTAAAGGAGTTTACAGAATGAAAGTAAATGAAGTTAACAAGCAGCATAGAGTTCTCATTTCTTAATTCTAGATTAGAGACTTGACTTCACACACTGGCATAGACAATGCGTCCAAGTGCATGGCAGTTTGTCTTTCAATTAAGCAGTGGACTCTTCCTTCTTGCCCAGTTTTTAGGAGCAGCTTCTTTTCCAGCAGCTTTCTCTGTTTTCCTCCTAGTGTCTACTGGAGTAGTGACTGTTACACAGCGAGTAAGGCTGAGAAAACAGACACGTTCATCCAGTTCAGCGTATTATCCTGCACTGTTGATCCAGAGGAAGGCAAAAAACCCAGGGAGGTAGAAGCCAATTTTCCTCATATTAGCGGAATCAGAACAATTCCCGGATCACCAACACTTCTGAAATAGTCAGTTACTGTAATATTGTAATGATCAAGAAAGATGTCCAGACCCTCTAGTACTCTTTTATCGAGTTCACAATCACTATGTCCTCAGGCAGAGAGTTTCACAGTCTCACACTAAAAAAAACCCTTCTGTCTTGGTGTAGAAACCTTCTTTCCTCTAGAAGTAGAGAGCGCCCCCTTGTTACAATCCTGGGTATAATAGATGATAGGAGAGATTTCTGTACTGATCCCTGATATATTTATACATAGCTATTAGAGCGCCCCCTTGTTACAGTCCTGGGTATAATAGATGATGGGAGAGATCTCTGTACTGACCACTGATATATTATACGTAGTTATTAGAGCGCCCCCTTGTTACAGTCCTGGGTATAAATAGATGAGGTTGCCCCTCAGCCATTATTTTTTTAAACTAAATAACCCCAATTTTGATAACCTCTCTGGGTATTGTAGTCCGCCCATTCCATTTATTATTTTAGTTGCCCCCTTTGTACCCGCTCAAGCTCTGATATGTCCTTCTTGAGTACCAGTGCCCAAAGCTGTCCACAATATTCCATGTGTGATCTAACTAGTGACTTGTACAGAGGAAGACCGATGTTCTCGTCATGTGCCCCTAGACCTCTTTTGATGCACCCCATGATCCTATTTGCCTTGACAGGAGCTGCCTGACACTGGTTGTTCCAGTTAAGCTTATAGTTAAAGGGATTTTTCGGGGAAGTACTGCTGAAGACCTATCCTCAGGATAGGTCATTAATGTTTGATCGGCCGGGGACCGCCGCTCGGGACCCCGACCAATCAGCTGTGCAGGCACATGCTGTCAGCGGTGCAATAACAGAGGTCGCAGCCGAAGTCTCCCTCACATGTAATGGCCGGCACTTGTAACTGCAAGCACAGCTCACATTAATTTCAATGAGAGCCGTGCCTGCAGTTACAAGCACCAGCCACTACACGGAGATCAGCGTGGAAGCTTCCGCTGCGACCTCTGTGTATTTGCACCGCTGACAGCATGCGCCCGCACAGCTGATCGGTCGGGGTCCCGAGCGGCGGACTCCAGCCAATCAACTATTGATGACCTATCCTGGGGATAGGTCATCAGTAGTATTTCCAGGTCAGTGTTACCCATTTAGTGTGTAATGGTGACAAGTATTTCCTCTGCCCATGTGCAGAATCTTACATTTATCAGTGCTAAACCTTATTTGCCACTATTCTGCCCCCAACTTATCCAGATCCTCTTGTAGCCACATTCTGTCCTCTCTTGTATTAGTTTCTTTACATAGTTTTGTATCATCTGCAAATAGTGATATTTTACTGCACGATCCTTCTACCAGGTCATTAATAAATATATAAAAAATGAATAGGGCCCAATTCTGCCCCCTGGGGTACCCTACTAGTAATGGTGACCACTCCAATACTGCCCCCTGTAGTAACCCACTAGTAAAGTTGACCCCTCCAATACTGCCCCTTGTGGTACCCTACTAGTAACGCTGACCACTCCAATACTGCCCCCCTGGGGTACCCTACTAGTAATGGTGACCATTCCAATACTGCCCCTTGTGGTACCCTACTAGTAACGCTGACCACTCCAATACTGCCCCCTGGGGTACCCTACTAGTAATGGTGACCACTCCAATACTGCCCCTTGTGGTACCCTACTAGTAACACTGACCACTCCAATACTGCCCCCGGTGGTACCCCAGTAGTAACAGTGACCCAACCAGAGTATGTACCATTAATAACCACTCCCTGTCGGTTGTCCCTGATGGTTACATTGGAGCCTCCTCATCACTGTGAAGTAGATCTGACATCACTGGTTTCAGTGTTCTGGAGTTTTACCTTTAGAAATCTCTTATATTTTTCGGCTTTGCTGATTTCTACTGGAATTTGGGGCATCTTCCAGCCGAGGTCAGCCCTGACTCTCTGTATGTGTGACATCACACCGTCAACTGGAACATAAAAAATAATATAAACCGTCATGATAGAGAACGTTCAACCCGTGCCGGCAGTAATACCATTCCAGTGGTGAATGTAACAGAAATCTCAGCCGTGCCAAAGGGGCATCAGCTCTGCAGACCCTTCTATGCCGCTCACAGCTTTCACCAATGTTGACCGTTTCAGGCTTGGGTTTGACAAAGTTGCTATTAAATTGCAACCACTGCGTGACTTGTGCACAACTTCATTGTTACCCATGTAAAGTATTAAGATGAACTGTGTTACACTTGTTATTTAAGGGGTTAAAACCTCTTCAAGTGAAGCTAATGGACACAATGTGTCCTTGGGAAGTGGAAGTGGTATGAGCTTTGTTACCACTGGCGCCACCCTGACATGTGCCAGTCCTCCACTGAGCAGGTTGCTTCATACCTTCAGTTCTCTCCCTAACTTCACAGCAGCCCTGGGGGTCCTTCTTTGGTCTCAGTTCAGACTTAAAGGATGTAGCTCGGTCCTCCAGGGTCCCGCTGCTCACCATTTCACTTCTGTGTTTGCTGCAAAAGGAGAAACAGGTATGAGGGGAGCAGGCGACGAGGCGCAGGCATGAGGGGAGCAGGCGACGAGGCGCAGGCATAAATGAGAGCAGGCGACGAGGCGCAGGCATGAGGGGAGCAGGCGACGAGGCGCAGAAATGAGGGGAGCAGGCGACGAGGCGCAGAAATGAGGGGAGCAGGCGACGAGGCGCAGGCATGAGGGGAGCAGGCGACGAGGCGCAGGCATGAGGGGAGCAGGCGACGAGGCGCAGGCATGAGGGGAGCAGGCGACGAGGCGCAGGCATGAGGGGAGCAGGCGACGAGGCGCAGGCATGAGGGGAGCAGGCGACGAGGCGCAGGCATGAGGGGAGCAGGCGACGAGGCGCAGGCATGAGGGGATGAGGGGAGCAGGCGATGAGGCGGGGCAGGCGACGAGGCGCAGGCATGAGGCGGGGCAGGCGACGAGGCGCAGGCATGAGGCGGGGCAGGCGACGAGGGGCACGCCAGAGGCGGGGCAGGCGACGAGGGGCACGCCCGAGGCGGGGCAGGCGACGAGGGGCACGCCCGAGGCGGGGCAGGCGACGAGGGGCACGCCAGAGGCGGGGCAGGCGACGAGGGGCACGCCCGAGGCGGGGCAGGCGACGAGGGGCACGCCCGAGGCGGGGCAGGCGACGAGGCGCACGCCCGAGGCGGGGCAGGCGACGAGGCGCACGCAGGAGGGGGGGGGCAGGCGACGAGGCGCACGCCCGGGGGGGGCAGGCGACGAGGCGCATGCCCGAGGGGGGGGGCAGGCGACGAGGCGCACGCCCGAAGGGGGGGCAGGCCACGAGGGGCACGCCAGAGGCGGGGGCAGGCCACGAGGGGCACGTCTGAGGGGGAGCAGGCGACGAGGTTCGCTGTGTGACATCATGGCGGGGTTCGGAGGGTATCGGACATACTGCAGTTCTTACATTTCCGGCTCCTTTTTGTAGTCTCGCAGTTTCTCTGCGATTCGTCTCTTTCTGTCCTCTCTGTAGTTAGCAGTGCAGATGGCAGGCAAACATGAATCCACGGACCCCGAGGGCAGCTTGGGAATAAGACCCTGGTACAAGAGAACACAACCAAGTACTACAGGCCGGCCTCACACAATCTGAAAGAAAATCTGTCCTTGCTGCACAAAGAAACCAATCACAGCGCAGCTTTCATTTCTTATTCTGCTGAGGTAAACTAAAAGCTGCGCTGTGATTGGTCGCTGTGGACACCACACTCTTATGAAAGCAGTCTGAAAGAAAATCTGCCTGTGCTGCCCATAGCAACCAATCACAGCGCAGCTTTCACTTCACCTCATCAGTAAAAGAAATGAAAGCTGCGCTCTGATTGGTTGCTAGGGGCAACAATAACAGATTTCTTTGGCCCACCCTGTATTACGCTAAGAATGAACAGATATAGCGGGTCATTTGTATGTTTGGGGCCTCATCCACGGCAAGGAGCAAGATGGGATGTTGCACATAGCAACCAATCAGATCTCAGACTTTTTTTCCATAGCAAGTCTGAAAATGAGAGCAGTGAGGTGATTGGTTGCTACGGGCAACATCTCCGTTTTATGAGGTGGGCCCGGAGGATATACGGCTGTCGCTCGTCCCTGTTACGGACAGATAGCGGGTCCCCGCTCGTCTATAAACCTTGTATTTCATTCCTCGCAGACCGCAGTGAGCGATTGGAGGAGACGCTGTTGTGGTAACGTTAATGGAGACGGATTGCTCACCCGCGTGTGACTGTGTTCATTACCGCTGACAGCTTGTTTGTGCCTCGTTGTATTCCTGGAGACCATCTGGAGAACATCTGAATTCTCCGCTCCAAGATGCAGGCGGGAACGCAGATCCGTTCTGGGCGAGAGCCGCCGCTCCCCGCTGTACATTGTGCGTCCTTCCTCCTGGGGGGGGCAACATAAGAATACATGACCAGTCAGTGACTATGTGACTCTGCTGCTGCAGCTCCTCTTTGTTAGCCCTTTCACTCGCCCTCATCCCTGCTTTATCGTGGCACACGGAGTTCCCTGTTCCCATAGTAAGGAGCTGCAGGGACTCCGTGTGCCGCCATGTAGTGCTCCAAAGGAGTCGGTTCACATTATATGGAGCCGCAAGAATTGTGTGTGCTCCCATATGGTGCTCAAACAAGTGTCGCACAGAGACATAACTGAAAGCTCCTTGGTCAGGCCTCATCCCTGCTTTACAGTAACACACAGAGTCACTGTTCTCATAGTAATGTACCGCCATATGGTGCTCTAATAGGTGCGGTGCAGAGGCATCAGTTAGGTAAGGCCACATCCCTGCTGTATGCAGCACGAGCAGGGGCGTAACTATAGAGGATGCACGGGATGCGGTTGCACCCGGGCCCAGGAGCCTTAGGGGGCCCATAAGGCCTCTCTTCTCCATATAGGGAGCCCAGTACTATGAATGAAGCATTATAGCTGGGGGCCCCGTTCTAGGTTTTGCATTTGGGCCCAGGAGCTTCAAGTTACGCCTCTGAGCACGAGGAGTCTGTCCCCACAGTATGGAGCTGCAGGGACTCCGTGTGCCGCCATATAGTGCTCCGACAGGTGTCATACAGAGACATGACTTAAAGCTCCTTGGGTATAGCCTCACGCTTGCTTTATGGCTACACACAGAGTCACTTTTCCCATAGTACAGAGCTGTAAGGACTTCATGTACCGCCACATGGTGCACTAATAAGTGTTAGGCTGCCTGTCCACGGGCGTGTTGTCATTGCGCGGCGGTAAATCGCCTGCGGACCTCGCATGCCATGCTTTCCATGGGCTTACTATGGATAGTGCAGCGTGATGTCCACGAGCGTAGAATCGTAGCAATTCTCCGCTCGCGGGATTCATGCTGCTATTAGATAGGCTCACCTGCTCCCCCATGGCGGAATATCGCTAGCGATATTCTGTCTCGCCTGTGGACAGACAGCCTTATACGGCGACAAAACTATTTTTTTTAACCATCCGATGATCCAGAATATTCAACAATCCAGAAGATTGCACAGACACCGGCTACGGCGCTTCTCTACCGGTCAAGGTGCCTGAACAAAATTGGCGCAAGTAAGATACAATAATATGAGGCTAAAACACTTGTGCGCAAAGAAATTTCCAAAAATTGAATTTTTGTCTTCAGAATTTGGCAGTCGTTAAAGCTTTGCCATCAAATGTTCCTACTTATTTCCAGATCTCTGCTTGCTGTAAGTGACTGATAACCACCCGGATCACATCGCACTCACACAGCTGGTTATGTTGTATCAGACCTCTTGGTCATACACCTGTGTCAGCAGGACCGGTTTCAGCCTCTAGGTGGCATCAGAGTCCCCATTCATTGACAGCAAACTGAGATCTTGAAAATGGCACAACTAAATTACAAGCAAATTAGAAAGTTGCCAAGTTGACCTGATATAAGACACGTAGAGAGGAGTCAGTGTGCGGGACGCTGCGGCAGCACTCACCCGTCCGGGCGGGTCACATCCAGCGGGCAGGAGATGCGCAAACACTTATGAATAAAGATTGCTTTGTTGTGATTTTCCACTCTCAGAGGAGAGACGCTCCCTGCGGTTGTCTAGGAGACGGGGGCGGGGTCACACAGGTAGGAATACAAACCCCTCCCCCGGAGCTCTGAATCTCCTCCTGAGAGCGGCGCCCGAGGGCTTATGGGAAATGTAGTCCGCAGCTGTACAGAAGACTCCTGTAATCCAGAGCTAGGAGGAGGGCGGAGTCTGATAGTCTGTATCCAACCTGGTTGTCAGTAACCTCCCCCAGAAGGAATATGTATACACATTGTCAGTAACCTCTCTCCCCAAGAAGTTGTGGGGATGAAACTTTCTCTGTGATTGTAACTGATTACAATATCAGAGCAAAAGGGTCATTTATGGTGGAGAACCGACCCTTGAAGGGAGGCTCTACTACCCTGTTGTAACACCACTAGCTTAGATACGAGATGTGATACGGCGGGCATGGAGGCTCTACTACCCTGTAGTACCGCCTCTAGCTTGGATACAAGATGTGATACAGGGGGCATGGAGGCTCTACTACCCTGTTGTACCACCTCTAGCTTGGATACAAGATGTGATACGGGGAGCATGGAGGCTCTAGTATCCTGTTGTACCACCTCTAGCTTGGATACAAGATGTGATACGGGGAGCATGGAGGCTCTAGTATCCTGTTGTACCACCTCTAGCTTGGATACAAGATGTGATACGGCTGGCATAGAGGCTCTAGTACCCTGTTGTACCACCCCTAGCTTGGATACAAGATGTGATACAGGCTGGCATGGAGGCTCTAGTACCCTGTTGTACCACCCCTAGCTTGGATACAAGATGTGATGCAGGCTGGCATGGAGGCTCTAGTACCCTGTTGTACCACCTCTAGTTTGGATACAAGATGTGATACGGGAGGCATGGAGGCTCTAGTACCCTGTTGTACTGCCTCTAGCTTGGATACAAGATGTAAACGGTGGGCATGGAGGCTCTAGTACCCTGTTGTACCGCCTCTAGATTGGATACAAGATGTGATACAGGCGGGCATGGAGCCTCTAGTACCCTGTTGTACCGCCTCTAGATTGGATACAAGATGTGATACGGCCGGGCATGGAGGCTCTAGTACCCTGTTGTACTGCCTCTAGATTGGATACAAGATGTGATACGGACGGGCATGAAGGCTGTATTACCCTGTTGTACCGCCTCTAGCTCGGATACAAAATGTGATACGGGCGGGCCTGGTGATGCGACACAATTTTTTTGTAAAACACATTGCAATATCGCACTCACTAATGTGAATTTGGCCTTATAAGACTGCATTCACAGGGGTGAGCAGGATCTCAGTCCAAGTATCTGATTGATATTGTACTCCTAAATTAGCGATTTTCCATGCAGGCGCGATGGACGTTTGCTTATAAACATCATATCTATGTACTGTTTATCAGAACACATGCAGCAGTCTGCAGCGCTATTTGTTCCGGTAAAAAAACACTGAACATAAAGAAGCGGAGAGGAGTCAGTTTTTTTAAAAGCCCATTGAAATAAAAGGGGCAAAAGAAACGGGAAAACTTTATTTACATTTTAATTCCATTACTCTGCATCAAAAACGGAACAGTGAGACGGAATTACAGCTGAAAGTGCCGACGCAGGCGTGGATGTACCCGAATGTGTTCTGTTACCTTTCCAGATCACTCAGTTTAGCGGGAACATTGAGATATTCCTATCATGCCCTGTACGCCAGTTTTCTGGTGTAAAAAAGTCATAATTTTGGGCACTTAGGCTGGGGCCCGCCAAAATGTGGGCCGGGCCAGCATTAGAGAGCGTGGGCCCTAGCAGATTTCACTACTAGAATCTGACTCCAACTCTTCGATGGTGCAAGTTTTATTTAGCTGCATTTGTCTCTTAATCCAGTTGTTGCTCATAGATAGATGCACAGGTTACTTGGACCGGCTTGTGTCACATCTGTCTAAGTAAATAACCCCCACTGCATGTATTATATTGCCATAGATAGATATGAGATCGATCCCTGTGACCCCAGAGTGCAGCAAGTGTTAGTATGTGCAGCTGGTTAATGTGTTAATATATTACGCTTGTATGGGCAAGATTCTTGTATTTTCTCCTACGCATCATTCTCAGGGCAAAAACTGTCCCTATAGAGAGGTTTTGGACTACCTACACTAATAAGAGAAGCTGCTTGCACCCACCTTTGCATTTTTAGGCAAATAATCACAGTACAAGTTTCATTTCTTCTTGTTTCTTAGAAATCACATGTTTTAATAGTTACACACACCTTAAGGCGTTAACATATATTAATCATTAGAAATTAGAACCTACCCTGAGTTCTTTTGACTTTAAGAGCATGTATCTCTACTGTTACGTCATTTTGTTTTTATATGTACCATGATGCTATTAATAGATAGAGAATTATTTGGATACCACAAGATGCTGGTGTCTGTCTTATTTCTCTCTGCAAGCTCGTAACAACCTAATATACAACCAAT
This sequence comes from Eleutherodactylus coqui, assembly GCF_035609145.1. NCBI lineage: Eukaryota > Metazoa > Chordata > Amphibia > Anura > Eleutherodactylidae > Eleutherodactylus > Eleutherodactylus coqui. The sequence continues at coordinate 15,253,962 of NC_089839.1, read as the reverse complement.
TTAGAACAGATAGTGAAATCGGAGGAACCTGGTTTAGTTCCAACGACAGGCATGATCAAAAAAAACATCCAGTGAAAGGGCACCCTTGTGTACGGAAATAACTCATCACTGAAAGGGGTCAGAGGAGGATGTCAGGAATCGTTCAGAATAACTGGCGCTGCACAGTTAGGAGCAGCTGAATACAACGCTGGTGCTCCAACTACTAATATGTCCAAACACACAACTCCCCGTTCCTTAGCACGGATGGCTATAACAGCAGATGACCAGTTCCAGCGCCATTGTCATTAAGAGAGAAACAGAAAGGCAAGACACCAGGGAGCAAAAGAGCGCAAAACTTGTATCACTGAGCAGTGGAAAAACATCTCCTGGTCAGATGGATCCAGATTTCAGTTGCTGATGGGAGGTCAAAATTTGGCGCAAGCAGCATGGATCGCTGACCCCTTCCTCTCAGCTGGTCAGAACATGTCAGCACCATCATCTAATCTGCACCAACTACAAGAACTTTCCTGTCCGCAGGGGCCGATATTCCTGCAGAATTATGTCATCACCTGGTGGAATCTACACCACAATGAGCTGCTGCGGTTCTGAAGGCCAAAGGAGTCCAACGCTACTAGATGGGGCTCTAATAAAGTGGCTATTCAGTGTATGTCTTATTACACTTATTTGCATTGAGCATGTGTCTTTTTTTTCCCCTCTTTTCACCCCAGAGCGAGTTTCTCACACGGATCAGTGTGCAGCCTGAAAATAAAGCCACGATTAGCAGAAGCTCCTAGCAAGTCAGGCGTGATGTGGTGTCCATGTCCAGGAGCCATGGGAAATTACTGTATGCACAGCTCAAGGAGATGTTGGGCCTGACCGCAAATCTTCTGGTTTATCATTCACACAGATGACTTTTCCGTCTCCATGTCACTCATAGACCGCAGTGTCCTCATCCGTCCTTCAGTTAGACAGGACACGGCTTAAGAAATGTCACTAGAGTCCTCACGGTCCGTGAAGTTTGATGGTCTTGTGAAGACCAGAAACATGGAGGAACATCTCACAAAGACCAGACTGAACTGCAGTAGTAAAATAGTATTGTGCAGCCTTCCTTGTGTAGAGGGTCTGCTGTCATATTCTGTACTTTATGCATCCACCAGAAACACTTAGTTCCAAGAAGGCAAACTTCTTGAAAGTCAGCTAAACTTCCTACTAGATGGCGCATTTCTTAGAGCATGTATTCGTAAACTAAATAGGTCTGAACAAGCCAAAGAGCTAGCACTAAATAGTACCACATGTTATGACTAGTGTAGGGTCATGAGCGGGTGGAGGGTGACATAGGGATCCAGAGAACAGCAAAGAGGCAATCCCTGGGTGATCCACCCCCTCATAGCCTGCCTGCGCATAGCACTGAAAGGCGCAAGGGACCCTCAGGTTCCAAGGATTGGTGAAAAGTCTCGTTGGTCTCACTTGCATGTGGAAGTTGGCTGACTAAAATCTGCTTGGGCACTGGAAACTTCAGCAAGTCATATTTATCATAGTGGTTGTCCCTCAGTGTGAGTTGGGATGGTGTTAATCCAAGAAAACACTGCCACCTCTTTGTTAGGCAACTGGAAGGCAGTACTGAACTTACATTAGATTGCTGGAATTTTTTTGGTGCCCCCATCCCAATAAGAAAAAAAGCAATATATATATATTGCACCGATAAGCAGTCTGGCTATATTCTGCTCTCGCAAAAAGCTGCAAAATAGCAGCATATTCACACTAGAACAGCTCAGTTAATAAATACAGCACCAGAACCAAACTCATAACATAAATACAGCACCAGAACCAGCTCATAACATAAATGCAGCACCAGAACCAAACTCATAACATAAATACAGCACCAGAACCCAGCTCATAACATAAATACAACAAGAACCAACCTCAGTATATAAATACAGCACCAGAACCAAACTCATAACATAAATACAGCACCAGAACCAGCTCATAACATAAATACAGCACCAGAACCAAACTCATAACATAAATACAGCACCAGAACCCAGCTCATAACATAAATACAACAAGAACCAACCTCAGTATATAAATACAGCACCAGAACCAAACTCATAACATAAATACAGCACCAGAACCCAGCTCATAACATAAATACAACAAGAACCAACCTCAGTTAATAAATACAGCACCAGAACCAAACTCATAACATAAATACAGCACCAGAACCAAAGTCATAACATAAATACAGCACCAGAACCAAACTCATAACATAAATAAAACAAGAACCAACTTCAGTAAATAAATACAGCACCAGAACCAAGCTCATAACATGAATACACTAGCAGAATTAAGTGACTGTGTTGCAGGGCCTCCATTGGAATGACAGGAGAACCTTAGAATACCTGGGAGAGAAGACGGAGCCAAGATTAGGATGATTTATGTACCTTGACAAAATGATGCCACACAGAGAAAGAAGATCATCCGGTCAGGTGGACCTAATGGGGCCTATCACCCCCAGCTTACATCACCCGGTGCCCCCTTCAACTTGGTGGCCACACCCTTTGAAATTGCATGAGTCACACTCGTCTAAGTCCGGCCGTGTTGGAAGGCTTTTACTTGCAGTTCATCAAAATGGCAGTATACAGGTTTTCTTTTAATGGAAGCAACGGACTGGGATCACTGGGCCCTGACATCTCTCTTACTACTTCTCTTCCCAAGCTCAACTTGCCCGTGAAGGCTCTTATAATACAGTATATAAATGTTGATTATGATAATTGCCCTTTGAACCATCCCTTTTTGTTAGAAGGGTTGTATAACAATACACTGATTACAGAATGTCCCGTTGCTGGGTCCTTGCCAAGTTTCAATTCTGCAGCAGCACTCCCGCAGGCAAACAGAGGTGTTACACCGTTCTCTTTGATATGAATAGGATGTTAATGCAATATAAAGACCTTCTGGGTCCTCCAGAGCTTCTCTTTGTAACCACTCTCCATTGTAGCTAATAAATCAGGATCTGGAACAGGTCGCCCCATTTATTAAATGATGATATTTGCAAATGGGTTTTCTAAACCAGGCAAATCCTTCAAATTAAAGTGGAATTGACCTTTAACTCCTTAGTGACTAGCCTTTTTTGTGCCTTAAGGACCAAGCGATTTTTGGATTACAAGAGCGTTAACTCGTGGACACAGCCGTATGAGGGCTTGTTTTTTGTGGGACGAGTTGTACTTTTTAATGGCCCCATACATATACATATGTGTTGTAGAACTTTTATTAAACTTTTCTTTTACTATTCAGTAAAGATAACATAATAACTTTCTTATCTGGATCAGCACGATTACTGCGATATCGGGTTTATAAAGACTTTTTTAATGTTTTTAATACTTTTAGCACAATACGTTTTACAGAAAAACTATTGACTGTATTACTGGGAGGTCTTGTTTTTTGTGGGAAGAGTTACTTACGGTTGTTGTTGGTACAATTTTGAAGTACATGTGACTTTTGGATTGCTTTTTATTGTTTTTGTTTTTTTGGCAAGGTGACAAAAGAAAAAAATAGCAATTTACCATGCAAGATAAATAAAAAACTATTGTTTGGTCATTTTGAACGTGGTGATGCGTATTTTGTGCTGCTTTTTACATTTATTTTTAAGCATTTTATCAATTTTTAAAGTTTTTTTCTGGACTGGACTATTTTTTTTAAAGTAAACTTTTATTGAACTTTTTTTAGTCCTTCAAGAAGACTTGAAGATGTGATAGTTTGATCGGTAGGATAGTACACTGCATTGGTACTGGTATATTATGTTGCCACCGGAAGTTAGGGATGGCGACATAATACAGCACTTTGACATATAGTAATGCCCCCAGCTTCTGATTGGCTGGGGGCGTGTGTGGCTTGGGGAGACGCTGCGCCTGCGGCAGGAGCAGATGCAGCGTCGACTGCATGAGGAGAGCCTCCGCCGGCAGCAGGACGACACCCAGCGGCGGCAAGAGGAGAGGGAGCGGCTGCGGCAAGAGGAGAGCCTCCACCGGCGGCAGGATGAGAGGCAGCGGCAGCAGAAACACACCCAGCGGCGGCGGCAGGAGGACACCTGGCGGCAGCAGGAGAGCCACAGGTCCTACAAGCAGCGTCGGGCTTGATTTTTGACTGGCCTGGTGGGTTAGGGTTCCTGTTAGGCTTACATATAAAGTAAGCCTACCACGAACACTAACCCTCCAGGCCAGGCAAAAATCAAAGCCGACGCTGCTGCTAGAAGCCTTGACAAATCCGCCAATTGGGAGCTAGTAGCGTGACAGGGGCGTTCCTCCTGTCAAACCTCTAGCTTCCGGTGGTGTCAAGATACACCAGTACCCACTGCATTACTTATCTAGTGCATTCTATAAAGCTTATAACATCAGCCTAGTAGACTCTGCTGGGGGCCGGGTTTTACACGGGCCCATAAATCATTCGCATTTATGCATCCAGCGTAAATCTGAATGATTGTGGTTCAGTGTAAATGCATGCTCCGACTAAACAACAAACGCAAATTGTTTCGCTTCTCGTATGTCCTTCAGTTTCTGCATGTAAAGGACCCTTACATAGCAGACACGGAGGCCTTTGTCTGGTTTCCAGCTGCCATGAGAAACCATTGGTACCCTGTCATCTGCTTGCATGCTGCAACTGCAATGGATTGTGGCATGTAAGCGGTTAAATTGCCAGGATCTGCCGTTTCTCCATTCCCAGCAATTACAACAGGCGCCTGTCTGCCGCCTTAAAAAGATGTATGTGCAGATTTAAAGTCCATTAGTGACCGCCGTAAAATAACGTATCGATGGTCACTAAGGGGTTAATACGCAGTACGGTTAATTGCTATCTGTTTTGTTAAGCAGTGAAGCTTCACATGATTAATTTGGCATAGTGTTCACTTTGAATCATGATTCCAATGCGTCGCGCAATCAAACCGGAGCCATATGGAGCCGAACGTGTTCTAATTTGGAAAGAGGTGTGAGAATTTCCCTTGCTCTTCGTACTGGGGCCTCGGAAACCTGCATCCTCCGAGGATGACTCCTCCGACCTCACAATGGATCATATTGTGCTAATAATACATGGAAAGCATCGGTCTCGACATTCAAGCTGCTTTTAATGACATTTTAATGCCTCCTTCCTCCGATAGTTTTGTTGGGAGCAGTGGGAGGGAGCAGGATTGGGAGCGTGCGGCACATTAGCCGAGTCGAATTTAGTAACTCTGGTTGAGATTGCTCGGTATGCGACAATCCACGGGGCCTCCGATCAACGTAAGGAAAGCAGCAGGAAAGCAATCTATCACGCTGCAAGCCCACCCGACCCCGCCTGCCCGGCCCCAATTAACTAATTACTACACAAGCAGTTACTAATAATGTGAAAACTAGCAAGATGGTAGAGCGCGGGGATTTGTCCTCTAGGCAACCATTTGTCTGCTTCGCACACTTCATTTATCTGAGCTGTCTGTCCATTCATTATGCTTGTAGGACTGATAATGATAATAGGGGGGCATAGCGTTTCGTGGTATGGTTACTGGTGACGGGTCCGGCTGCCTGGTATCACAGGAGAGAAGTGATTGTGCAGTGTAGACCTCATGGCACGGTCATGAACTTAAAATAAGCTATTTCAGGTTTCTGCTGCTGTTCTGTTAGCTCTCAGGAACCTTGGCTGCACCAAACCTCCCAACCTTCGAACTGTGAAAAGAGGGAAAACTCTTTTGTAGAGGGTTGGCGCTCGGGTTGCACAGAAATGTTGATAGACCAAAGAAAATGCGGTCTAGGAAAATGTGGTTTACTGCCATCTACCAGCCTATGGCTAAAGTGCTGTCAATGCACTTGGTGTTGCCTTATTGGTCATGGAGAGCACATGATGGCAATGGCTGGAACTGGAAGGAGTTTGGACACAGGTAATTGTTCTGAAGCCACAAAAGCAAGTGGATGTATTCCAAGTCAGGGGGAACCCTCTACGTTGGAGGCCACTACCCGCTTGTGGCCCCTCCCAATGCAAACATAATATGCCAACGCAAGTTTTTTCATATTAGACCATGCCCTTTTATGCTAAGCTAAAGTGGGGTGTAGCGATGGGCGACCAGTGAGGGGGTTACAGGGGCACATTTTGTTGTGGTAGCTTACCTGAAAATCCAGGCGCATCTACAGCCTGATTGGACAAGACCGACTACTTATGGGTACTCAACCACCAAGTAGGGCATTACCAGTGGCTAAGCAACTGGTCTTATGGCTACAACCACATATTTAATAGCAACTCTGGATTGTAGATGCAACTTCAACTTTATTGGAACAGCGTTGCACTCCCTCGCAAGCTCGTGGGCGACACAGCACAGGATCAGCAGTGGCCTGCCGGCATAAACCTTCCACAAGTTACATGTATGACACTTATGGAGGGGCGAACAACATAGACTTCTGGCCACTACAGCGGGAGTTTACATTCACTTCTCACCAATCATAGCTCTCTCTGAGAAGCATACTTAGCCGCCTCTTTTATGCACACTCACCCTTGCGGTAACTGCGGGATCTGATCCTGTGCTGCGTCTCCATATCTTAAAACAACAGCATTGAATAAAACAAACACAATGTAATGTATATTGCAGCTTAAACAGAAAAGAAAACGCTGAAAAACTGGACCAGAGCGGAGATCCCATGCTACAAAGCAGGTCATTTGTGACCCCCGCAGTAATAGTGATAGGATAGTGTTTTAGACAGGGTCTTTCATAAAGGCAACTTTGGTCTGTTTAGGGACAGTGGGGTCTGGTGCTGAGGGACAGTCGCAGGTAGAGATTATGGAGAGCCAGTGTTAGGGTCAGCACTTCTCTCGTTGCTACTTCAGTCTCATACCCTCAGTTCAGGTTTTCACTGCCAGTTTCATTATATTCATCATCAAACTCCTTTTTATCATCCGGATACCATCGCCCTCAGCTCATCCTCTAATAGTGAATCCCTAGGTGCATTTGTGTTTTCACTGTGTTGATATGTCTATATTTCTTGCAATGTCCAGTTCTTATATTATTTGTCTGTACTGTGAGTTCTGGGTGTTCCTGAGTATTTGAAGTAACTGCTAAAGATGAAGCCAACTTCTGCCATTGAGTGTCCATCTGGTGTTGTTAACAATGAACAACATTGGGACAGGGACAGTGGGACGAAGTGACCAAATGATTCCAGACTCATAATTCCCAAGTGTCCCTCTTTTTGACCAAAAGTCCTTCTGTCCCTCTTTGACCCCTAAATGTCCTTCTTTTTGTCCTTGGAGATAGTATTTACTTTTTTTTTTACATGAATAATCTTATTGCTCCATAAACTAACTTTTGGATTGCTTTTTATTGTTTTTGAATTTTTTGCAAGGTGACAAAAGAAAAAAAATAGCGATTTACCATGCAAGATAAATAACAAAATGTTTTTTGGTCATTTTGAACGTGGTGATGCGTATTTTGTGCTGCTTTTTAAATTTATTTTTAGGCATTTTATCAATTTTAAAAGTTTTTTTTTCTGAACTGGACTATTTTTTTTTAAAGCAAACTTTTATTGAACTTTTTTTAGTCCCTCAAGAAGACTTGAAGATGTGATCGTTGGAGATAGTGTTTAGTTTTTTTTCAATGAATAAACTTATCGTATTGCTCCATAAACTATCTTTATAGTTCTTAACTGCTTCTGAGCCCTCAGTTTGTGTATTATTCCATCATTCGGTGCCATTTGGATCATAAAATTTTCTATATCAGGACAATTTTTGTGCTAATAATTTAATTAAAAGCATTCAAGTTAATAGATATGGATGGAAGAATGGTTCTGTCACACAATGAACCATAAATGTCCTTTCTTGACCTAAAAGTTGGGCGTTATGTGGGCTGGGTACAGAGGAAGTGTGTATTTATTATGCCTGAGTACCGTTGCCCTGAGCCACCAGTATTAAGTGAAGTGCTGCTCCGCAGAGGAAAAGATCTATTGATTCTGTTGAACTGTGAAGATTTCCCTAGAGGCTGATTGCTACAGGGATCCACTTGGCTCAAAAACACTCCGCAAACCCAGATAGATGTCATGAGCCGCTGAGACTAAGAGGTCTTAAAGATGCAGATACAACCTACTATGGCTGCAGCGTCACAAGAAGCCAAGCTCTTCCTGATATGCCATCCAGCGCCTTCCCGGTCACACAGGCAGCACAATGATGTAATTGTAAGTCCTTTTTTATGTTATTATCCAAGGGGGATAGTGGGGTCTATAAAGACTCAAGGAGCTCAGCTGGGCTTATAAATGACTAAGGGGGCACAGTGGGGCCTGTAAATGACTCAGTGGGGCTTATAAATGACTCAGGAGCCACAATGGGGCCTATAAATGACTCGGTGGGCGGAGCAGGTTCTGTAAATTACTAAAGGGGCACAGCAGGGCTTGTAAATGACTAAAGATGCACAGTGGGGCCTATAAATGACTCGGGGACACAGTGGGGCCTATAAATAACTCGGGGGGCACAGTGGGTTCTATAAATAACTAAGGAGGCATAGCAGAACCTTTAAAAGATTTAGGCTGCACAGTGGGACCTAAATATGACTCAAGGGGCACAGCAGGATCTATAAATGACCAAGGGGGACCACTGTGACTGTCACCCTGGCTGAAAGGCTAAGAGACTTTCATGTTTCTGTATAAGTTACAGTAGAGTTAAAGAACATAACCCTTTGCATCCGTTGTGCCTTAGGCCGGGCTGACACGAACGTGTGGTAAAACGCTGCATGTATAATGCAGCATTTTACCGTGGTGTGAGATGGCATATGCTATGCGCAGTCTTCCTGGTTTCATTTTTTTTTTGCGTATGTACAGCATTTAGTACGCTCCCATAGAGAACCATAGGTCTCTATCGCACGTAATATGCTGTACAATACAGCATGCTGCGTTCTTTTTTTGCTCGTGTATTACACGCCATGAAAAACTACTAGTGAGTGTAACAGTGAAAATCAATGCATTTGAATTGCTGCAATGTACTGCGTATTATATGCGTACATCGTAATTAAAATTGCCCCACCCCCCCTCCCCGCAGCTATTCCAGGGGGCGATTGCCACGGCCCCTCCTCTCAAACCTTACACACCTTATATAATAACCCCCATAGACTATAATAGCCGGTAGCTCTGGCCGGGGCTGTGGATCATTCTGCAGCAGTTGGTCCCGCTCTTGCCAAGTGAACACGGCTGAGCAGAGGGATATTCATTACTGTGCCGCTAATTACCCATACTCTTGGGCTGTTCACAGTTTGAGATTAAAAGGGGAACTTCAGAGAACGCTGTTCTCCTAATGGCGGTGTTACAGCGCGGGGCCGCTGGATGGCTCCCACCCAACTACACAGCAGATGTTGCAAATTACATTTCTGAGTGGAAGCATAAATTGCAGAGCCGCGCCAAATCCTTCCATCCTCGCCATTCTCCTCTGATATCATTCTGATTTTCTGCTAAATAAATTCGCGAACTGAAAGGTTTATCGAACGGAAAGGAAAATCCCACCTGTTACCGAAAAGGGATAGATGGAAGGACAACGCCAAGGGACACGATCAGCTGAATAGAAACACACTGGAAGGGTGTGTAGACTTTTGCAACCATTTTTTATTGCTCAGATATATCTAAAAAAAAAACAAAAAACTCCTCAATCACGTCCCCCCCTTTTTTTTCTTATCAGTTTTTTCCTCCCCACTTTCAAAAAATCATAACTTTTATGTAGCCATCATTTCCTTCTTTTTTGAGGAAAGAGTTGTATTTTTCAGTGTTCTTATTTAATGTACCATATAATGTACTAAAAACTTTTAAATATTTTCAAGTAGAGTAAAAAAGGAATAAAAATGCAATTCCGCCATCTTTCGGTGTGTCTTGTTTCTACGCGCACAAACTGTAACAAAAATGACCTGATAACTTTATTCTAAGGGTCGGTACGATTACTAAAATACCAAAATTAAATATTTTTTTTTTTGCTGTACTACTTTAAAAAACAAAATATCTTTTGGAAAAAAATAAAATTTTCTGCTGCCATCTTCTGACCGCCATAACTGTTGTATTTGTCCAGTAGTTTCTATTGGTACCATTTTGGTGTAAATACGACTTTTTGCTCACTTTTTATTTGCATTTTTTTTTGGGAGACCAGGTGACCAAAAAAGTGCAATTCTGGTGTTGTATTTTTTTTTTCTTTTTGACAACATTCACCTTCGGGGTAAAAAATGCATTACAAACGTAGCGATACCAAATATGTTTGGGAGGGGGTGTTATTTTTATTTTTTTCCACTACCATTTATTTATTCTAATAATTACTTTTTTAAAGTAATTTTTACATTATTTTTTAATTCTACACAGGGGACTTGAACCTGTGATCGTTTGTGATCGTTTGATCAGTCATAGATTATATTGTAATACTATAGTATTGCATTCTACTATATTCTGACAGGCAGACTATTAAAACATTCCACAGGCACGGCTTGATCAGCCATGGCAATAATAATAATAATAATCTTTATTTGTATAGCGCCAACTTATTCCGCAGCGCTTTCAGGCATGGATAAATGCAAACAATACAACAATTACAATATAAGGTACATTGGGTTAGATACAAATGGGTTGGGGTGATACAGGAGGTGCAGGGGGTGGGGAACACAGGCAATAGGAAATTTTATGTACAGATCATTTATCAGAAGGCAAACAGGGTGGAGCACCATAGTGAGGGGCAGGGGACTAGGTCAGGAGATTTGGTATGCTTCCCTGAAGAGGTGCGGTTTTAAGGCACGTCTGAAATTTCGTGCATCGGGAATTGTCCGGATGCCTTGGGGTAGAGCATTCCAGAGGATGGGTGCTGCTCTGGTGAAGTCCTGTAGGCGAGCATGTGAGGTTCGTATTACAGGGGTGTTTAGTCTGAGTGTGTTAGCGGATCGGAGAGAGCAGGCTGGGTGGTATACTGACAGTAGGGAGGCGATGTATGGTGGCGCGGCGCCATGCAGAGCTTTGTGAGTGAGGTAGAGGAGTTTAAGTTTAGTTCTGCAGTGGATGGGCAGCCAATGCAGCGACTGGCATAATGCAGAGGCGTCTGAATAACAACTGGATAGAAAAAGGAGTCTAGCTGCTGCATTTAGTATGGATTGGAGCGGAGCGAGTCTAGTGCGGGGGAGGCCAATGAGTAGCGAGTTGCAGTAGTCAAGCCGGGAGTGGATGAGCGCAACCACGAGCGTCTTTAGCGTGTTCGTGGTTAGGAACGGACGTATTTTAGCAATATTTCTGAGGTGCATGTGGCATGTTTGGGCCAGAGATTGGATATGGGGGGTAAAGGAGAGGTCAGAGTCCAGTGTGACCCCAAGGCATCGGGCATGCCGTCTGGGGGTTATGATGGTGCCAGACACTGGAATGGAGATGTTGAGGGGAGGTCGGTTAGAAGGTGGAAAGACAAGGTGGTCAGTTTTAAAGAGGTTTAATTTGAGAAAAAGGGAGGACATAGTGTTAGAGACAGCAGACAGACAGTCTGTGATATTTTGGAGGAATGGTCCAGAGATCTCACGAGAGGAGGTGTATAGTTGGGTGTCGTCAGCATAGAGATGGTATTGGAGGCCAAATCTGAGGCTGGTTTGTCCGATTGGGGCAGTATAGATAGAGAAAAGAAGGGGACCAAGGACCGAGCCCTGGGGTACCCCGACAGCGAGAGGAAGTGGAGCAGAGATAGAACCAGCAAAGGAAACACTAAAAGAGCAGTCAGAGAGGTAGGAAGAGAACCAGGAGAGAGCAGTATCCTTTAGACCAATAGAGTGGAGCATAGTGAGAAGGAGATTATGGTCGATAGTGTCAAATGCAGCAGACAGGTCAAGGAGGATTAGTAGAGAGTAATTACCTCTCGACTTTGCAGTCATCAGGTCATTTGTTACTTTTGTGAGGGCAGTTTCGGTCGAGTGAAGAGAGCAGAAACCAGACTGGAGGGGGTCGAGGAGTGAGTTGTCAGAGAGAAAGCGAGTAAGTCGGGAGTAGACCAGGCGTTCTAGTAATTTGGAGATAAAGCCTGCCTATTCTTCTGACATTAACGCTTACATCCTGGTCACCATGATGCCAGGAGTTATGAATGGTGGCACTATGGCCTCTGATTGGCAGGCAGTGATCACCTGACTTTCACTGTCAACAGAGACTGGGAGAATCACAGGGCTGCAGAGCTGGATCGCCGTGGCTGTGATGGATAAGCACTCTTAGGAGTTATTGTTTGAACCCAGTGGGCTCTAATTTAGAAAACTTGATTTGTAGCCAGATAACCCTTTCATGAACCTGACATTTTATGTTTTTCACTTTCACTTTTCATTCCCGCATTCCAAGAGGTATAACTTCCTACTCGAATCCATACTAATCCATATTTCCTATCCAGCCGTAACTCAGACGCCTCTGTACTATGCCAGTCACAGCATTGACTGCCCATCCACAGCAGAACTAAATTTAAGCTCACCCACAAAGCTCTACATGGCGCCGCTCCACCATACATCGCTTTGCTTCTGTCCGTACACCATTCAGCTCGCTCACTCTGATCCGCTAACACACTCAGACTAAACATCCCTCTAATGTGAACCTCACATGCTCGCCTACAGGACTTCACCAGAGCAGCACCCATCCTCTGGAACGCTCTACCCCAAGGCATCCCAACAATTCTTGATGCACAGAAACTCAGACGTGCCTTGAAAACTCACCTCTTCAGGACGGCATACCAAAGCTCTTGACTTAGTCCCCCTGCCCCTCCTTATGGCTCCCCACACCTTCTACCCTGCCTATCGCCTATGACCTCTACCCTGCCCCACCCTGTTTGCTCCTTAATAACTGATTTCCACATGTAATTCCCATACTGCCTGTGTTTCCCCAATGCGCTCGAGTAACTGGCTTATCCGAGCGTGCTCACTCATCTCTAGTCAGTACCATTACAACAATATAATGTTTATAGATTATTTTTAATGTTTTGCTATTTCAAAATAAAAAAATTGAAAAGCCTAATTTAAAAAAAAGCTATTTATTGTCATATTCAGAGCCCCATACGTTTTGTATTTTTCCATCTATGCCACTGTGTGGAGGGGCTCGTTTTTTGCAGTGCAAGCTTCAGTTTTCATGGCTACTATTTTTTGGTATGCCTTATTGATCACATTTTATTGAAAGACAGTCAACCCCCCCCCCCCCCCCCATCACAATTCTAGCATTATGTATTTTTTTAACAGCAAAAAATGCAATACTTAGTTCAGGCTATTCTGGATGTGGTGTTTACTGTTTAAGGTTGTGTAATGGGAAAACTGGAAGTTTGAATTTTGAATTTGTTTAATTAAATTTTTTTTCTATTAAATCGCTTGACCTTGTGATCATTTGATCGCTTCTAAAGGATACTGCAATATTTGAGTATTGCAGTATAATGTGTTCTTAATGCTCACATATTAAGACCTGCCAGAGACAGGGATTAATATGCTTACATACACGGCAGCCCTGGGAACCTTTATTAGGCCAGGACTACTATGGCAACCATCGGCACCCCACAATTGCATCACAGGGGTTCTAATGGTTAGTTAGAGGGAAGACAAACTCCTTGGATGACAATTTACATGCTGCAGTCGGAATTGACCACGCATGTAAGCTGTCAAACAGCCACAATCGGAGCTAGCTCGAATTGCGTTCTTTGCAGCAGGTATGTATCAGGCTCGGCCCTGAGTCCACTTAATACCCACTCCACACCTCTGTGATGTACGTGAACATCACAGAGGCAGAAGGGGTTAAAGGCTACAAATAAACCTTATATAGTCTGATCCTGCAGTCATGTCGTACACCACTACATTTGTTCCCTCCTCATCTTCTGTCTGTAGGTGATCATGAAGAGGGGTAGTGAAGCAGCATATGATTGCATGATCAGACTACAGAGAGTTTGTTTGTAGTCTGTAACCATGGAAACACATCTGCATAGGAACTGTATACAATTCTTCTAAACCTCTTGCAGATAGGTGACATGTTGTCTTACTTCATCTTTAAAAGTATTGACTACTTTACATATAACCCTGTTAAATCCTGTGGTACCGAGACAACATTTGTCCGAGCATCGAAGGGGAGGAGTTATATTATCTGCTGTCATACTTTCTCCCCATTCTGCCACCAATCCGTCTGTTCCTGTGGCCCTTCTTCCTTCTTTCAAGATGGCCACAGTGATTCTTAGACTACCCGTTGCGTACTGAGCATTGGTGGTCCATCACTAGCCTAAGACGTTACACGCTGCTCTGATTGGCCAAGCTCTCATCACATGAACAGCACTGGCCAATTCGAATGTCTGGCTTCCAGGAGGCGCAGGTGACACAATGCATCTCATCCCCTGTGTTGGGCTTCAGTCTGCAGGAAGAGGATCCAGTTGGTGTTTGTACAAATGGGGTTAGCGGATTTTCAAATTTTTATTATTTAAGTTGCTGGAATGGACGCACTATTACTATTTAGGAGCAATATTACCAAATTTGACAGAATTGTGGCACTATTACTATTTGGAGGGACTATTACTATTTAGGGGCAAAATGGGGACACTAATAATATTTGGGGACAGAATAGAGGCACTATCACTATTTGGGGGCAGAATGGAGGCACTTCTACTATTTCGGGGCATTATGGAAACATCATTATAGGGCACTATTGCTAAATCAGGGCACTATTAATATTTGTGGGCAAAATGGGGACATTCTGACTATATGTGCTAGGATGGGAGCATTATTACTACATAGGGAAGAATGGGAGCACTATTACTATATGTGGCTACAAGAGGGGCACTATGATTGCATGGGGGCACTATTAATACAAAGGGACACAAAAGCTGCACTAATGATGTGTGGGGGCTTACTAGAGGCACTACTACTGTATGGGGCACAATGGGTATAGTATTACTATATGGAGGCACTATTACTGTTTGGGGGCATTGATACTTTGTGAGGCACAAAGGGGAAGCACTATTACTGGGCAGGGCAACATGGGAGCTTCATTACCATCTGTGACACTATAGAGTGAGTGTGAGATAAGTTGTGACTGAAAGAAGTGATCATGGCAGTCTGGGTCGAGAATGAAGGCAAAAGATTCCAATGAGAGAGGATGCCACCTATGACTCACTGAATTTAACTGTACTGTAGTTGCCTATAAGATCTGCAAATAAAAACATTTTTTAGCTTTTTTTTAACGTTTATTTTTCAGTTTTTTAGGGGAGGGTTTATATAGCTTTATAGACTGGGGCAATGCTATCAGGACCCTTGCATCCAAGCAACAAATTGGGACGGGTCCAAGGTTTGCCCTGGGGCCCCTAGGACTCTAGTTACTCCTATGAGTAGATCAAAGTCACATTTTGGTGGATGTGTGAAGCCTTAACACTGATTGGTCAACTTGGAATCTGAAGAGCTGGAAATCCGTAGGTTTTCTCACTTTAGCTACAAAAAAGAGCAAAAAACACAGACCTACTCAACGTCACAACACAAAGTCCTCTGCAAAAATAGATCTGTCACATAGAACAGCAAAGAGGGGATGATGTTGGAAATGAAGTTCTTACCATGAAGAACAAATAGGTCATTGAACGGGCTGGGGGCGATGCGTAAGCCTACAATCATGGCCACTAAGATAAAAAGCATCATTTGTGAGCTCCGGCCAGCAGAAGATTCCATGGTGGAAGGCGAAGTGATGTGAGACAGGAGGATGATTGGATGTGACAAGGTGGTTGCAATCCTCTCAGGACTTCGTAAGGTTTCCTGATAAGATCTAATATGACAGCTGGGAAATACAATGACATTAATGTACTGTGTTACCGCAATGAGCGCCAGTGTGGTCCTCATGGTTGTTGGTGTCCTCTGACATACCCGATCTACGTCTGCATAGACTACACAGGCCATCTATGTCTCATTTGATATGTTTCCATAAGAACTGGACCTGTTTGTATGTTTGTGGTTGCAATAAGCTATTTTAATGCTATTGGATCACATTCTGTATCTGCTCATTTTATTACAGCTATAGTGGGTGCAGATGTAGCAGATGCACTCAGACTATGGGGTGTGACGTGGCCCAAAGGCTCCTCTGACATAATAAAACACTAATATTATGAATGGCACCGTTTAGGTGGGGGTTCTGTTACACATTTAGCGTTGGGGCCCAGGAGCTTTAAGCTGTGCTTCTACGGTAGTTACTACTTCTTTAGATCCATATCCTTGTCCATGTAATAGTATGATTAATTAGTGCCACAGTTCGGGCAAAATACCTTAGTTTCCCCTGAAAATAAGACATATCCCGAAAATAAGCCCTACTCTGATTTTTCTGGGTTTTTGTGGAGGCTTGAAATATAAGCCCCACCCCAAAAATAAGCCCTCGCTGCATTACAGTAAAAAAGCAATACATTACCTAGCAGGTTCAGTCTGGGTCCTCCCACTGTTCTCTGGAGCTCCAGTGTGCTTACTGCAGTGCTCAGCCATCCACAGAAGTTTGCTTACTGGTTACAGGATTCATAAATCCTGCCTGCAGGAAGTAATGGCTGTTATTGGTTCTCAAACGCTGCTTAGCCAATCAATGCAGCTCGATGAACCAATGCGATGGCTGTGATTGGTTCACCGAGCGCTGCATTGATTGGCTGAGCAGTGCTCGAGAACCAATCATAGCCATCACTTCCTGGAGGCAGGATTTATGAATCTTGTAACCAGTAAACAATCTTTTGCGGGCGGCCGAGGACTGCAGCAAGTTCACTGGAGCTCTGGAGAGCAGCGGTAGGGCCTAAATCGAGCCTGCTAGGTAAGTATAAGAAGACATGGCCTGAAAATAAGACCTAGTGCCTATTTTGAGGCAAAAATTCATATAATACAGGGTCTTATTTTCAGGAAAACACAGTACCTGCACCCTTAGCGTTAGCAGTGGGGTTTGAGGAATTAAATTACGCGGCGCCGAAGATAGAAGCAGTACTGTGTGGCCCTCTGTTCTGACCTATCATGCCTCTTGAGGATTGCTTAATATAAAACAAAAAGAAAACCAAACAAGTAAACAACAAATACACACCATGCGCGACATCGACCTCAGATGTCTTTCAAAGTCACAAGTCTGGCCACAACGAATTATTTGCAGGTCTTACGCAGCTAGCAGTGGTTTTCTGCAAACTATAAAGTTAGCTGATAACTTCTATAAAACTACACCAAAATGTGACAAAAAATGAAGAAAAGGAAACCTAAAGAAAGCAAGGGGTCGGGGACATGTCGATGGTGGTGCTGCTGTTGCTCTTCGTCTCCTGCCTCCGCCATGTTTCTTAATGCTTCTTCCCTTCGAAATCGAAAGTATGTCAATATGGAAATAAAGAACTACATCTTCCATGTTTCTACAAGGAGCGCACTCTGCCCTCAAGATGCTGTTGCTACTGGTGGCGATGGAACTGCTGCTGCTCTCTTCTCCTGCTTCTGCCATGTTTCTTCCTCTTCCTTCCCCCCAAACGAAAAATTTCTATAAAGTACAAGAAACGTGTAGCTCTACAGCTTTTCCTTGGAGGAGGTCCGCGCTCGGCTGTTCTGTTCACCTGGTAGAATTTCTTCTTCTAAAATTTATGACATTGCTTTTAAAACAAGTAGCCCGCCTGCTGCATCACTTGGAACAATTTTTGATCTAGGAGACCCTATGTGTGCCTTCTATAGTTTTCGTGGACACGCCTGTGCTACAATTGACTCCCAACCAATGTACACTATTTCGATCAATTTGTGGGAGGAGCACAGAGTTCCCTAGATGTGTGGTTTTACTACCATGCAATTTGCGGTATTTTGCTGCATTGGAAGGCAAATTAGTAAACCTGATTTTGACTCTGTGTGATTGTAATGTTGTAATGTTGATATAATTAGGTGATTAAAATATTAGAGCAAAAGGGTCATTTATTGTGGAGAACTGACCCCTTGTAGGGAGGCTCTAGTACCCTGTTGTACCACCTCTAACTTGGATATAAGATCTGATACAGGTTAGCATGGAGGCTCTAGTACCCTGTTGGGTCGCTTCTAGCTTGGATACAAGATGTGATACAGGCGGGCATGGAGTCTCTAGGACCCTGTTATACCACCTCTAGCTTGTATACAAGATGTGATACAGGCAGGGTCGTAGCCTCTATTATCCTGTTGTACCGCCTCTCGCTTGGATATAAGATGTGATATGGCCCAGGATGGAGCCTCTAGTACCCTGTTGGGCTGCCTCTAGCTTGAATACAAGATGTGATATGGGCGGGCATGGAGGCTCTAGTACCCAGTTGGGTCGCTTCTAGCTTGGATACAAGATGTGATACTGGATGGCATGGAGGCATACAGGTTCTTTATGGTATCCTGCGGTATATCGCTCTACATTTGCTGTAACTAAGCCTCGAGATCTTGCAAACTCATAGGCTGTCAAAGTTGGCAGCCCAGATGGTCCCATACATGTTCTATTGGCAATAAATGTACGACCAGGCAGCAACGGAAGTGTGACACTGTTGTCTTCCTGTAACCCCCTTGTGTGCGCGGCCGAACATTATCCTGTTGGAAGCCTCCTGGAAGTCGTTATGAGAGGAACACATGTGGCTGCAGGATTCCCTGAACATATTGCTGAGCTGTCATTGTCCCTCATACCATTACTAGGGGGACCGACTGTTGTATGCAATGCCCACTGACACCATCACACCAGCAGGAAGGGGAGCAATGTGCCACTCCACAGCAAAGGCAGGATTGAGGCGCTCACCACTAGGTCTTCAGACAGTGGGTCTCTAGGGTGTGTCAAAGGCAGTACATGTAATTGGCACCATGAGACCAAATATCCTTCCGCTAACCACCTTGAAATGGTTCTGACTGACACAGGGGTGTAATAATGGTGGCACCTGTCTCTGGATGGTGTACAACAAAATAGTTGGAGCTGCCGGTGCTTGTCGGATGATCAGACGCTCCTCTCTACTGGTGGTCTGTCGGGGTCCTGTGCCCAGTCATCTTGTGTGCCGCTCACGCATCCACTGGTCGCAACACCAAACAGTCTGGTCAGACGCTCTTCTCTACTGGTGGTCTGTCAGGAGGTCCTGAACCCGGTTGCCTTGTGTGCCCTCACACATCCACTGGTCCCAACACCCCCTAACAGTCTGGTCAGACGCTCCTCTCTACTGGTGGTCTGTCAGGGTGTCCTGAGCTCGGTCACCTTGTGTGCCCCCATCCACTGGTCCCAACACCTCCTAACAGTCTGGTCAGACGCTCCTCTCTACTGGTGGTCTGTAGGGGGCGTCCTGAGCCCGGTTGCCTTGTGTGCCCTCACACATCCACTGGTCTCAACACCTCCTAACAGTCTGGTCAGAACGGCCCAGTGGGGGACAATTCATTGATACGACCATCCAGTTTCTCACACCCCAATAATGCGCCCCTCTCAGACTCTGGTAATGGGGTGACATCTCTTCTCTGTGTCGTAGAGGCTTCTAGTGGCCAACAAGCTCTACATAAGTGGAAGAAGAGGTCACTACACACAAGGAGCCTCCGAGAGCCTCTTATAGGCCAAGGGGGGAACCACTTATAGGGCCTCTGGTGACAAGACCGTCCATCTAATCACCACAACTCTCATCATTTACAGATCTGCCTGAGATGGAGCTGCAGGACGAGTTCTGCAGCAAAACAACAACTCCTTCCAGGGAGGTGATTTTTTTTTTGACAATGAGTGTACATACAGAATCAGCTAAGGTATGCAAGACTTAGTCAAAGTACCCTCCAGAATGAGTCATATTACTCTCCTTTTTTCTTTACTGTACACTTTTTATTAAAAAAAATACAGTAATGTATTAGTGGAGTATTCTGTAGGATTGAAAAAATCCTGAAATAATGCAGTTTTCTCACTTGTCATAGGGACCTCTCCCGATAGGCTAGTATTCCCTGTTTTGGATCAGTAGTCACCTCATTATCATCATAATGAAAGGTAACATTTATATATAAATAACACTGGATCCACCTTTCACAAGTGACAGTCACTGCTCACCTCCTCCCCCTCCCTGCACAGGTCACAGAACATCTCTACAACACTCTCTCATAGTAATCTATAGTTATGCTATCCTGCTGTAAATCTCTTGGACTGTTTACTGCGCCGCCATAAACATACAAAGAGAATAGAATAAAACAAAAGTATAATTTTTGAAATACAGCAGATTATTAAAAAAAATGAAATTCAGTATAGATATTTTTAGTTTAAAATAAAAAAAACAAGGTGATACATTCCCTGCAAAGCTGATCAAGAATAAAGACCCAGATATTTCACATTTTTGTACAAAGACAAATAAAAATCTAAAAAGTTGTTTTCCAAAAACTTTATTTAAACAAATTCTCTCCACGCAAACCCACATCCTGGCATGCATATAATAATGGAATGCGCAGCATATAATCTTCAAGTAGATGTGCTGGTTATAATGGGCCACTTCACACTGTATGTGTCACGCTACAGCCCTTGATACGCCCACCATGGTCACACAGATTATTGGGCAGAACAAACAACAAAATGGTAGTTCTGCTGATTTTACGTAAAGTTGACTGTAAAAAAATGCAGCATAAACGTTACATAAAGCCTTGATTAACAATATCTTACTATTTTGTGCATACAGCTCCTAGACAAGGCTATGCGTCTCCATGGTTACAGACTACAAACAAACTGTGTGTAGTCTGATCCCACCTTCATCTATCTCCTACTTCTTGCTATCTGAATGAATCTATGTGCATATGAAGTAGGGGACAATATGAGTATTACTGCAAGGAAGAGACTCCGTATAGAGGCTGTCTACACAAAAGACCTTTTTCATTTTAGATGTTTTGGGACAATAAAAAATTGGTTGCAAAGGTGGACATGTCCTTTAGGCCTCTTTCACACGGGTGACAGCGATATCACCACTAGAAGATCGCAGCGATATCACAGCTGTGTTCTGTGTGATATCGCTATTTTGTATCGCTACAAAGTCACGTGACTTTGTAGCGCTCTTTAAGCACTACTCCGAAAATAAGCCCTGGCTGCATTAAAAAAAACAAAAACACAATACATCACCTAACAGGCGCTCTTCTCCTTCTGAAGCTCGGCACACTTGCCTGTAGTTTTCAGCTAGCGCTTCCTGCTTTGGAGGTTCAAAAACCCCGCTTCCAAGAAGCGCTGCCTCTGATTGGCTGAGCCACGGTGCTCGAGAACCAATCAGTACAACGCTCAATGAACCAATCACAGCCATCGCATTGGTTCATCGCTGCGAGAAAACGCAGCAATATCGCACAGAACACAGCAGGGATATCGCTCAGAGTTTCCCGCAGCGATATCGCTTTACCCGTGTGAAGGAGGCCTTAACCCCTTAGTGAGACAACGATTTATGGGTATTTTTATCTCCACTTTTGAAAACAATTTTTTTTTATTATTGTTCCATTGACATGGCCATATGAATAGCTGTTTCTTTACATGGCGAGCTGTAGTTTTTATCAGTACCATTTTATGGGTACATATAACGTTATATTGTATACGTTTTATTATTTTTATTTGGTGGGCAGGGAGATAAAAAATACACAAGTTCTGCTAATTTTTTTATTTTATAGCGCAAATCATACAGTGTAAATAATTTTTTTCTGTGGTTTGGTACGATTATGACAATACCCAAATTTTGTGTTTCTTTTTTTTTTTTTAGCTTTTTCCACTTTTGCGCAGTAAAAACCTTTTTCTTGGAAAATATATATATTTTTTTGCTTTGATGCATTCAAAGTCCCATAACTTTTTTTATTTTTCCATGAATGGAGCTCTGTATGAGCTTATTTTTTTGCGTAACAATCTGTAGTCTTTATTGGTACCATTTTGTAGTACATAGTTTTTTTTAATTACTTTTATTGCATTTTTTGGGAGGTGAAATGAGCAAGAAAAGCATTTTGGGTCCACTTTTATTTATTTTTTTATAGTGTTTGCCGTGTAGGATAAAAAGACATTTTTTTACTATTTTTATTTTTTTAACATTTTTTATGTGGGATTTGAACCTGTTATATTATGAGTGCTCAGACAATAAATTGCAGTACTTCTGTACTGCTATGTATTATCACTTATCATAGCTATCACAGGACATGGCAGACCCGAATGCCAATGAGTGGCATCTGGTTGCTATAGCAACTTATTAGCCCTTAGCAATTACATGGTGGAGAGCCGATGATGACGCAAAGGGAGCGCTCTCCCTCTATGAACCTCTTACATGCCGCAAACAGCACTGATCATGGCACGTAAAGGGTTAACACAAGGGATTGCTATTCTCACTAATCCCTGATGTTGCAGCATGATGCAAACTATGAGTCACAGCCGACTCCTCCTGCGGATAGTGCAGGCTCAGCTTCTGAGCCTGTGTCATTGAGAGGGCATAAGTGTACGCCCATTCACAGGAACACCTTACAGATTAGCGCGTTTGCCCATTACAGGCATTTATTCCTTATACACAGAACAGGTAATAAATGTCTGATAACTTGGGGTCCAACCACTAGGACCCCCCGCTATGCTAAGACCAGCACACCCTGAATGCAGCATGTGAATCGAATGGTGGTCCACGTGACTGCTGTAGCTAATCAGTATCCCCAGCAATGAATTGGTAGGGGATTAAAAAAGAAAGTTGTTTATTTTATAGCATTAGCTGCTGTTTTTATTTCTTTAAGGACGCAGCGATTTATTGATTTTTTTTTTTCACCCCTCCACAGTTCAAAAGCCGCAGAAACAGCAGAGGTAACTGCTGAACCACTCGCCATAATCTGTGAAAATTCCAGGAGAACAGTAGTAGTCCCAGAAGATTGGAAAAGGGCCAATGTTGTTCCTATCTTCAAAAAGGGAAGAAGGTGGATCCAGGAAACTACAGGCCTGTGAGCCTGACTTCTATACCGGGAAAGATCTTTGAACAAATTAAACAGCATGTATGCAAATACTTGGATGAGAATGGAGTAATTAGCCAGAGCCAGCATGGGTTTGTAACAAATAAGTCATGCCAGATTAATCTAATTTCCTTCTATGACAAAATCACCGACTGGGTTGATCAGGGAAATGCGGTGGATATAGTATATCTTGACTTTAGTAAAGCATTTGACAAAGTATCTCATACCATACTTATTGAAAAGATGACCAAATCTGGGATTGACAAGGCAACTGTTAGGTGGATTCACAACTGGCTGAGTGATCGTACTCAAAAAGTGGTAATAAATGTCTGCACCGCAAGTAGAAGAATGTATCAAGTGGAGTACCACAAGGCTCTGTCCTAGGCCCAGTGGTGGTCAACATTTTTATAAATGATCTAAAGGAGGGAATTGATGGGGAACTGATCAAATTTGCCGATGACAGAAAGCTAGGAGGGATAGCTAATAGTAGAGAAGTGAGAGAGTATTTAGAAAGATCTAGAAAAACGTGAACAGTGGGCGGCGACTAACAGACTGGTATTTAACAAGGAGAAATGCAAAGTCTTACATCTGGGGAATAAAAATAAAAAAAGCACATACAGAATGGGAGGAATTGGGCTAAACAGCAGCACATGTGAAAAAGGCTTGAGTATACTAATAGATCATAGACTGAACATGAGTCAACAATGTGATGTAGCAGCCAAAACGGCAAACACAATTCTGTGATGTATTAAGAGAAGCATAGAGTCTAGATCACGTGAGGTCATTAATCCCCTCTACTCTTCCTCAGTGAGACCTCATCTGGAATATTGTGTTCTAGGCACCCCAATTTAAACAAAGACATCAATAAACTGGAACAAGTTCAGAGAAGAGTTACCAAGATGGTGAGCGGTCTGCAAATCATGTCCTATGAGGAATGGGTAAAGGATCTGGAAATGTTCAGCTTGCAGAAAAGAAGGCTGAGAGGAGACAATAGCGGTCTACAAATATCTGAAGGGCCGTCACAGTGCAGAGGGATCAGCCCTATTCTCATCGGCACAAGGAAAGACTAGAAGCAATGGGATGAAACTGAAAGGTAGGAGACACAGATTAGATATTAGACAGTGAGGGGGATCAATGAGTGGAACAGGTTACCACGGGAGGTGGGGAGTTCTCCTTCAATGGAAGTCTTCAAACAAAGGCTGGACAAATTCTATGATTTTATGAACTTTTTTATTCTTCTGTCGATATGTCCATATGAGGCGTGTTCGCTGTGTGGCAAGTTGTAGTTTTTATTGACACCATTTTGGGCGCTTATAATGTATTGTATATCTTTGCTTAATTTTTTTGGAGGGGCAGAGTGAAGAAACACATCATTTCTGCCATTTTTTATGGTGTGTTCACTAAACAGTATAAATGACATATTTACTATTCAAAACACAAGTTTTTTACGCAAATTGCACGAGAAAACGGTCTTACATGCTTTGCACCACATTTGCTATGTATTTTAGACATTTTCGGACACTTTTTCCCATCTCTTCCTAAAAAGGGCATGGCTTCACGAAAAAGAAAACTGTGGCAAAAACACTGCTAAGATTTTGGCAATAATCTAAGCCGACTAGCGGGTGGTATAAACTGACAGATTTACCATCTAGTATGAGTCCCAGTGATGAACTGGTGATTTTAAGACGGTCTATTTAGTTTGCACTGTCTTACCTTTAGACTGCACTAGTAATGTGCCCCAATATCTTTTTTTCTGCAGGACGCTTCATTTTCGATAATACCAAATTTATATTTTTTCAGGATTTTCCACATTTGGCAACGCTGCATTAAAGACCCAGAACTTTTTTTTTAATGACGGAGCTATGTGAGGGCTTTTGCATTATGAGCTGCAGTTATTTTGATACCATTTTGGGTTACATATGACTTTTTGGATCACTTTTATTGGGTTTTTGGGGATGTGGAATGCTTTCTTTGCTTCCTGTTTAGGAAAATGTATTCATTTTATTTTATGTGTTATTACAGATGCAGTGATGTCAAACATATATTTTTTTAGGCCTTAGTCAGACGGGCGTTTTTTTTCGCGATTTGCGCATGCGTCCGGCGATTTTTTAAAACCATTGCTTTGCAATGGTATCGGACACATGAGCGCTTTTTATGCGCTCATCCGATAAATTATAGAACAGAAATCGCAGATCGCACCTATCTGCGATCTGCGATTCCTGTTCTCTTCTCTATATGCGCTCAATGGGGCCGGCGGCAGCAGCGCCGACCCCATTGAGAACATAGAAGACAAATCATTCTTCTCTGCCACAGCTGTAACAGCTGTGGCAGAGAAGAACGATGTTTGCCCATTGAATTCAATGGAGCCGGCAATACAGCCGACTCCATTGAAAGCAATGGGCTGCCGGCGTGCGCGGGATGAATTGTCGGGAAGGGCTTAAATATATAAGCCCTTCCCTGCAATTCATCCAGAAAAGTGTTAAAATGAAAAAAAAAATACATACTCACCTGCTCCCTGCAGCCGGAGTTCCGCGCGGCCGGCCTGCAGTGGGTGTGAAGGGGGTGTGAGTCAAACCTGCCCCCTGATTGGCTCAGCGCTGAGCCAATCAGGGGGCAGGTCTGACTCACACCCCCTTCACACCCACTGAACCAATCAGGGGGCAGGTCTGACTCACACCCCCTTCACACCCACTGCAGGCCGGCCGCGGGGAACTCCGACTGCCGGGAGCAGGTGAGTATGTATATTTTTTTTATTTTAACACTTTTCTGGATGAATTGCAGGGAAGGGCTTATATATTTAAGCCCTTCCCGACAATTCATCCCACACTCGCCCGCAGCGCATTGCTTTCAATGGAGCCGCTGTATTGCCGGCTCCATTGAATACAATGCGCTGGACAGCTCCCGCCCGTTTCTAATGAAACGCGGCTAGGAGCAGATTTTCGGGCGATTTTCGGGCACCGGTCACGCGATTTGCGGATGCGCATCCGTCATGCGATCCGCAAATCGCGCGAAAAAACGCCCGTCTGACTACGGCCTTACACTTTATTTTTTTCTACAAAAAAGTAATAAGTGCGCAAAATATCATACACTTATTGTCAAAAACACTCCGGCCCCCAGAAGAAGTTGTTATTTTGCTGCAAAATTCAGCATGCGGTTCCATCTCAGGCAGATCTGTGGATGATGGGAGTTGTGGTGATTAGATGGACAGTCTTGTCACTGGAGGCCCTATAAGTGGTTCCCCCTTGGTCTATAAGAGGCTCTCGGAGGCTCCTTGTGTGTAGTGACCTCTTCTTCCGCTTGTAGAGCTTGTTGACCACTAGATGCCTCTACGACGCAGAGAAGAGACCCCGTTATCAGAGTCTGATAGGGGCGGATTATTGGGGTGTGAGAAGCTGAAGAAAATGGATGAAACTTGGATAAAAGTCTCCCCCTATGAAGGGTACTGAATAATACAAAATTGGATGAGGTCCATGTATTAGTATGGAAATTATGGGGTCCTTTGTTATACAAAATGCAATGTTGTTGTAGTTTATAGGTGGTACAGTGTGTTATGTAAGATGGTCCTTCTTTGTCCACAGATTGTTAGTGACCAGATACGCCAAATTGTATAGTTCAAACCCCATGCACCCAAATGTCTGAGAGAGGTCAGGTAATTTGCATGTTTGAATTGTGGAATTTCTGCAAGGACTGGCCGTAGTGCAATGTTAGTGCAGAGAGCTCTTACTCAGTGGACTCAGGAAAGATCCAGTACTCGCAGACCGACCACAGGTCCATGCAGAACGCCTTGCGAAGACTGTCAAATTGTGCGGATGGCAGTTGTTAATAGACGGGCAACTGCAGTACTGGTCCAAGGAGTAGCGGGAGTCAGAGTTACCCTATGAACAATTGTAAACTGCTTAAAGCTGGGTTACATTTTTGGACCCCCTGAAGTGTGTTCCATTAAGCTAATTTCACTGCCAGCAACGACTACCCTTAGTAGAGTTGCGTTTAATGAAGAGTCCCGATTCTGTCTGTGACAAAGTGATGATCGTCAACATATCTGTAGGCGTTTTGGAGAAAGGGCCCACGCTATTGTGATTTCAGAATACCACACAGGTCCAACCCCTAGAGACATGTTTTGGGGGGCCAAGAAGTTTTGACAGCAGGCTGAAGTTGGTGGTTGGTTGAAGACATAACAGCTGACCGCGAGTATGTAGAGTGGTATACCCTGTTGACGTACCATTCATGACCACCATCCGAAATGGTATCTTTCAACAGTATAATGTCCATCCACATACTGCAGCCATGGATTGGCCTTCGTGGTCCGCCGATTTATTACCAGTAGAGCATGTCTGGGATGCCATAGGTAGACGCATTACGACACATGGTGACCTACCACAAACTGTACACCAACTGATTGCACAAGACATGCAGGTATGGCGAGACCCTAACATTACTGAGAGATCCGAACACCTCTTGATTCAATGCCTGCAAGGATCCAAGAGTGTCTAGGTGCTCATGGTGGGCGCACTTCTTACTGATACAAACTGTCTGATTTATTCCAGTTAGCTATCATTTATTCAGGGTCGGACTCTGTAGAGATCTACCATGCTTCATGAAATTCCACCGATTCATTCTCAGTGGAACACTTTCTATTTCGACCAATGTAAATCACCCCTTGAGGCAATGAGAACTTGCCTCGTTATCTGTGTGTCTATGGTAAGCCTTAGAACATTTACCTCCCATTACAAAATAACATTAGTTGATATACAAAGTACAAATCGCCGACCTGAAGAGCATAAATTTGCATTCCAAGTGCACAGTTTATAGTAAATGATAATTCCCTGTCAAACAGAGATGACTTAACTGAACACATGCAAGGCTGAAAAACAGAGAGAAAAATAATCCATAATCACTTGTGGCAGGTACGACGAAGCTGGCGCCTGGGACAAGAAATTACCTGTCCGTTAGAAATCTCTGCGTCGTGACATCTGAAGCTTAGAATATGGAGTGGGATGTGATCAGCAAAGGGATGTAAGCAAATTCACCCATTAGCATAAAAAAACGTTAAGTACTTTATATTATTGCAATAGAGAAGAGACAAGTAAAAGATGTTAGAATGCTTTGTGATGGCAGCCATCTTGTAGACCGCCTCTCCAAAGGGATCGGCTCTTCGGCTGTCCAAGAACTTGGTATCCAAGTTTATAATCCCAATGATCGCCAACATCTTGGCCACCAGTGCGGTCAATTGTCTAGTTGTAGCTAAACATTTAGACACAATTATGTCATCCAAGGTTAGGACCTTCTCAGACGTCTAGGGCCACCGTATCGGATCCTCTTTCCCATACAGTTATGTTGGTGGATGTGTGGATCATCTCCAAACCGGGCAAGTTCTTAAGGTCTTACTAATTTTTCAACTTCTTTCTCCTTTAGGAACTCATTAAAGTGTATATCATACTGGAAAAACAGAGAAAACATAGTGAGTCATCTCATGAGAGAGAAGCCATCAGACCATATTACAGTAGTAAAAGACTAACATAGAAACATAGTATGTTAGGCTGAAAAAAGGCAAAAGTCCATCTAGTTCAACTTATTACCCTCCTATGTTGATCCAGAAGAAGGCAAAAAAAAAGGTTGAAGCCAATTTTTCTAATTTAAGGGGAAAAAGAAATTCCTTCCTGCCTCCAAATCTGGCAATCAGAATAGTCCCCAGATCACCGACCCTTCTGAAGTAACCAGTGACTAGAACATGTAATAGGCATCAAGACCACTCTCTATCAAATTTGCCATCACCACATCCTCAAGCAAAGAGCTCCATAGTCTTACTGCTCTAACAGTAAAGAACCCCCTTCTATTTTGGTGTAGAAACCTTCTTTCCTCTAGACGTAGACAGCGCCCCCTTGTTACAGTCCTGGGTATAAATAGATGGTGGGAGAGATCTCTGTATTGCCCCCTGATATATTATACATAGTTATTAGGTCTCCCCTCAGCTGTCTTTTTTCTAATCTAAATAACCCCAATTCTGATAACCTCTCTGGGTATTGTAGTCCGCCTATTACTTTAGTTGCCCACCTTTGTATCTACTCAAGCTCTGATATGTCCTCCTTGAGTACCGATGCCCAGAACTGTCCACAATATTCAATGTGTGGACTGACCAGTGATTGTAAAGAAGAAGAACAATGTTCTCATCATGCGCCCCTAGACCTCATTTGATGCACCCCATAGTCTTATTTGCCTTGACAGCAGCTGCCTGACACTGGTTGTTCTAAGTTTACAGTTAACTAAAATCCCCTAGTCCTTTTCCATGTCAGTGTTCCCCGGTGGTTTCCCATTTAGTGTGTAATGGTGACATGTATTTCCTCTGCTCATGTGCAGAACCTTACATTTATCAGTGTTACACCTCATTTGCCATTTTTCTTGAATATTGGCATCACATTGGCTGTCACTATAGAATCCTTAAATATAAGAAACAATGGTCTGTCTATCACATTATGTAATGCCCTTAGAACCCAGAGATATATGCCATTAGTCCCTGCGATTTGTCTAATTTAATCTTTTTAAGGTGGCTCTGCACTTCCTCCTGGGTTAAACTGTTGACATTTAGTGGAGAGTTTACTTTATCACTCTGGATCTCATCTGAAATTTTATTTTCCTCTATGAACACACTGGAGAAAAAAAACTGACAAATTTGCTTTTTCCTCATCACCTTTGACTATTTTTCCATTATTACTATTAAAAGGGCCAAC
Organism: Eleutherodactylus coqui; assembly: GCF_035609145.1. Taxonomy (NCBI): domain Eukaryota; kingdom Metazoa; phylum Chordata; class Amphibia; order Anura; family Eleutherodactylidae; genus Eleutherodactylus; species Eleutherodactylus coqui. Next base: position 15,224,418 of record NC_089839.1, on the reverse strand, counting down.
ACTTTCAGTATAAATTTTTAAATTTTCATATAGTTGAAGAAAAGTTTAGGATTAGTTTCGGATTGACACACATTTGCGCCGTGTCTTTGCAAATCAGGGGTTGCGTATTTGCATGTGTAACAACATTTTTTACTGTACCTTTTGCGCACGCATGTTGTTCGTAATTGCACATGCAAAAAAAAGCACAGATGTATTGTCAGTACTCTTATTTTTGAGGACATTGTCCCAGGCAATAAGGTTAAGGACATCTCTGAGCTGATCGAACTTTGCCTTCCTAAAGCTTAGTATTTTTGTAGCTTCCCAATAAAACCCCCTTTTGAAAGTCTCCCCCTATGAAAGGTACTGAATAGAGATGAGCGAGCGTACTCGCTAAAGCAAATTACTCGAGCAAGTATTGCCATTTTCGAGTACATGCCCACTATATTATGGTCACTGGGAAGGTGGAGGGAGCTCTATACTACTTGACCGATGTAGCAATTGCGTCGGAAGTGAAGTTACCCCAGACCACACTGGAATGAGTATTTAAAGACCAGTGCACATATATTATATGGCAGCAGGCAAAAAGTTTTTTTTCAGGCATTTTCTATTGATGACCTATCTACAGAATAGATAATCAATAAATGATCAGTGAGGATCCGTCGCTCATCTTCTGGGCCGGTGTCACTGCAGTGGGGCGAGAAGTTGTCATCAGGGTAAGAGGTAGAAGTCAAATAGAAAGGCTTTACTCCCATTGAAATCAATGGTGTTGCCTTCTATTACACTTCCTGCTCTGACCCCGATGACAATGTCCGGCCCCACTGCACTGACTGCGGGAGGATCAGCTGATTGGTGGAGATCCAACTGGCAGACTCCTGCTGGCCAACTACTGATGATCTATCCTGAGGATGTCCCTCTTATTGGACCATATAAATGGTATCCTACTTTCCTTGGTTTCATTTGTGAACTCAGACCAAAGAGAGATACATTCTCAAAGGTAGGTACCCACCTTTCCCAGGCTAAGATTAGATCACCTGGTATTAGTGTTAGAACCCATCTGAAAGCTTGGTCACCTGGACGTTGGTAGATGGGCCAATATGATTTGATCAAATGATATACCAAGAACCTTGCATTATTTAATGTGGTTAGTGTATGTATCATATATTTCTGATAAAAAAAATGTATTTTGAGTGCTGTTGCCACTTTTTGTTTTTCGCTATGCCGAGGATAGGTCATCAAGACTAAATGTCCAGAAAACCCCTCTAACTATGAGACCATTTAACCAACCCACAGGTACTCCTTGCACCAAAGTATTGTGCCTTCTTGAGTGAAAATACCTTTGTGTGCCTCTGTATAAGACATGGGGTGCACAGGTACAATATGAGGAGGCTATAGGCATATATTAGAAATCTGTACAACAGGGCCGTGTGCGGGAGGCCTCACACTGATTAAAGAGATTTTCAATTTATTTCTCATTCTTTTTCCTCCCCGCACCGCAAGTGCCATAAACTCTTCATTTGTCTTAAATTTTTTCAACTTAGGAAAGGATGAATAAATAACTGAATTCCTTCTTTTTGGGGGGGTTGGGGTTATTAGAACCATTTTAGGGTCCATACATCTGTTTCATCACTTTTTATTCAATTTTTGGGGGAGACAGAGTAACAAAAAAACCTGTAATTCGTTTTTCTATTATGTTCATCGTGCGGGATAAATAGTGTGATAGTTTCGTAATTTGGTCTTTTCTTTCATTTGTTAGAATTTTTTTTTTTACTGATAAATTACTTGAAAAGCATTTTGTTAACTTTTAACATTTTTTTCATTTTTACAAAAATGTATGAAACCTTTTGCTACATTTTTTTCAGTTCCCATAGAGGTGCTGAACTTGCTATCATTTGATCGCTTAACTATAAACTACAATACTTCATAATTGCAGTACATAGCGCTTTTCAATGTTGCCTATTAAGCCCTGCCGAGGCCACAGGAGGGGCTTAATAGGTATCCATGCATGGCGGCCCTGGAGGCCTTAACTAGGCCTAAGGTTGCCATCGTAACCCATAGGCACTCCTTGACTGCGTTTTGGGGGTGGTGGGAGGGCGATGGAGCACTAGAGGGGTCCCCTTTGACAAATGATCATGATAGGGGCTAACTCTGAATGACACCACATTGCCAGCGTCTGTCAGCTGTCAAAAACAACTGATAGTCACAAAGTATGAAGCAGACTCGGCTCCTTAGCCCGCTCATACACCGTTCACGACCGCATGACATATATTTACATGATAAGGTCAGGATGGGGTTAAATGTGCCCCCCAAAAAACTTTACACTTGCTCAGGGTAGTGGAGAAAAATAACAAAGTCATCCTCACTTTATCCAATTTCCCGGTCCACTGATGCCCAGTCCCCAGTGCTCCCTGCTTCCTGATGCAATGATGACATCACTGACATCAAGGACAGGTGACTGGTGCAGCCAAACATTGACTCACTTTCCTGGGGCAAGATGTCATTGCTGCTGCAGCAGGAAGTGCGAGGCAGCAGAATCTGGGCACAAGCAGATAAGAGCAGTGGGATTGAGGTAAGCATGACGTTTCTTATGTTTCTCCAAAGAGTTGTCTTTCTTGCCAATATGCCCTATTAGAAGACCAGGCAAGATAGGCCAACCCCCGAGTTAATCGTCCCTCCTCCAAGGTAATCCCCAGGTGAAGAAAACTGAGCATTTATGTTCTGTTCATATAAATGACTCAAAGATTGTCACGGCTTCATCCTTATCATAGTACCAATAGGAGGTATGTCACATAGTTCACAAACATAACTCAGAATCTCGGACTTTACCAGTATAGATAATAGAAGAAGGAGAGGAGATAGAACGCTAGTTTGCACCAGGCTTCTTTCTGACAATAGCTCAATGTGCTGGCGTTCATTACTACAGGAGGGTCGTACGCCAACTCTGAGCTGTCTGCCGGGCAGTGGAAGTACCTGGTGACAGATAAAGATGACAGGTAAATAATGATGTATAGACTGCAAGTACCCACAGTACAACATGTCAATATAACTGCAGGGTACAACGGTTTGGTTGGTTGGTTTTATTAAAGGGATTCCCCACTACAGACATCCCCTTTCTATAGGTACGTCTTATATCTGGTTTCTGACCAGTGGGTTCCCCAGTGATCCTAAGAGCAGCGCAATCCAGATGCCCCATGTGAGTGTGGCAGTGGTGCACATGCGTGATCATTGCTACATACACTTCTGTGGGACTGAAGAAGATTTCCAAGCACATCTATCTCCTTCCCAAAGAAGTGAATGGAACAAGGATTGAGCATGCACAGTGCCTCTCTATTTGCATGGGACATAGGGATCTACTGGTTTTTGAGATTACTGGGGTTGGACCCCAGTTGGACCTTTAGCAATCAGACATTTATTCCGTATCCAGACAGAAATGTTGTGCGGAACCATCTCCATGCCTGCTGAGTGGGTGGTCTACAGCTTGTGTGATGCAAGAATTGTGCTGTGTGCTCTTAGCCAATTTCCCCATGCTGCTCTCTCTCCCCTCTCACAGCAGACAGTCTCATACATGCTGCAGCTTCATCTCCCTTTTCCTTGTTTTCTACGTGCTGACCAGGAGGTGACTGTAGAGGCTTCTGAACATGGACAGACATGCAGGGAGTAAAAAGGGAACTACAAGCTGCTGGAAGGTGAGCAAGATGCCACTTTACACTTATACGATGTAGTAGACAGTTTCATATACCGTATTCACATGTACTACTGATTTACGCAACATATATGGGGTTTATTGTCATACGTAGAGTAATTACCTCCAGATATGGTAGAAGAGCAATGGGGCATTCAGCCCAAGCGTTAACCATTCTTCGGCACATAGGAACATTATGCAGAATAGGCTATGAATGGAATATTCCGGAAGCACCAGCTAGAAAAAAAGATAAAGGATAAGTGACAATTAAAAGGGTATTCTGACAGTAGTTATTTACAAATGTGTATGGGATATTTCAAGGTTAACTTATGTACGATGTCGAATAGGTAGGGGGCTCCACCACTGGGACACCCATTTATATGCCCTATTAGGGCTTGGAAACATCATAGAGCAGAGTTCTCTGCTCAGGACCTCCAAAACAGAAAGTTTAAGATTGGCTTACACCCTGGCAGACCTTCTACTGTCCTGGAATTACAGGATGACCATTTATGAGAATGTCTGTCCTCTAATACTACATTTTCCTTGTAGCAGCTTTGGCTTCCACCGACAAAACCAGCGAATTGCCCAGGGCCCTACACTCTGGGAGGGCTTGTGCATGTTGGCAGTGGAGTTCACACTAGGTGACTGGGCTCAGGACGCCCCTTTCAGACCACCAGTAAAGAGGAGCGTCTGACAAGACTGTTAGGAGGTGTTGGGACCAGTGGATGGGGGTATACAAGGTGACCAGGCTCAGGACGCCCCCTACAGACCACCAGTAGAGAGGACCATCTGATCATCCAACAAGCATGAGTAGTTCCAACAGTTTTGTTGTCCGCCATCCACAGACAGGAGGCGCCATCGTTATACCCCTGTGTCTGTAGGAATCATTTCCAGGTGCTTGGCTGAAGGACATTTGGTCTCACGGCCCCCATTACATGTACGGCATCGGACATCCACCGGCCCCTCCATTTGCAGTCATGTCATGAACAATGAAACTGGACGCTACGGAGGGAAACCGTATTGTCTACAGCGATGAATCCAGGTTTAGTTTGGGCGCTGATGATGGCCGTGTTTGTGTCTAGAGACCTTGAGATGAATGCCTCAATCCTGCCTTTGCTGTGGAGTGGCACACTGCCCCCTGCTGGTGTGATGTCTGGGGGGGCCATCGCATACAACAGTTGGTCACCCCAAGTAGTGGTACGAGGGACAATGGTCGCTCAGCGATATGTTCAGGACATCCTGCAGCCACATGTGTTCCTCTCATGGCGGCTTCCAGCTGGATAATGCTCAACCGTACAACAAGGGGGTCACAGGAGCCCCCACAACATTGTCACATTTCCATGGCTGCCCAGTCGCCAGATTTATCAATTTCGACAACCTATGAGATTACACGATCCAGAGGCTCAGTTACAGCAAATGTAGAGCAATATGCCACAAGAACCTGTATGCCTCCATGCCCACCTGTATCACATCTTGTATCCAAGCTAGAGGCGGTACAACAGGGTACTAGAGCCTCCATGCTCACCCGTATCACATCTTGTATCCAAGCTAGAGGTGGTACACAGGGTATTAGAGCCTCCATGCCCACCCGTATCACATCTTGTATCCAAGCTAGAGGCGGTGCAACAGGGTACTAGAGCCTCCATGCTCGCCCGTATCACATCTTGTATCCTAGCGAGAGGTGGTACACAGGGTATTAGAGCCTCCATGCCCACCCGTATCACATCTTGTATCCAAGCTAGAGGCAGTACAACAGGGTCCTAGAGCCTCCATTCTCCCTGTATCACATCTTGTATCCAACCTAGAGGCGGTACAACAGGGCCCTACAAGGGGTCAGTTCTCCACAATAAATTATCCTTTTGCTCTGATATTATAATCACTTACTTATAACAACGTTACAATCACACAGAGAAAGTTTCATCCATCCGAAAACTTCCAGGGTAGGAATTGTTTTTACAATGAGTATATAAAACCTGACTTAGGCCAGTTTCACACAGATCCATTAATGCAGTTTCAGTATTAGTGCAATATGTCTCCACTGGAACTATGGGTGGAGAAATGGGTTTGCTGTGTGGAGTTACAGGGAATGCCCACAGCTGCTGATTGGCTCTTCGCTTACCCCTGTTAGGAGCCCTGTGAGGAGGAGGAGGGCATGTCTCCCGCAGTGAGGGGGTACTTGGAGCCGAAAGCTGTATTCCCAGCCCTTCCCAGCCAAAGCAGCAGCAGCTCGCTGGAACAGGGCCGGCCGAGCGGTCAGGATGCTGTGGACGATCCCAGTGACTCTGGCGCGTGGAGGAGGCAGCTCTCTCTGCTTCCACATGAATGGCCATCTGGTCCACCGGCGACTGGAAAGCCAGCCATCTGCCGCCTTGAGGGAGAGACGGAGCGCTGAGCCAGCAGCGGCTGCTGGAGAAACTGGTGTGGGAATGAGCTGCAGGGCCGTCGCTCTGAAGGTGTGTGTCCACCATCCAGTCAGCAGCTGTGGGCGTTCCCAGGACCTCAGCGCGGCCAACCCATGTCTCCACCCATACTTCGGGTGGAGTTTCTGTAAGCATATTATGTATTTATTCATCAGTTTAAGGGTGCCCACCCACTGGTGTTTGCGATTTTCGTGCGTGAAAAACGCCGCGTTTTCGCGGCGTTTTCCATTAATTTCCATTGACTTTCATGGGTGCATTAGGAGAAAAATAAGGACACATATGCAACTGACAGTTCCTATGTTAAAAAACGCAACGCAACGCAAAACGCCAGTGGACAGGAGTACATTCAATTCTAATTGCTCTGCAGGAAAAACGCAAAACGCAAAGAAAAAAAAATCGCCAGTGGGTGGGCGCCCTTAAACTTTCGTAATGATTTACTTTTCTACTGCAGTAAGGTGTAACTCAGGGTGCTGTCTGCTGTGATTGGACACTACACATTCCTTTGTTCTACTTTGCACTATTACTAAAGTTAACACTGAGTTAGGGTGGCTTCACACGAGCGTGTGCACGCACAAAAACACGCTTGTATTTGCAACATTGCATTCCCTATGGTGTGTGCACATGTCCGTACTTTGCAGGTGCGTGCCTGCAAAGATGGGACATGCGTGCACCATTGGGAATGCACGCATTGTTTTCAATGGAGCCGCGGCAGATGTTTTCTTCACTCCCGCTGGTTAAAAGAATTCCCTGCTGCTACATCTGCCACATCTGTGGCAGATGCAGCAGAGGAATTCTTCAATTCCCTACCTGCCGGCATCCCCGTGAATCCTGCTGCCAGCATCCCCGTGATTGGATTTCAGGGAAGGGCTTTAATCATAAGCCCTTCCCTGAAAATCCAATAAAAGTAGTGTAAAAATAGTTAAAAAAAGCATACTCACCTTCCTTTAGCTGCCGGGGCTCAGCCGCGACTTCTGGCATTGTCCTCAGCTCAGTAGTTCTGAGCTATCAGCAGTCGGGGATTTAAAATCCCCGACCGCTGGTAGCTCTGATTGTGATTGGCTGAGCGCTTCAGCCAATTACAATCAGTGCTACCAGCAGGCGGGGATTTTAAATCCCCGGCTGCTGATAGCTCAGAACTACAGAACCAGGGACAGCGCAAAGTTATTGGGCATCCCTTTCTGAGGGGTGTCCAGAAGAGGCGCTGCTCTGGCCTTGGCTACGTGCATCCCTCCGGGAGGGAGCGTGGTCAGTGCCACCGTGAGCAGTGTCCATCTTGCCCTCCCAATTCCTCAACGCATGCCCTGTGTCCGGGTCACCCTACGGGACACTGCAGGTACAGCTAGGAGATACGTGAAACACTCTGTGATTGCGCAGAAAAAGAACACATATGGAACTCAGACCAATTGACCATTTCAATCGGAGCATCTTTGTTTGCCATGTGCAAAGGAACATGCCCTGCAGGCGCAAAAAGGACAGCAAAATACACCGCTGCGCACGCAAAAAATCATAATTCATTCTCCAAATACGCAGCGCTCAGGCGTGCTCAAACACGCATACGCTTCTGTGAAGGGGGTCTAAGGCTTAAACTTGCTAACGGACTGGGAAGCGATACGCCCCGCCAGACTCCCAGCGTGCAGGTCCGCCTTCCAGCATCTCCGGACACTTCCATATTATCTCCACCGCCAGCCGGGACTTAAATGAAAAATATAAACATAACATGAAAAGACTCTGAAACGCTTCACTGCGGCTGCAAAAAGTCGTTTCTACGTTTTTAGATTTTTTTTCTTTTCTTATAAAAGACAAATTAACCATAAAATCTTTTTTTTAACCTTTTCTCTCCCAGTATTTTATATAGATAAATATATATTATTTTTTGTTATATTTTTTAATAAAGATATATAAAAACCTTTCCTGTACTTCTGGAATGTACATATCTCTGGAACAGATTAATAAAGGACCGTATAAAACAAGGCTCCCAAACACCGCCCTCCAGAGGCGGAGGAGGGTGGGACAGCTTCTAGGGCGCAAGAGTAAGAGGGGAACACTACACAAAATGGACACAAAAGAGACTCTGTCACCATGTTTTTGCACCTCTCTATGAGGGCAGCAAGTAGGTACGGGCACACCGATATGTCTGCTGTGTGGATCTGTGCAGTAGTTTTGGAGAAACTTGCATTTTATCTGTAGCAGCGCATAGAGGACTACTTAAAGGGGTTCTGTCAGCAAAATAAAAAAAATTATACTCACCTGCATTCCTGTAGAGTCTAACCTGTGGAAAAAGAAGAGTTTAAAAAACTAAGCATGCTCACTTTATCCCGTTGTACTTGGTCCCTCCGTTGTTCAGGTGCCACGTGAGGGGTCATCTCCCAGCGGCTACTGTGCGCTCAGGTCGACCTGGCCATGTCTAACCTCTGCCGTCCATGGAGAGTTGACGGCGAGTGCGCAAACACACCGGGAAGGGGGAAGCATGCGCACTCGCCATCGACTCTCCGAGGACGGCAGAGGTTAGACACGGCCAGGTCAATCAGTGAGCGATGCGTCACTTGTGTCCAGCAGTGGTCGGAGCAGGGGCAGAACCTAGAACTTTGCCAGCTTCTGCCCTGCGATTGGATGGCTGCCGGGGGGAGAGGCGAAGACCAGCAATGATTCTCCGCTAGTGGACGGTGTGCTATGGAAAGCTTCAGAGGGCGTGATTCGCTGGCGGTAAACCACCGGCGAAATCACGCCTGTGGACAGGCACCCTAAATATGATACAGAGGAGAATGGAAAGCATGGTATTGACTGCTGGGACCAAGAAGGCAGAACTGGTAGCTACCAGGCAGCATACAAGGCGGGGTGGGGTGGGCATTACTGAACACCTTATATGGGTATACTGATAGCTCAGGCTACCTGGCATGACTTTAATAAGTGCCCTCCGCAGTCAGCATGCACCCCACTTATACAGTGGGGATGCATTCCAAAGCTGCAGGCTTAGAAAGGTCACCATAAAACCTTCCTGCGGCGTTCATCTGACTGTTCTAGTTGTGGTCTTGTTTCGTACCCCATTCCCCCTTCTTCAGTCCTCCCTCCACTAATCACCTCCGTTGCCCACCAGTTCCAGTCTGCTCAACCAAGCAGTAGATAGCGGTTTCTTTTTTCTCTATGCACCTACAATGTACTCCAGTAGTCTTTCATCTGTTCTCCTCCAAAACTAGCACTGCTAGTATGACCTGACAGGACCTTTCACCCGGGATGGAATTGTCCACCAGACGCAGCACAGATGCAGATTTTATTGCGTTTTTAACTGCAGAATGCGTTCTGCGGGACGTCTTGTGGAATTTTGGGGGGGGGGGGGGTTGAGCAGATTTTAATTGCAGAATTATATTTCCTGTATGTTGTAAATCCACTACAACAACTTTGCAAGACTACTTTATTCTGCAGCAGAAAGCTTTCCTCTGCGGAATTTATTCTTGTGGTGCATTAAGACGCACGGATTTTAACAGGTACGAAACTCATAGAGATAACACTGTGACGCAGAAGTGTCCGTGCCGACTAATTCCATCCCGTGTGATAGGCCCGACAGCCTCCTGGGGTAATGGCTTCACAACTGCTGGAGAGCCACAGGTTGGAGACCACTGGTGCATACGAATGATGGCAACTGATACGAGCCCTAACGCTGGTGATTAGACATGACACACTGAACTAGAACGCTCGCCGCAGGACGCAGAGTGTATCAAATATTTAACGTTCGCCCGGGCATTAAATACGGAGAGTTAACGATCAGATAAAAATAAATGCACAATAAAAGCCGACAGAGCATGACCTTTCCCTCTTCGCTTTTCTAGTTACTTAAGCAATTAGTTGTGTAAATCATGACCTTTAAGAACTCGCAGTACGATGACTCCCGCAGCCGGTGGGGAGCTTGGAATGAGGACTAATACACTGGTAATATGGCTACATACTACAGTCATGTGGATAGAAATGTACACAGTATGGGACTATGGTAGTAAGGATGAGCACAACCAAAGAAGAAGGGAAGATGACCTTCGCGGTAGCACTGGTCTGGTCACTTTTCAGCTGGTTTTATGTACACTGGGGGCAGCGGTCATCTCATCATCACAGGCAGGACAATGAAAGGAGGCAGATAACACAAGATCTACCATTAAGAACAGGTGATGAGAGCAACTCAGCTCACCTCCTCTACCTCCCTGCACATGTCACAGAGCATGCCCACAGCACTCTCTCATAGAAGTCAATATGTTGTTTTCTGGGGTCCTCCTCTTCCTTGCAATGCCCACTACAGATATCATGCAGCACGACGAAAACACTCTCCCATGAAAGTCAAGAAATTGTTATGCAAGGTCCTCCTATTCCTTGTACTGTACATATTACAGAGCATGACCACAACACTATGCCATAGAAGTCAATAAGTTGTTTCTTGGGGAATCTCTTCCTTGCAATGACTATGGCACATGACGCAGATCAAAATAAGACATGCTGCCCCCCTCCCTGCCCCCTTCCTCTAGCCATGTCCTGGTCATGTAATATACCAGGGCCATGCAATTTTTCATTCTGACTTCCGTTGTATAGGTTTCCAAGTTGCTGTCTAAACTATAGATCCTTACTGCCCCCAAATTAAAAATTGTCTGCAATGTTCCTGAACTGAACAAAAAATGCTGCTAAACCCCACCTCATCACTGACATCACTTCCTGCTCTGCAGCTATTGGCTGAAGTCTTACCCTGTATACTTCCTGCTCCGCCCACTCCTTGCATGCACTCTGCATTTAGAACATATTTATATGACTGTTGAACAGGAAGTTCTAGGAGATCGGTGAGGCAAGTATGACTTTTCATGGTTTATTCAGAGCTGAGCAGATTTTAATCCAACGTTTTCCTCCCCAGATTGCCCCTTTAACCCATAAAGGACCAAGCACCATAAATGTATGATAAATGGTCCTGGGCTTTAATCCCGACTGATAGTAAAAATACGGCGCAGGATCAAAGCACCCGCTCCTGCAATGTACCATGAGCAGGTCGGGTTCTCGGCTGTCAAAGAACACTTCTCCTGTATAAACTGAATAGTATTCACTGAGCACTTACTGGTCTTATCAGACCCCAGAACAGCTCTGGCAGTGACCAATGTAACACAAGAAGGATGTTTTCCACTAACTGAGGCTCTTACACCGTAGATGCCCCAGTTACAGTGGGAAAATATGAAACAAAAACAAAAAAATGTGAATGACCACCAAAAACCCTTATACAGAGTCACGGGGGACAGAGATGTTAAAAAAAGTTACAAAAATAACTATAAAATACAAGTATATATGAAAAATAGAAAACAATGCCAACATAAACCGTCACCATATTCATGATCCATGATTATACAAATTATATATCAAAACATCCGAAACCAAATGACAAACCTATTCCTGTGTAGTGGCCCAGAGTTTGGGGTCCCCTCCAGCACTATATGCATGTTATATGTATGTCTCACGTCATTGTCATAAGTGTTGAATGAGTCAATGTTATGTTTATTAGCACCTGCAGGCAAGAAGGGGTTAATGTCTGCTAATGTTTGGTAGTGTCTGGAAAATGTATTGTTTTCTCTAGTCGTGGATTGGTTGATGTACACGTGGTGTGTTGTGGGTGAGATGTCTAGAAGAGAGTTGGTAGTTGAAGGGAGTAGAGCTTGAGAGGGGATGAAAATGGAGGAGAGATGGACTGCTGCTCCTGCCGGAGCGCAGCAATGTCGAAGTGTCTTCATATAAGGAAGTTTGCCTTTTCAGGGTTTTGGAACCCAGGACATGCCGAGTACGTGTGGGTGTGAGAGCACAAGAACGAATGTACCTAGTCAGCGACAACAGCAAGCCAAGCAAGAAATAGCGAGTAACTGCCTGATGTTCAAGTCAAGTGTGAAAGAGATCCGTCCAGTTGAGAGAGGTTCGACCAAGAGAGTGAGATCAACAGATAACTGAGACTGTGGATGTAATACCTTTGGAAACCCAAACTGTGCGAGTGAGAGGAAACAGGCGAGGAATGTAAACTCACTGCTTCTAACAAGTTAATTATATTCAAGTTATTTGCACGCAAGTCAATCATCTTTTATCACAAGTGTTATTTGAAGCAAAGGAACAGGACCGCAAATAAAACTATCAATTTAAAACTTTTTTTTAACTTTTTGCATACATTAGCCTTAGGCTAACTTCACACTGGTGAGCGTGATATGGGGCTGTGAATCCCACTCCCATATCGCGCTCCCCACCATGTGAATTCTCTGTGGATGCAAAGCGCCTTCATGTCAAAATAGCCTTGAAGCATTTGTCAGCGGAGGATTGCATTGCGTGTATCTAGCACGGTGCTGCCGCCGGCCCCATTGAAACAACGGGCGCTGCAGTGCTAGACCACGAACAAGACAGAACATGCCGCGAATTTCTTCCCTCATCGGATCACGGTGCCATGCAGGAAAACATCGCTCATGTGTATGAATGGGGTTCATATTTTTGCGTCTCGCAATGCACTATTCTCGCGTGATTTTGTTACCCGCTTGAAGGCAGCGTTAATAAAATGTAAAAAAACTGAAAAATATTTTTGTGAAAAAAGGTATTATAATGTATCCCTGCATGTGATGGAAAAAAACGCAGCAAAAAAAAACAAAAAACTGTTAAGGACCGCTGCCCGGTCACAAACCCTTTCAGGTCTTGAGGTCCAAATTAGAATCGTATCTGGGTGCACCTTAGAAACCAAAAACTAAACTCAGAGGCAGTTATCGGTTTCCTCAGATACGCGGAGTAAACGCAGGCCAGGAAAAAAATTTAGGCCATAAAACCACCACATGGGTGAAGTTGCTAAAAAGTGTCTGGTCCTTTGTGACGGAAACACCCTGGTCCTTAAGGCTGAACGCACATGAGTTAGTCGGATTCCGCATGAGGGAGGCCAAGCTGTGAGCCCGACCGGTCACCCTGCATACCCGATTTTTCTGTATCGCGGATAAACGCGGCGGCTCGCCGTCGGTCATGTGCAGTACAGTTTTTTTCTCATTATTTGTATTACCAGCGCCGTTGCTAAGCGATGACGCTGGCACCCACAGTGCATACGCAATGTCAATTACGTATGTGTTGCGGGTCGGACAGCCTCCATTGACTTCACTGGAGGTCGTCGACGGAGAGTTCGCGACAAAATAGAGCATGCTGTGATTTTTCGTCCGCGAGTGTGAAGGACAATCTAAAGTTAATTCCTTTAAATGCCTGAATTTTGCCGCGGATCCTCAGAGCGGACGGCGATCGTGGATTCCGCAATCAGCATTTATCCGCGTGAGACCCCACTTAGTGGTTAAGGGCATAGCTGTTGTCTACTGTTCGGCCTATATATTGCCTACAGCTCTAAATGCCGTCACAAAGGGTTAACATCGCCTCGACTGCAGGCAGTAAATCACATCCACGCACCGCGCATCCTGCCACCTACCATCAAGAAAGGATTACCTACCTGACAGAAACCCGCTCGGCCCACGGAGCGCATTAAATATTTAGGGCTTTGTCAAAAGTTGTGACACATCTTGCGGGCAGCCAGCGATGGCGGCTTTACATGACAGGAGCTTCACAAAAATCTGCCCATGAATAAAACATGCGTCTCCGAGGAGGCAGAATTAATTACTGCTGCACTTTAAATAGAATATTAGCATTATGCCGCGGCGCTGATGGGCGCTAATGTGAGATAATTGGCGGTTCCAAGGGACTTCATGGGAAATCTTATAGCATTTACAAATTCTGTGTGTTTTATGGACGGCAGAGATGATTGGCGCAACACAGCAAACAACACGAAGGGCGAGGAAAGCAAATGAGCGGATCCTTGTTCTGATCAGGCAGATGTAACGGATGGGAAGAAAGAGGAAGAAGAAAGTGAAACGCAATCGCAGAAACTATGAACGTGCCAATGAAGAGAACCAAAAAGATGATGGAACATTCTAGAGAAACACTTACCTACAAAGCACAGATAAATGGCGCTATATAGCGCTCAGGTAGCGCCATACTGTAATGTATGCACGCAATACGCAGAGAATAGAACCCATTTATTTTGATGGGTGCGTTCATAGTTCCGTATTTTGCACGCGCATTTCAGTTGCACTAAAAAACTACTACTTTTCTGTGCAGAAGTCAATGCGGATGTGCAAATGTGCGAGCAAAAGGCAAGGAGATTCATAATGCGCAACATAATTCTGCTGGAAAAAAAAAACGTCTGGTATTCATTAGACAAATTAGTCATTTGAAGCAATGCGGCTTTGTTTGCGGTGCGCAAATGAACGGAAAAAGTACAAAAAAATACGCCAATATGCGTGCAAAAAAAGCCTTGTTCAGGCTTAAACAGATGAACGTGTTTGCGCATTTTATTTGCGCCAAAAAATCATGCTCACAAAATGTGACAAAGCGAACATATTGAAATCAATGGGTTCGCTTTTCTATGGGTGTTTCTCACACGCAAATCGGGAAAAGATAGGACATGCCCTATCCTTCTGCATGATACGCAGAAAGCTGCCACAGAAGGTTAAGACAATCAAGGGGAAGGGGATGACCGGCGGACAACCCTTGCTCATGTGTAAGTACGCTCCACTGCGCTAGTTGTGTCCACCTCCATTCACTGAGCGATGATCTTCCTGTGAAAAGTACAAGAACGATTCTCGCTGGGACGGCTGTTGGACGCTTCAGTGCCTGACTGTGTAAAATGGGCTTTAAAAAGGCCCTACAGCACTGTATATAGCATATACTGTCATATAGCACTGAAATAAGTAGTAGTGTCCAGATAAACCGTTACAGGCAGCGGCAAGATACATAGTGTCAAACAAAGCCCATTAGTGTCCTGTCACATTCAGATAGTGTCTGATAAATAGTGTCATACGGTGCCAAGATGAATAGTGTCATACAGTGTCCATATAAAGAGTGTCATATAGAGCCAATATAATGTCAAACACAGCCCAGAGAAAGTGACATACAGCATCTAAATGAACAGTGACATACTGTGCCCAGATAAATGGTACCATATGGTGGGTACCATGATGAATAGTGTCATACAGTGCCCATATAGATAGTGTCATACACTGTCCACATAAATACTGTCATATAGTGCCCATATAGATAGTGTCATACAGTGTCCATATAAACAGTGTCATATACAGCCAATATAGTGTCAAACACAGCCCAGAGAAAGTGACATACAGCATCTAAATGAACAGTGATATACTGTGCCCAGATAAATGGTACCATATGGTGCCATGATGAATAGTGTCATACAGTGTCCATATAAATAGTGTCATACAGTGTCCACATAAATAGTGTCATACAGTGTCCACATAAATAGTGTCATACAGTGTCCATATAAATAGTGTCATACAGTGTCCACATAGTGTCATACAGTGTCCATATAAATGGTGTCATACAGTGTCCACATAAATAGTGTCATACAGTGTCCATATAAATAGTGTCATACAGTGTCCACATAGTGTCATACAGTGTCCATATAAATGGTGTCATACAGTGTCCACATAAATAGTGTCATACAGTGTCCACATAAATAGTGTCATACAGTGTCCATATAAATAGTGTCATACAGTGTCCACATAGTGTCATACAGTGTCCATATAAATGGTGTCATACAGTGTCCACATAAATAGTGTCATACAGTGTCCATATAAATAGTGTCATACAGTGTCCACATAAATAGTGTCATACAGTGTCCATATAAATAGTGTCATACAGTGCCCGCATAAATAGTGTCATACACTGTCCACATAAATAGTGTCATACAGTGTCCATATAAATAGTGTCCTACAGTGTCCACATAAATAGTGTCATACAGTGTCCATATAAATGGTGTCATACAGTGTCCACATAAATAGTGTCATACAGTGTCCACAGAAATAGTGTCATACAGTGTCCATATAAATGGTGTCATACAGTGTCCACATAAATAGTGTCATACAGTGTCCATATAAATAGTGTCATACAGTGTCCACATAAATAGTGTCATACAGTGTCCACATAAATAGTGTCATACAGTGTCCATATAAATAGTGTCATACAGTGTCCACATAAATAGTGTCATACAGTGTCCACATAAATAGTGTCATACACTGTCCATATAAATAGTGTCATACAGTGTCCACATAAATAGTGTCATACAGTGTCCATATAAATAGTGTCATACAGTGTCCACATAAATAGTGTCATACAGTGCCCATATAAATAGTATCATACAGTGTCCACATAAATAGTGTCATACAGTGTCTATATAAATAGTGTCATACAGTGTCCATATAAATGGTGTCATACAGTGTCCACATAAATAGTGTCATACAGTGTCCATATAAATAGTGTCATACACTGTCCACATAAATAGTGTCATACAGTGTGCATATAAATGGTGTCATACAGTGTCCACATAAATAGTGTCATACAGTGTCCATATAAATGGTGTCATACAGTGTCCACATAAATAGTGTCATACAGTGTCCATATAAATAGTGTCATACACTGTCCACATAAATAGTGTCATACAGTGTCCACATAAATAGTGTCATACAGTGTCCATATAAATAGTGTCATACACTGTCCACATAAATAGTGTCATACAGTGTCCACATAAATAGTGTCATACAGTGTCCATATAAATGGTGTCATACAGTGTCCACATAAATAGTGTCATACAGTGTCCATATAAATAGTGTCATACACTGTCCACATAAATAGTGTCATACAGTGTGCATATAAATAGTGTCATACAGTGTCCACATAAATAGTGTCATACAGTGTCCATATAAATAGTGTCATACAGTGCCCACATAGTGTCATACAGTGTCCATATAAATGGTGTCATACAGTGTCCACATAAATAGTGTCATACAGTGTCCATATAAATAGTGTCATACAGTGTCCACATAAATAGTGTCATACAGTGCCCATATAAATAGTGTCATACAGTGTCCACATAAATACTGTCATACACTGTCCACATAAATAGTGTCATACAGTGCCCATATAAATAGTGTCATACAGTGCCCATATAAATAGTATCATACACTGTCCACATAAATACTGTTATACAGTGCCCATATAAATAGTGTCATACAGTGTCCATATAAATAGTATCATACAGTGTCCATATAAAGAGTGTCATACAGTGTCCATATAGATAGTGTCATACAGTGTCCACATAAATACTGTCATACAGTGCCCATATAAATAGTGTCATACAGTGTCCATATAAATAGTGTCATACAGTGTCCACATAAATAGTGTCATATAGTGTCCATATAAATAGTGCCATACAGTGTCCATATAAATAGTGTCATACAGTGTCCACATAACTAGTGTCATACAGTGTCCACATAAATAGTATCATACACTGTCCATATAAATAGTGTCATACAGTGTCCATATAAAGAGTGTCATACAGTGTCCATATAGATAGTGTCATACAGTGCCCACATAAATAGTGTCATACAGTGTCCATATAAATAGTGTCATACAGTGTCCACATAAATAGTGTCATACAGTGTCCATATAAATAGTGCCATACAGTGTCCATATAAAGAGTGTCATACAGTGTCCACATAAATAGTGTCATATAGTGCCCATATAAATAGTGCCATACAGTGTCCATATAAATAGTGTCATACAGTGTCCACATAACTAGTGTCATACAGTGTCCACATAAATAGTATCATACACTGTCCATATAAATAGTGTCATACAGTGTCCACATAAATAGTGTCATACAGTGTCCACATAACTAGTGTCGTACACTGTCCACATAAATACTGTCATACAGTGCCCATATAAATAGTGTCATACAGTGTCCACATAAATAGTATCATACACTGTCCATATAAATAGTGACATACAGTGCCCACATAAATAGTGTCATACAGTGTCCATATAAATAGTGTCATACAGTGTCCACATAAATAGTGTCATACAGTGTCCATATAAATAGTGTCATACAGTGCCCATATAAATAGTATCATACAGTGTCCACATAAATAGTGTCATACAGTGTCCACATAAATAGTGTCATACAGTGCCCATATAAATAGTGTCATACAGTGTCCACATAAATAGTGTCATACAGTGTCCATATAAATAGTGTCATACAGTGTCCACATAAATAGTGTCATACAGTGTCCATATAAATAGTGTCATACAGTGCCCATATAAATAGTATCATACAGTGTCCACATAAATAGTGTCATACAGTGTCCATATAAATGGTGTCATACAGTGTCCACATAAATAGTGTCATACAATGTCCATATAAATGGTGTCATACAGTGTCCACATAAATAGTGTCATACAGTGTCCATATAAATAGTGTCATATAGTGTCCATATAAATGGTGTCATACAGTGTCCATATAAATGGTGTCATACAGTGTCCACATAAATAGTGTCATACAGTGTCCATATAAATAGTGTCATACAGTGTCCATATAAAGAGTGTCATACAGTGTCCATATAAATAGTGTCATATAGTGTCCACATAAATAGTGTCATACAGTGTCCATATAAATAGTGTCATACAGTGTCCATATAAATAGTGCCATACAGTGTTCATATAAAGAGTGTCATACAGTGTCCACATAACCAGTGTCATACAGTGTCCACATAAATAGAGTCATACAGTGCCCATATAAATAGTGTCATACAGTGCCCATATAAATAGTATCATACAGTGTCCATATAAATGGTGTCATACAGTGTCCACATAAATACTGTCATACAGTGTCCATATAAAGAGTGTCATACAGTGTCCACATAAATAGTGTCATACAGTGTCCATATAAATAGTGCCATACAGTGTTCATATAAAGAGTGTCATACAGTGTCCACATAACCAGTGTCATACAGTGTCCACATAAATAGAGTCATACAGTGCCCATATAAATAGTGTCATACAGTGCCCATATAAATAGTATCATACAGTGTCCATATAAATGGTGTCATACAGTGTCCACATAAATACTGTCATACAGTGTCCATATAAAGAGTGTCATACAGTGTCCACATAACTAGTGTCATACAGTGTCCATATAAAGAGTGTCATACAGTGTCCATATAGATAGTGTCATACAGTGCCCACATAAATAGTGTCATACAGTGTCCATATAAATAGTGTCATACAGTGTCCACATAAATAGTGTCATACAGTGTCCATATAAATAGTGCCATACAGTGTCCATATAAAGAGTGTCATACAGTGTCCACATAAATAGTGTCATATAGTGCCCATATAAATAGTGCCATACAGTGTCCATATAAATAGTGTCATACAGTGTCCACATAACTAGTGTCATACAGTGTCCACATAAATAGTATCATACACTGTCCATATAAATAGTGTCATACAGTGTCCACATAAATAGTGTCATACAGTGTCCACATAACTAGTGTCGTACACTGTCCACATAAATACTGTCATACAGTGCCCATATAAATAGTGTCATACAGTGTCCACATAAATAGTATCATACACTGTCCATATAAATAGTGACATACAGTGCCCACATAAATAGTGTCATACAGTGTCCATATAAATAGTGTCATACAGTGTCCACATAAATAGTGTCATACAGTGTCCATATAAATAGTGTCATACAGTGCCCATATAAATAGTATCATACAGTGTCCACATAAATAGTGTCATACAGTGTCCACATAAATAGTGTCATACAGTGCCCATATAAATAGTGTCATACAGTGTCCACATAAATAGTGTCATACAGTGTCCATATAAATAGTGTCATACAGTGTCCACATAAATAGTGTCATACAGTGTCCATATAAATAGTGTCATACAGTGCCCATATAAATAGTATCATACAGTGTCCACATAAATAGTGTCATACAGTGTCCATATAAATGGTGTCATACAGTGTCCACATAAATAGTGTCATACAATGTCCATATAAATGGTGTCATACAGTGTCCACATAAATAGTGTCATACAGTGTCCATATAAATAGTGTCATATAGTGTCCATATAAAGAGTGTCATACAGTGTCCATATAAATGGTGTCATACAGTGTCCATATAAATGGTGTCATACAGTGTCCACATAAATAGTGTCATACAGTGTCCATATAAATAGTGTCATACAGTGTCCATATAAAGAGTGTCATACAGTGTCCATATAAATAGTGTCATATAGTGTCCACATAAATAGTGTCATACAGTGTCCATATAAATAGTGTCATACAGTGTCCATATAAATAGTGCCATACAGTGTTCATATAAAGAGTGTCATACAGTGTCCACATAACCAGTGTCATACAGTGTCCACATAAATAGAGTCATACAGTGCCCATATAAATAGTGTCATACAGTGCCCATATAAATAGTATCATACAGTGTCCATATAAATGGTGTCATACAGTGTCCACATAAATACTGTCATACAGTGTCCATATAAAGAGTGTCATACAGTGTCCACATAACTAGTGTCATACAGTGTCCACATAAATAGTGTCATACAGTGCCCATATAAATAGTGTCATACAGTGTCCATATAAATAGTATCATACAGTGTCCATATAAAGAGTGTCATACAGTGTCCATATAGATAGTGTCATACAGTGTCCACATAAATAGTGTCATACACTGTCCATATAAATAGTGTCATACAGTGTCCATATAAAGAGTGTCATACAGTGTCCACATAAATAGTGTCATACAGTGCCCATATAAATAGTGTCATACAGTGTCCATATAAATAGTGCCATACAGTGTCCATATAAAGAGTGTCATACAGTGTCCACATAAATAGTGTCATACAGTGTCCATATAACTAGTGTCATACAGTGTCCACATAGTGTCATACAGTGTCCACATAAATAGTGTCATACAGTGTCCACATAACTAGTGTCATACAGTGTCCATATAAATAGTGTCATACAGTGCCCATATAAATAGTGTCATACAGTGCCCATATAAATAGTGCCATACAGTGCCCATATAAATAGTGTCATACAGTGTCCATATAAAGAGTGTCATACAGTGCCCATATAAATAGTGTCATACAGTATCCACATAAATACTGTCATACAGTGCCCATATAAATAGTGCCATACAGTGTCCATATAAATAGTGTCATACAGTGTCCATATAAATAGTGTCATACAGTGTCCACATAGTGTCATACAGTGTCCATATAAATAGTGCCATACAGTGTCCATATAAATAGTGTCATACAGTGTCCACATAACTAGTGTCATACAGTGTCCACATAAATAGTGTCATACAGTGCCCACATAAATAGTGTCATACACTGTCCATATAAAGAGTGTCATACAGTGTCCATATAAATAGTGTCATACAGTGTCCACATAAATAGTGTCATATAGTGTCCATATAAATAGTGTCATACAGTGTCCATATAGTGTCATACACTGTCCATATAAAGAGTGTCATACAGTGTCCACATAAATAGTGTCATACAGTGTCCACATAAATAGTGTCATACAGTGCCCATATAAATAGTGTCATACAGTGTCCACATAAATAGTGTCATACAGTGCCCATATAAATAGTATCATACAGTGTCCATATAAATAGTATCATACAGTGTCCATATAAATAGTGTCATAGACTGTCCACATAAATAGTGTCATACAGTGCCCATATAAATAGTGTCATACAGTGCCCATATAAATAGTGTCATACAGTGTCCATATAAATAGTGTCATACAGTGTCCACATAACTAGTGTCATACAGTGTCCACATAACTAGTGTCATACAGTGTCCACATAAAGAGTGTCATACAGTGTCCACATAACTAGTGTCATACAGTGTCCACATAAATAGTGTCATACACTGTCCATATAGATAGTGTCATACAGTGTCCATATAGATAGTGTCATACAGTCCCCATATAAATAGTGTCATACAGTGCCCATATAAATAGTGTCATACACTGTCCACATAAAGAGTGTCATACAGTGTCCACATAACTAGTGTCATACAGTGTCCACATAACTAGTGTCATACAGTGTCCACATAAATAGTGTCATACACTGTCCATATAAATAGTGTCATACAGTGACCATATAGTGTCATACAGTGTCCATATAGATAGTGTCATACACTGTCCATATAAATAGTGCCATACAGTGCCAAGATAAAGCTTCTTCCAGTGCCAAGTCCAAATAAACAGCATCATATAGCATCCAAATAAGTAGATACAGTGCCTAGATAGATAGTTGTGCCATACAGCATCCAGATAATCCAGACTATCCAGGACTAGAAGTAGGACATACAACCTCCAGATAAGGCATGCTGATAATTAGTGCACAGAGTGCCAGTTTCCTGTTAATGCCATGCATGCCCCATTGTGCTACATAGTACCCACTGACTACCATAAATATCCATGCAGTGATCTGTAGGTGTCATACAGTGCCCCATAAGTGCTACGCAGGGCCCTGCACAGTACTGGTAGGTATAAGGGCTCACTAACATGGCGCGGTGCTACAGCTGCGTTTTTTCACACACGTATAACTCGTATGAAAAAAATGCAGCATGTTCTATTTTTGTGTGTTTTACACGTTAATGGGGATTTACCAAATACAGCAAATGTGTGTTCCATGTGTATTTGCTGTGTACTGTGTACTGTGCGTGTGCAAAATACACGGGCCACATACACTTGTGTGAGAACTAAGGCAGTGCTACATGCCCAATAAGGGTCACAGTGAATATACCAGTGCCACACAGTGACTCTTATATGCCACAGAAGTGGATTGCTGCTAGTGAGTACGGATGACATTTTCTGCGGCTCTGTGTATTAGATTGTATCACTGGGAAGAGAAGCGACAGTACGGTAAGTGAGTCCAACCCAAATACCGCGATATGAAATGTATCAGCAGATCAAATTTGACTGCAAGTAATAATAATCTTTATTTATATAGCACCAACATATTCCGCAGCGCTTACATTACAGGGGAAATAACACAAAACAATGGTTACATGAAGTAATCAATTAATGGAAACAATAGGGGTGAGGGTCCTGCTCCAACGAGCTTACATACTACAGATAATGAGGGATACAGAAGGTAAAGGGGCTGGAGATGTGCACGGTATGGTGAGGTGGAAAGTGAGGGATGCTTTACACACAGACAATGGTCAGGCTGTGTAGTGGCTGAATCGGTATGACTACAGGGGCAGTTGATGACGGCTAGCAGGGATTGCAGTCAGTAGGTCAGGGAGCATGTTATCAGGCAGAGTGCAGAGAGGTTTGGTTTAGGGGATGTGGTATGCCTCCCTGAAGACGTGTGTTTTTAGAGCACGCCTGAAGTTTTGTGTGTCGGGGATTGCCCAGATAGTTTGCGTAGCGCGTTCCAGAGGGCTGTTGCTGCTCTGGAGAAGTCTTGGAGGCGGTTTGAATTAAAGGGGCACTTAATCTGATTTCGTTAGTGGAGGGCGCGGGCTGGCTGGTGGATTGAGATGAGGGCAGCAATGTAGGGCGGTGTAGTGCTGTGGAGGGCTTTATGGATGAAGGTAGTGAGTTTGAATTGAATTCTATCTTTGACGGGCAGCCAGTGCAGAGACTGGCACAGGGCAGAGGCGTCCGAGTAGCGGCTGGACAGGAAGATGAGCCTGGCTGCCGCATTCAGGATGGATTGGAGGGGGTAGAGTCTGGCGCAGGGGAGGCCGATCAGCAACGAGTTGCAATAATCGAGGCGAGAGTGGATGAGGGCGACAGTGAGCGTTTTTAACGTGTCCACAGTGAGAAAAGGGCGGATGAGATGTTCTTGAGGTGCAACAAATAAGTGAAAGAGAGCAAACTGAGGAGCTCAGGTATAACTCCGGTCCTATGAATATTAACGATGATGTATAATCGCACACACGCGTCAGCATTTCCATTTGGTCCTCTTATTACTGTAACGAGACGGATGCAGCTGATTCTGGGATCACTTCCAGCCGTTGTCCCGGGAGCGGAGGCCTCAGCTGGACGCTTGCAGGTTTCCTATGGCGTCTTATTGTGATGAGTGATGTGAATTACATGATTACTTCTCTCCGGTCCTCGTCTTCTTCCAGCACTAATTACAAGGCACACTTTACACTTTGCAAATTTAATTTATTTAAAAAGGTTTTTCTTAGTTATGGAGATTTAAAGAGGCGCTGACTAAAACCAAAGGAGGGCGTGTGACATCCTCAAAAAGGTTTTCATTACAGGTACTTCAGTGCTGCTGTGATGATGGCATCCCCAGTTTTTAACCCCCTGGGTGCTGATTATTTCTGAGCCTTATATGCAAATGAGGGCTAAATGTGTCAAGGGGGCGGATACCGGCACTCTGATACTACGGGGGGGGCAGACCTTGCAGCTCTGATACTGACCAATTAGTCATCCACCAGCAAGACGTATACAGACTGGGGCCAACACACCCCTAAGGTCCGCCTGGCCACATCAGCTTTTTACTCTATTTTACAGCCTCTTATGAAGCCCCATAAATCATTCTCCTCCAGACTTTGTCTCCTCCTCTCTGATGTTCCAAGGTGCTGCTGTCAATCTATTGGTGCCCCTGCAACATAACCACTTAGTTCAGCTATTGTATTTATGTTATGAGCTTGGTTCTGGTGCTGTATTTATATACTGGGCTCGGTTATGGTTCTGTATTTATGTTATGAGCTTTGTTCTAGTGCTATATTTCTGTTATGAGCTTGGTTTTGGTGCTATATTGATGTCATGAGTTTGGTTCTGATGCTATATTTATGTTATGAACTTTGTTCTGGTGCTGTATTTATGTCATGAGCTTGGTTCCAGTGCTATATTTATGTTATGAGCTCTGTTCTGGTGCTGTATTTATAATGAACTTGGTTCTGGTACTGTATTTATGTTATGAATAGAGATGAGCGAGTATACTCGCTAAGGCGCTACTCGCTCGAGTAATGTGCCTTAGCCGAGTATCTCCCCGCTCGTCCCTAAAGATTCGGGGGCCAGCAGGGGGCGGGGAGGAACGGAGGGGAGATCTCTCTCTCCCTCTTTTCCCCCCGCTCTCCCCTGCTCCCCGCCGCAACTCACCTGTCAGCCGCGGCGGCCCCCGAATCTTTAGGGACGAACGGGGTGATACTCGGCTAAGGCACATTACTCGAGCGAGTAGTGCCTTAGCGAGTATACTCGCTCATCTCTAGTTATGAACTTTGTTCTGGTGCTGTATTTATGTCATGAGCTTGGTTCCAGTGCTATATTTATGTTATGAGCTCTGTTCTGGTGCTGTATTTATTATGACTTTGGTTCTGGTGCTGTAAATATGTTATGAGCTTTGTTCTGGGGCTGTATGTATATACTAGGCTTGGTTCTGGTACTGTATTTATGTTATGAGCTTGGTTGTAGTGCTGTATTTATTTATTGATCTGTTCTGCTGTGGGTACACTGCTATCCTGCTTCTCTCTGCACAAGCAATATATATCATATTTTCTTATGATTCGGAGGACACGCAAATACAAACTCTGCACAGGGGGGCCATCTAAACTACGGCTGGCACTGTCCAGAGGTATGCTGGGAAGGAGCTGAAATAGAGGAGAGAAACGCTCAGCTGCACGACCACCCACCCCTCCCAGGAGCTGGAGCAAGGCTCAGAAATTTGCAGGAGCCAAGCTTCCAACACAGCAAGAAGCAGTAAGTATGACAAACTCCTTACAATGAGCATTTTTTTGCCTTGGCGCTCAGCATCTCTCCCCTTCTTCCTCTGCAGCGGCTCCTTCCTCCGGATACTGGACTTTCTTCCACTGCTGTCCTGCACTCAGGCTGCTTTGCCAATAAGTTTCTGCTGCAGTAGCCAATCTGACACTGTCCATGCTGATTGCATAGTGTCAGAGTTGGTAGGTACACTCCCCTCTGAATTGGAGCACTGGTGTCTGCCCCCTTGACATAGCCAACCCTCATTTCCCTACAGGGCTCAGAAAAAATCAGCACAGATTTTTGGGAAATGGGGGATAATAAAGTGTCCCACCAATAAGGATGGAAACATTTGGAGGTATGTAATAACGCCAAACTCACCTTCCTGAGGAGGAAGCAGATCCGCTCAATGTTTCTCAGCCGTTCCCTCTGTAATAGAGAAGTGAGAGTATAAAATCAGGAGTGAAAGGTGTTTATTACACAATAGAAGACATGTCTTAGCCAATAACTCCTTAAAGGAGTTGTGTCCTCATGCTGTTGGTGAGAGTGGAGATCATAAGAAGTTTCACTCATCCTGGAGGACTTGTCTCTGCATCCGCCCGACAGCAGGAAGAGGACCCAGCCGCTCGTCATGGGAATGGGGGTCCGTTTCTACACACAGGGTAATCATAATTAAAGTATCCCCATTGAAAGATGTCTAGAGAGACATCTACTGAGAGTAAATGAACCAAACTTGGTGATAATACTATCCAGGATATGCGGAAGCGATATGTGAAAAAAAAAAATAGCTACAAATCTCACTGCCAGAAACAGGATTTTCAGTTCTGTTGACTGGGGCATGTCTGACTGTCTTGAAGCAGCATGCGCACCACTTGCCGATTTTCCATAAACCTTTCAACAGCTGTAGCAACATTTTCTGTTGGTTGTTGAGATTTGTCTTTTCACATAGATCGTTTCCGCACATCCTGGATAGTATTACTACCACGTTTGGTTCAGTTATGTCCAGTAGATGTCTCTCTAGACATCTCTGAATAAGGACATTTTAATTAGGACTACTGTATTGGAGTTCAAAGCGGACCATTACTACTAGGTGGAGGCACAAAAGGGGGCATTATTATTGTATAGGAACACAAAGGGAGGCATTGTATGCAGGCACTATTGTCATGGGTCAGCCAGGTTCTTGGATGGATCGACATGGAAAAAGAAAGGTGTATTGACCAGAGTGCTGACCCAAGGTATCAGAGGTCTGAGAGAGGCACTGGAAGAACTCCCGATGTCACGTCTGTCTCCTGAGACCTGTGGTTCTGCAGGTGCTTTGGAGTTCTCCTGCTCAGGTGTGGGGGGTTATGCGGGCTGGGCGTGTGTGTGTCTTCAGTCTACCAATCACTCTAGGTCAGTACACATAAAGCTGTCTTCCCAGGTGTGGGTGTGGTCAGCTGTCTTCCCAGGTGTGGGTGTGGTCAGCTGTCTTCCCAGGTGTGGGTGTGGTCAGCTGTTTTCCCAGGTGTGGGTGTGGTCAGCTGTCTTCCCAGGTGTAAGTGTGGTCAGCTGTCTTCCCAGGTGTGGGTGTGGTCAGCTGTCTTCCCAGGTGTAAGTGTGGTCAGCTGTCTTCCCAGGTGTAAATGTGGTCAGCTGTCTTCCCAGGTGTGGGTGTGGTCAGCTGTCTTCCCAGGTGTGGGTGTGGTCAGCTGTCTTCCCAGGTGTGGGTGTGGTCAGCTTTCTCTGTTCTCATTCTCTCTCTCTCTGTGGTGTGAGCAGGTTCTATGTGTGGTGGCTGCAAGAAAGGTTTGTGTCTTGTGGCTTTGTTTGGTTATGTCGCTGGACTCCTGGTTAGTGTAGGGACTAGCAGTATTGCCGGGAGCCATGATGTGGCCCGCTAGCTTCCATATTTTGGCCAAAATGTCAACAAATACCTGGCATTTATAGCATTAACATCTGCTACTAGTGTTTACATATTGGCTGCTGTATGGTGCGATTATGGCTCTGTGTGTCTTCTTATCATGTCCAGTTGTCCCTGTTGGTGGTAGCATGTGTATGCGTCCTAGCCTGTGTGTGTGGGTTCCTAGGGGCAGCAAGGGCCCAGATCCGAAGACCGTTGGGCCGCTCCCTATTGGGGCAATGTCCCCGCTCAGGTAGGTCCTTTGTCATAATTTCTTTATAGTAGATAGGGAGAGGTGTTAATTTGGTGGTTGTTTCTCCTGGCGTTCCCTATTCTTTGGTAAGATTCGTGTGGACCCGGTGCCAGCCACGGTGTTTCTTGAATGCCAGTTGGGTGATGAGTGCTGCCCTTTCCCCTTGTACAGTGGGTGTAGTGGCTCCAATCCAGTGTTGGTAAGACATAACACCCGATTACATGGCTTTTTTGGTTGCAACCAGTGCGGCGGTAAATAAGCAGGAGTTGGCCACATGCTTGTAAAACTTGATTAATAGAAGGACATAGTCCAGTAGTTAGTTTTGGATTCACAGGCCAGATGGCACTGGTGATTGTCTCTCACATTGGCGCTTTCTTGAAGCTGCTTGTGCTCACAAGTAGATCCGCCTTGCCACACACTGTGGCCAACTCAGGTGGCAGCAACTTAGGAACTCTGGTTTTCAATCTTAACCCCTCCAAATGGGGTACAGGCTTTGCTGCGGAGGACCAGGTCATTACATGCACATATAGTTCCAGGCATGTGGTTGCTAATGCTGCACTGGGCCAAGGCACTATACCTGTAGATCTGAGCTGACACATAGAAAATAGACAAGCTAGAGTCAGGGCTGGCAACACAAGTGCATAAACAAGGTCCAGGCTATTAGTCAGGGCAGGCATCAGACAAAGCAGAGTCTAAAGTCAGGCTAGTTAGTACACAGTCAAGAGTCAAAACCAGGAACACACGAACATAGCAGGTTGAGACCAAATTGCTTAGGCACCCACCCTAGGGACTGGATGTCTAATATAGCAAGTGCAGAAACTGGATTGGAGAAGGGTGAGTAATGGAAGCGCAGACTGGTTCGCTAAGAAGCTGGGCAGGAGCATGCACAAGGCCTATGGGTAGAAGCTTGGGAGCGGGCAGAGGAGAGGTATACTGAGCATGAATGTCAGTGATGCCTGACCGCAGCCCCAGCAGCAGGTGCGTAGATGTGACACACTGTCTCTCTCTCCGCGGTCACTCTCGAATTCGCTCGTTTGCTGTGGCAAGACTCACTTCCACTTCTACATGGAGTCTGAAATATATCTGGAGCCATCCTTAGTAGCAGGACGCGGAAAAAGTCAAAGATGTCTGGACAGCATTCTCTGCAGACACAACTGACAGTTGGAAGAAGTCATCATGGTGGTCTGAGCCAGAAGGAAAAGTGAATGATTCTAATCGGAGATGTCACATGTGATACACTGGATATAACCCTCACATATACGGTCTGCAGAATGCCTGTGTAGACCTGGTACCTACCACTATACAGGGGAGGATATATATCTTCATCGACACTAGCAATTCCACTGGGGTCTGCACAACTGAGCAAAAAGCTGAGGGAGGAGACAGGTTTAAATTTGCGCTGGGTCCTATAGGACTTTATTTACACCCAACTCCCAGTGTGCCTTGTCAGCCTGCGGGTGGAGCTGGGGAGCTAAACACTGTAGACCAATGATATAGATTATAACTGCAGTTCCAGTTCTGAATAGCAGAGCCGTCACAATCTATGGGTTTATAAACATAAATTAGCGGAAATCTCTGCGGGCAGAGTAGTAAACAACGGTATCATGTTCCTCTGATGTACGACTGTGTTTGGTAATTTTTGAGCCCCGCATTCTCTGTGATACATTATCATCATCCTGTAATCTGACGAACCGGGAGATTTATTGTAGCAATTGAGAAGTTTCTGTATCACACCTCTAAATCTGGCACGGAGGATAATGAAATCCTCTTGTATGCGGGGAATACAAATGGCGGCAATCACTGGATCGTCACAGCAGAATTATTTATAATCTGGTGTTTTAACAACTATCCCCTTTCAGTACTTACAATTACTTGGGATTTAAGGGGTTCCCCACTTTGGACAATCCTTTTTGTTAGAAGCATCTCCTGATAGTAAACTGATTACAGGCTGACCCACTGATGGAACCTCCAACAGTGAGATGAAATCTGTGAAGGAACCTGGAAACAAGTGTTCCATTTCCCTGCAGTGCGCCCACAGGAGAAATGGGGTATTACATGTTCTCATTTATATCAGTGGGCTGTCTGTGTGATATAAGGACATGTCAGGTCCTCCAGAACAAAAGACAATCTTAGTAGCCACTTTATCTGGCTAATGGATAGGGGTTGCAAATATACTAACTCAAAATTACATAATAGGGTATTTGTAAATGAGTTTTCTTTGGTTAATACTTACCTGGATTTTTATTTTCTTTTTTATGCCTACACTCCTTAACTATAGGTCATCTGGCATTCATCTTGAGTTGCATCACAAGCTTAAGAGGCTGCACTGACTCCCACCACCATGCTTTACACTGCAGCTCTGCTTGTTTCAGTCCGGCTGCTAAATATAAGTACAATCTCACTACAAGCATTCTTCCCAACTTTTGAACAAGGACAACTATTGCATTGCATCACAGTGCTAGTTAGCGAGCCCCTAGAAGTAACAGCACCCCTCGGTGACCCTCTCACAGTAATAGTGACCCCGGATGTCCCTATTCACTAATAATGCCCCTTTTATGCAGTAAAGGAAAAAACAGCCTATACTCACTCTTTCCGCTTCCCTTGACACTCCAGTCTGCGCTCCAGTCCTCCGCTAAATTCCAGGTAGTGCAATGACATCAAGTGACCACTGCAGCCAATCCCTGTCCTCCGAGTTGGAAAAGCTGAAGTCAATGATTGGCTACAGCGATTATGTGTTAGACTGCATATGATTATGCTACCTGCGGAGGACTGGAGCAGACCAGAACATATAGGCTGTTTTTTTATTTTACTCCCTCTATTGCTGTAGAGGTAGTATATCCACCCCTGCTGGACAATTCTCCTATCACCTGGAACAGTAGGACAGTCCCCAAAACTCCGGACTGTCCCGCTGACTATGGCAGACCTGCACAATCATGCCATGGAGACAGATTACAGCGGTAATAGAATATAATAAACTGCAGGCAACTAAACCACCAATGAAAAAATAGATAAAATGTACCGTTATATAGTGAGCGAATAAGTCCTAATAAGGGGGAGGAGTCTGAATGCCATACCTTGCTATAGTACATACAGTACGTCCACCAATGGTCATTAACCCCATTAACCGTAATACAGCTTTTTACTGACCTCACTGATGGGCTTTAAACCTGCACATACTTCTTTTTAAGACCGTGGCTTGTCTGACTACTGACAGCCAGGTTCCTGCTCTAACCATCAGGAAAGGAAAAAACTCAGATCCCTTACATGCCACAAGCAATAGCAACTGCAGCATGAAAGCAAATGACAGGGGAAGGGGGCTCCTCTTGTCATCCACCGGCACCCCGCAATGTGATCCCAAGGTACCAATGGGTTCCCATGCCAGCCAGAAACTGGACAAACACCTCCATATCTGCCACGTAACTCAGCCTACCCTCCAACAGAGTCTAATAGCCTGCTGTCATAGGCATAGTAGAATGCACCACCCTAGCCATCACATCTTCACATCCCCTTTAGGGACTAAAATAGTGTCAAAAGGTTCGGGTGCTGGCGAGTAGTGGCAGTCAGCAGGGGGGAGCGGGGGGGAGAGAGGGAGAAAGAGATCCCCCCTCCGTTCCTCCCCGCTCTCCCCCGCAGCTCCCTGCCCGCTGCCGGCACCCGAACCTTTTGTCTCGAGCAGGCAGGTACTCGCTAAGGGCAATGCTTGCTCGAGCAATTGCCCTTAGCGAGTATACTCGCTTATCACTATTCATGAACCCTCGTTAAAAAGTTCAATTCGCCCAACAAAAAACAAGCCCCCCCCCGTACGGCTATATCAACGAGTTATGGCTCTTGCAATGCGACAATGAAAATGACTTGGACCTTAAGGCAAAAATTAAGCCACTCACTAAGGAGATAAACCCTTATCAATACTCAGATGTCTGCAAGACCCTTCACCAAAGGCAAAAGTCTAAAACTGTGAAGGGAAGCGGGAATTCGGAGTTGTGTATCTGTAGAACGGAGCTCCAACCCCTAATGAAATTACCATTGTTATTTCTGCTACATTGGCTTTATGTTTCCTGAAGGTTCCAGAAACGTTTGCTGTGAACGTCGTCTATATAACCTTGGAGATGTCATGGTTAGGAGCAGCAAACATGTTGACTGTGGCTTCGGAGTCTACATCCATTGGACTTACTGGCGCTACAATGTAATTCAGTTACTTCTGTATATTCTTATTGCGACGATGAGTCACAATACATCTCATGAACGCGGGAGATAAGACTAGAAATGTGACAGCGTGGATCTATGTATACCGCCGATTACAGACTTCACGGAACAGAAGCTTTGCTGTGACACTGGAATCATTCGGTAAACTGAGGCTGATTCGATGCTGACAACTACTGTAGCAATCCTCGTAGTTTGGAGATACCTTCTAACAGTCCGGTGTTCATGGGACTGTCCCGTGAACTGTACCATAAAGGAGCAGGGCTCATACATATTGGCATAAAATGGGCGTTTCTAATCCGTCTTTAGGGGGTGTTCCCATAAGGCCCTGGAGAGGGCTTCCAAAAACTATCTCAACCTCTTTTGAGATGGAAGCTGGTCTGGCAGTCACTGCGCTTCAATGATCAATGGGGCCACCAGAGGAAATGCTGCTTTTTTGGTAGCGGTACTTCCACGTGTGTAACTGTAATGGGTGCAAAAAATGAGGTTGCATTTGGACCCTGGAGCCTTATGGGGCCCATAAGGTCCTTCTTTCTCATATGAGGAGACTAGTATTATGAATGACGTATTATAGCTGGGGGGCCTTACACATTTTGCATTGGAGCCCAAGAAATACAAGGGTCAGGACCACCATCTTTTTTCCTTAGGGAGAGCACCTAGAAGGTGAGTGAATGATGAGACTTATAAGGCCATTCATGCTCCTCTGGGTAATATGCAAATAGGGGAGATGGAAGATTACCTTTGCAGCACCACCAATTGGATGGCAGCATTACTGCAAGTCAATGTTAGTCTCTTTATACAAGCCTTGTAACAATGACTGGGAATTAAGGGCATACTCACGTGTCTTCGATCCCCTCGGGATCCAACTAAACGACTCCTGCTATGGTCAAATCAGAGGCCACATCATTACTATCCAAGCTCCTGGCATCAGGACTCACATCCTGTTCCTGATGGTGCCGCCGTGGCCTCTGATTTGGCCACAGCAGTCACCTGGCCTTTAGAAGACATCCAAGCCAGTTACGGGGCCACTCAGCTGGGTCCAAGTGGGCCGAAGACAGGTGATCATGTTCTCTTTTTTAAATTTAACTTATGGTCAGTGATTAAATAGTTTTTTTGGTTATAGCAATACCTCCTATCCACCAACATTGTAAACGAGGATCCAGAAGGTCCGCATATGAATAGAGTGAAAGTCGCATACACACCACCGCTAATACATACCAATAACAGCAGTGGAAATTTGCTGAGTACAAGTGCCCAGCAATCAGTGACACCATTGAAATGAATGCATTAAGGATTAGTGGGGGAGGAGGGGGGGGGGGTCGCAGTGAGAAGGCGAGGTTGGTTCTCTGGATTGCTGGAGGTCTCAACCGTCGGACCCCCACCAATCATAAAGTTCTGTGTCCTGTGGATAGGAGATAACATTATAACTTAGCATAACCCCTTTAAGGTAGGCAATAAAGCTTTCATTATGTATTGGCCGGCTTTACACAATCTCTGGTTTGCCTAATTCCGAAAAGTTGGTCAAGCATGTGCGATTCCTGAATCCAAGATTATTTAGGACAAGGATCTCTAACCTATGACAAAGCTACAACTCCCAGCATGCCTTAGCAGCCTTAAACTCCCAGAGCATGCTGGGAGTTGCAGTTTTTTAGCAGTTGATGAACCACTGGATTAGGACATTTGAGACCCCAGTAGCAGTGCCAGGAATCCTTGATTGTGTCACTTAAGCCATGTCGCAAGACTGGAAGCTGTCTTCCAATAGAGGGCGATGCAGAGACACTATAACAGCTCCCATTTGCATACTAAATTTCCCATGGAGCACTGCTTGGCTATAATTCTCCTTACACCTCCGTTCACTCTCCACAAGGAGAAACAATACCCCACGCAATTGAAACCTGGGTGGTAGAAGATGACCTACCGTGACCTTTACAATGCCACCCCATTGACCCTGTGATCGTAATACAAAACATTTATTCTCATAGAGCAATCAGGAGTCTTTGTAGACGACTTACCGCGTGCGCGGGATTACACTGATCAATTGGGCTTTTGAAGTCTGTTCTTAATTCATCAAAGGCAATTATCTGCAAGAGATGATGAGAGTGTCCTTAGTGCCGCGGATCTGCATGCATTTCATCAGCCACATTATCCCGCTTATTTCCAACCATCAAAGCAACTCCTGGAGTATTACTGTACACGGAGATAAATTATTTAATGGCGTCCGTTCCGTAACGCCACGTTATCTGTTATAAACGGAACATTTCTGACAAATGTCTGACCTGAGAAGACAGAAGGATCAGATCTCCCCTACAGCATCCGCACGTACCTAGAGTCAATGAGACTCTCTACAATACTGCAATATACAGTAACAGGACGTACAATAATAACCTTATATACAATAGTCATACCATAACATATACAAGCACAGCAATACAATAATACATCATACAATATGTACAATAACTTTGAAGGGGATTTTCAGGCAAATACTATTGTTGACCTATACTCAATAGTTGATTGACTCTTTTTGGGATCCCAAGTGATCGACTGATCATCCCGGCCCATTGTCAGTGTAGTGACGCTCGATGTTGTCATTGGGGTCGGAGGTAGAAGTATCATAGAGGGCTTCACTCCCACTTAAATCAATGGAAGATGGAGCTTCATAATACACTTCCGGCTCTGACACCGGGTTTGGATGTGGAAGTGTAATAGGAGGTAGCGCTCCAATTGATTTAAGAGGGAGTATTGTAGAACAGTGTGGAATAGAATAGTAAATGCAAGCCTACTGTTGAACATACATATTCCTTAAGGCCTTATGCACACAAGCGTTTTTACATGACTGTTTTTTAGCCGTGTGATAACATTGCGCCGGGAACTATAGGACATCGGCGACCGATTTTATACGCGGATGGAAAAGATTTGTGTTGCCCTATCTTTTGGCCCAAATACACTGGCAGCTCCCATAGACTCCTACTGCAAAAAAAGGGAGAGAGAGGGAGTTTAGCAGCGTCCAACACTGCGAAAACATTACAGCTGGCTCTTGTTAACCCTCAGAAGCCATGCCAAGGATTTATGCCGATCAAAGGTTTTCCGCATATATATACCGCAGCCGCTCTTGTGAATGGACGAGAAAACACGAATTTTGGCCGCGGCTAGACCGAGGCTTTTCCCGGTCACGCATTTTGTGGCCAGCGTGAAAACGCAATGTTCGTGTGAAAGACGGCTAAAAAACCCACCAATGCTGGGTGACCTGTCACAATATAACAGGATAATGAGGGATGTAGGCTCTAAAGTGCCACCATGTCATCTATAAGGTATATAAAGATATAGAGTATGTGCACAATATGCAGCGATCTTTTAAGAAAAGCAGCAACTTCCGCTTCAAGTTCCTGTGTATTTGTGGCCTGATCAGCTGATTGGTCGGGGTCCCAAGTGGCGGACCCCAGACGATCAACTATTAAAAGGACAGGTTATCAATAGTATTTTGCCTGGAAAAAACCTTAAATTACAATGCACTACAATGCTGTAAATGGAGTTATCCCAGTGCGCCAGTCATGTTACATACATAATATTACATACACTACAGCAGCGTCTCTAGGACCCCTGGAGACCCCCAGCACAGTCAGCAATATGTTAGGTAGCCGGCTCAAGGTTCACTCAGCCTTCCATCCTTCCGAGGTCGGTAAAATGAGAATCCAGCTTGGTGGGGGGTAATAAGTAATAATTACCTGAAAGTGCTGCGGAATAAGTTGGCGCTATACAAATACCAAGATTTAATACGTAAATTCCACCACAATAACAGAAACAACAGCAGACCTCGTGTTACTTGATCTGCAACCACTGAATGGAGGGCAGTGTCATAAAGCAGAACCAGTGCATAAAGGAGAACCTACATAGTGTCTGCGGGCTCGTCCGCGGGCCCAGGCTCCACGACAATAATAAGCACCAAAGGTTCATTTGGGGGTGACTTTTGGGTCAATTATTCATCATTATGGTCTACACTATCCAACCAAAAGTAGTTGGACATCTGAGTAAGAATCATAAGAAGTATTTATTTCCATGTGTGAATCCTTAGTGGGGCTCCTTTGGTCCCAATGACATCGGATACTCTCTCTGGCATACTTCCTACTAATGTCTGGTACACTTCAATTAGTATTTCCCTCCATTCATCCTGCAAATATCTGGCGAGTTCTCTCAAAGAAGATGGACGCTGTTCATATTTCCTGACCCGCCGTTCCAGTTTATCCCAAAGATGTTCAGTAGGGTTCAGGTTGGGACTCTGTGAGGTTAGTCCAATCGTGGAACATCCGTATCCACAAACCAATGTAACACAGCATTGGATTTGTGACAAGGCGCGTTGTCTTGTTGTAAGTATGCCTGACCATTCCTAGAGTATTGCCCCATTGTCGGCAGCACATTATTGTCTAGTGTTCATGGTTTTTGTCACATCAACCAATGGACGAAGACCATGCCTCATAAAAGAGTCTCAGACCATAACAGAACCTTCGCTGTACATAACTGTTGGCATAACACACTCAAGTAAGAGGCATTCCACTGGCTCCTCCATACCCAGGTACAGCCATCTGATGTAAAAATGGAGTAGCAGGATTTATTTTTCCATAGAATGTTCTACCATTGCTCAAGTGCTTAATGACCATGTTCCTAGCAGCACTGTAGATGGGCTGATGCATTGTCTTCCAGAGAACCTGCCAGACATTTGCAGGATGAATGGAAGGAAATACCAGCTGAATTGTATCAGATATCAGTGGAAGTGTACACAGATAGTATTAGGGCCCAAAAAAACCCGTCCACTAAGTATTACCATATGGAAATAAATCCTACTTTTGATTTTTGCTCAGGAGTCCAATTACTTTTGGTAGGATAGTGTATGTCTTATGGGATGTGTCACAAATAGCCTATTAGACCTTACTAATGATCTATTCTGTGTGTGCCATGATAGCAACACAGATTACAATGTAACTAAAAGTGATATGGAAAAAGACCTGGCGGTACAAGTTGACTGTAGACTTAACCGGAGCAATCAATGCCAGTCAGCTGCTGCAAAAGCAAATAAAGTCTTGGGGTGCATTAAAAGAGATATAGGGGCGAGGGACGAGAACATTATCCTCCCACTATATAAGGCACTTGTCAGGCCTCACATGGAATACTGCGTACAGTTCTGGTCACAGGTGCTCAGGAAAGATGTTACAGTGCTGGAGGGGGTTCAAAGAAGGGCAACTAAACTAATACATGGAATGAGAGGACTGGAATACCCAGAGAGGCATCAAAACTGGGATTATTTACCCCGGAAAAAAGATGGCTAAGGGCGACCAAATAACTATGTATAAATACATGAGGGGACGATACAAGGATCTCTGCCATGATCTATTTATACCCGGGACTGCGACGGTAACAAGAGGGCATCCGCTACGTCTAGAGGAAAGCAGGTTTCATCACCAACACAGAAAAGGGTTCTTTACTGTAAGAGCAGTGAAACTGTGGAACTCTCTGCCTGAGGATGTGGTGATGGCAAAATCGATTGAGGCGTTTAAGAGGGACTAGATGCCTTTTTAGAGCGCTATGATATTAAAAGATATAGACATTAAATAACCAGCAGGGTTGTTGATCCGGATCTTGGAGTCAGGTAAGAACTTTCAGACGTTGATCCATGGATTATTCTGACAGCCATTATGGAGTTGGGAAGGAATTTTTCCCCCCAAATGGGTTAAATTGGCTTCTGCATCATTGTTTTTTTTTCCTTTCCTCTGGATCAACAAGGGGGTGTGGAAACAGGCTGAACCAGATGGACATGGTCTTCTTTCGGCCGAACATACTATGCTACTATGTATATGTATGTTCTGTATACCGTAGATGGAGGTTAGGTTCTCTGAATCATATCCTCTGGAGGCTCCAAAAACCCAGGCCAATCTGTATGTGTGGAGCTCCCCTAGTGGTGTTGTTATTACTACACCTCAGCAGGCTTCCTGCACAAAAGGCTGTACCTTCATACGAAATCCCCGAACTCTCATCTATAGTAACAGCCAGAGCGGGCAGCATCCCTTACTCTGGAGGAACTGGCTTGCCCATATACTACACAGGTATAACATTGATTTCAATGAGAACTGTGCAATACCTCATTTCCCCTGTAGAGGTGTTGCAGAGAAATCTAAGGGTGCATTCACACGGGCGATAAAATCGTGCGAGTTTTGTGCGTTGCGCGATGCATGAAAATAGAATCCATTTTTCTCAATGGGTCTATTTACACGGGCGATTTTTTTCTCACAGCGATGCTGCGAAATGTAAAAATCTGTTTCGTCTGCGCACTACAAAGACACCAAGCCTTGGCACAGACGCAGGGCGGCTTTACATGAATGCCAGAAGCACACACACAATGCACACTGAACACCAAAAGTAGGACTGCATACTGAACTCACAGACAGACATAACATATCCCTACTCTAACAGGTCAACCACCACATGAAAACTTGCCTGGAATCAGGGCGATCGTCCTGATAAGGAAGACCCCGTGCTGGAACCTAGGGACCTACTTTTTCCTGGATGGCAAACGATCCACAGCAGGAAAGGGATTTGCATGCAAGATAGAACAGGATTGTTCATACACCTGGTACCTGCAGAGACTCAGTGAAGACCACACTGTTCACACACATATCTGGCCACCTGCACAGACTCGAACCACGTATCATGCATAAACGCAAAACCCTAGAGTGACAGAGAAACCCAACACAGTAACCCCACTCAGAGCTCACATGTATACAGATAAACCATTGCTAGCGCAAGTGTCCTCACACTAAGGGGAAAGAGTCAAACACCAGACTGACATACAGGGAACAGTGTCGGGCATCACCCATCAGACCCATCAGACATCAGACGTCTGGAGGCCGCACCTGTAAAAAGGAAGAGGGCGTCTGCATATGATGCAGACGGGGACTACAGGTGTTCAGACCGTCCTCAGGGAAGACACACTACAGACTAGACATGCATAAACAAAATAAAATGACCAGTATTCTCTGGCAAGAGAAGCTGGTATTTACATGCAGCAGACCAGGGGGATTGGCTGGCTGGATGAACACCAAACCTAGCCAGCTCAATGAACCCGCCTGCGAAGCTGCGCTTCTGGAAGCCCGTAGAACAACAGATCCCAGGCAGCACAACCTGACAAAATCGCAGCATGTTCTATTTTCGGCGAGTCTGTGTCCTGTCCGATGCAAATCGCATCCATGTGAATGTACCCTGAGGGCTCATTCAGACGAGCGTGTTGATGTGCGTACAATTGTGCACACAAAACTGCGCGTCTATTAAAACCATTGGTTTCCTATGATGTGCTCATATGTCCATGTTTTACAGGCGTGCAAACATAAAGGACCTCTGGGGGACATTCACATGTTTTTTGGTTTTTTTATTTGACCCTTTTCCACTGCTCTGAAGCCTGCTGAACGAGCTTCGGAGCAGTGCAGGGGGACCAAGTGGCTACACACGCCTGAGCTCAACAGCGGTGGAGAGGTGAGTATATTTTTTTTTACACATGCTAGGGATGATTTTTAGGGTAGGGCTTATATTTGAAGCCCTTCCCCGAAAATCACTGCAGGGGGTGCCGGCAGCCCATTGCTTGAAATGGGGCCACAGGCAGCAGCGGCGGCCTCCTTG
Organism: Eleutherodactylus coqui; assembly: GCF_035609145.1. Lineage (NCBI taxonomy): Eukaryota > Metazoa > Chordata > Amphibia > Anura > Eleutherodactylidae > Eleutherodactylus > Eleutherodactylus coqui. Next base: position 15,184,713 of record NC_089839.1, on the reverse strand, counting down.
AAAGCAATTGGCACGGAGCTTCGTTCATGTGTTTTTCTGCACATCCGTGCAGCGCTGCATTTTGCGCAACACGGATGCGTGCAAAACAATGCTCGAGTAAACGAGGCCTAACACTTACTACCAGGTTCCCCCCACAGATCACAGCTGATTGCTTGGGGTCTCAGCCTTGGGGGATCCGTATATAGTTAGAGTTCTGTAACAGAAGCTGATTGTTCACGGTAGAGGACTCCGCTATATATGAGTGCCGCTCCTTAAAGAGGTCAGTTGTCTTTAAATATCAGATACCATGTTATCCTGGTGAAGCCATGAGCCGTCATCCCGCGGCTTGTCACAGTTGGAGATGTGATTTCTCATGGAATTATCCGGGGTGCCTGACATGATACATTTCACCTTTGGCAATTTCCTACTTATTCAGCCATTGATAAAACAGTTTTCTTACTACTTATACTGTAAAGAGCGGAGATGACTGAGAGCAAAGAGCTATTTGTAAACTCTGTTATGTGCGCTGCCTTTCTACTTCACTGGAGCGCAATCTGGGCAGCGGATGATACACGACAATGTCTCCAATACGTTATATTTATACCTCATATCTATCCAATAATTACTTATTTATCTCACATTTATCTAATAATTATCTATATGTCTATCCATCTATCTATCTATCTATCTATCTATCTATCTATCTATCTATCTCATATCTATCTATCTATCTCATATCTATCTATCTATCTAATATCCATCCATCTATCTATCCAATATCTATCTAATCTATCTCATATCTATCTAATCTATCTCATATCTATCTATCTATCTCATATCTATCCATCCATCTCTTTATCTATCTATCCCATATCTATCTATCTATCTATCTCCTATCTATCTATCTATCTATCTATCTATCTATCTATCTCCTATCTATCTATCTATCTATCTATCTATCTCCTATTTATCTATCTATCTATCCCATATCTATCTATCTCCTATCTATCTATCTATCTATCTAATCTATCTCATATCTATCTATCTATCTATCTATCTATCTATCTATCTCATATCTATCTATCTATCTATCTATCTATCTATCTATCTATCTATCTATCCCATATCTATCCATCCATCTCTTTATCTATCTATCCTATATCTATCTATCTATCTATCTATCTATCTATCCCATATCTATCTATCTATCTATCTATCTATCCCATATCTATCTATCTATCTATCTATCTATCTATCTATCTATCTATCTATCTATCTATCTATCTATCTATCTCCTATCTATCTATCTCCTATCTATCTATCTCTCTATCTCATATCTCTCTATCTCCTATCTATCTATCTATCTATCTATCTATCTCCTATCTATCTGTCTCCTATCCCATATCTATCTATCTATCTATCTATCTATCTATCTATCTATCTATCTATCTATCTCCTATCTATCTATCCCATATCTATCTATCTCTCTATCTCATATCTCTCTATCTCCTATCTATCTATCTATCTATCTATCTATCTCCTATCTATCTATCTCTCTATCTCATATCTCTCTATCTCCTATCTATCTTTCTTTCTATCTATCTATCTATCTCCTATCTATCTGTCTCCTATCCCATATCTATCTATCTATCTATCTATCTATCTATCTATCTATCTATCTATCTATCTATCTATCTCCTATCTATCTATCTCATATCTATCTATTTACCTATCTATCTATCTCATATCTATCTATCTCTCTATCTCTCATATCTATCTATCTCTCTATCTCTCATATCTATCTATCTATCTATCTCATATCTATCTATCTATCTCTCTATCTCTCATATCTATCTATCTATCTATCTCATATCTATCTATCTCATATCTATCTATCTCTCTATCTCTCATATCTATCTATCTCTCTATCGCTCATATCTATCTATCTCTCTATCTCATATCTATCTATCTATCTCATATCTATCTATCTATCTCCTATCTATCTATCTCCTATCTATCTATCTATCTATCTATCTATCTCTCTATCTCATATCTATCTATCTATCTATCTCATATCTATCGATCATATCTCGCCCAAAAACCGCGACCATCTGAAGCATTGGATTCCAATGTATTCATTCAGGTGAACGATTTTTGGGTGCGTCAGGAAAAAAGACATCAGTGACCATTTCCGGTAGATGATTTTATATATTTGTGATTAATTGTATTTAATTGCGCCGGAAGCTCCCATAGATGTCTATGGAAACGGAAAAAGGATTAGAGGGGGAGGGAGTTACTCGGCATAAAAAAAGTGAGCTTAAAATAATTACAGAATAAAATAAAAATATTTACATAACAAAGAAAATGACCGACTGCCGTCGCCGAGCAAGATCGTCGCCATATGCGCCCTATAATCCAAAATCGTACAAATTGTATATCAAAATGTCCAAAACAAAATGAAAAATGTAATTCCCATACTTTATTTTAGCATACTAATTTTAAAAAATACAGCTATAAATTATTTTTTTTTTAAATCATTTTTTTTTAGCTTTTTACCTCCAATAAAATTAAAAAATGGAAAAAAAAGTCAGTGAAAAAAGATATAAAAAAAATCGCCCTCTCTGTCACGGGGCAAAAAAGAAAAAGCAGCAAAAATAATTTTGGTAACTAAAAGGAAACAAAATATGGCAGTAAAACCACCACATGGGTAAAATCCCTAAAAAGTGTCCGGTCCATATGGTACAAAACAGCCTGGTCCGTAAGGGGTTAAGAGTGGCCACAGAGAGGCAGTACAGCTAAGAGGGGCTACAGAAGGGCACGTTAATGCAGAGATGGGTCGCAATTGGTGATGGTGGTCTGGGTGAAGACAGAGAAGTATAACAAAATCAGATGTCACCAATCACAGAAGACACCACCTGTGATCACTGGAGGTAACTGCACTGTCATCACTATCACTGTATAGAACTGGTATCCCGGCTAATAAGCCTTTAAAAAGCCGTGTATACCGCAAAGTGGTAAAAATGAAAAGATCAACTCATTCTGTGGAAAACACGGTCTGTTGATGAGAAAATTAAAAAGCTCCGGCTCTCAGAAAATGGCGATTTAGGTTTTCTATAGTGTAAAAGTAGGAAGTAATCAACCTATACATATTTTGTATCGCCATAACCGTACCGTCATTTATACGTAATTACAATGATGTGCCTTCTCCGAACCCTCATTACCTGGGTGTGCCGGACTTGTACCTGATGGCAGACCCAGGTAAGTGGCCTTTTACAAAACCTAGTTGAGTCCCTGCTATGGACTATAGAAGAGTGCTGGTTTGGGGGGGCGACATTTCCTCACCTGCTGGAGCCAGAAGATTCCTTCATAAACCTATTTATTTGGCAGCGAGTCGGGAATGACATCTAATGTGACTTGATACAAATGATAATCTCCCGTCTTTCCTCGGGCTGAGAATAACAAGCTGTGAAAAGTTTATAAACCGTTCTGCGTCCTCCATCACCGGCCGCCCCCAGAGCGGATGAGTCCCACAGCATCAGGGATAGAAACGTTCAGGTTTCCTCATTAGAATCTTTGCATTTTCCCCATGATGTCAGACGCCGCTGAGCGCGCTTATATTACGAGGATCTGCAATACTGCGATGGCTCATCTGAATAATGTGTTACCGCTTTATCATAACCCAGAACATTATCAGCAAATTGTCGCCTCCAGTGTATACAAAGCACCAACGTATTCTGTAGTGCGATACACGGTATCATATCACTGTCAGTCCCTGGTCCCAGGAGCTCACAATCTGATTTCTCACTTCTCATATCTATCTCACATCTATCTAATATCTATCTCATATCTATCTATCATCTATCCATCTTAGATCTATCTATCCAATATCTATCAATCTATCTTCTATCTCATATCTATCTATCTATCTCATCTATCTATCTATCTATCTATCTATCTATCTATCTATCTATCTCATATCTATCTATCTATCTATCTATCCCATATCTATCTATCTATCTATCTATCTATCTATCCCATATCTATCTATCTATCTATCTATCTATCTATCTATCTATCTATCTATCTATCTATCTATCTCATATCTATCTATCTATCTATCTATCTATCTATCTATCTATCTATCTATCTCATATCTATCTATCTATCTATCTATCTATCTATCTCCTACCTATCTGTCTAATATCTATCTATCTATCTATCTACTATCTATCCATCTATCTCATGTCTATCAATCTATCTATCTATCTTATATCTATCTCCTATCTATCTATCGATCTATCTTCTATCTCATATCTATCCATCTTCTATCTATCTATCTCATATCTATCTATCTATCTATCTCCTATCTATCTATCTATCTATCTATCTCCTATCTATCTGTCTCCTATCCCATATCTATCTATCTATCTATCTATCTATCTATCTATCTATCTATCTATCTCCTATCTATCTATCTCTCTATCTCCTATCTATCTATCCCATATCTATCTATCTCTCTATCTCATATCTCTCTATCTCCTATCTATCTATCTATCTATCTATCTATCTATCTATCTATCTATCTATCTATCTATCTATCTCCTATCTATCTATCTCTCTATCTCATATCTCTCTATCTCCTATCTATCTTTCTTTCTATCTATCTATCTATCTATCTCCTATCTATCTGTCTCCTATCCCATATCTATCTATCTATCTATCTATCTATCTATCTATCTATCTATCTATCTATCTCCTATCTATCTATCTCATATCTATCTATCTCATATCTATCTATTTACCTATCTATCTATCTCATATCTATCTATCTCTCTATCTCCTATCTATCTATCTATCTATCTATCTATCTATCTATCTATCTATCTATCTATCTATCTATCTATCTATCTCCTATCTATCTATCTCTCTATCTCATATCTCTCTATCTCCTATCTATCTTTCTTTCTATCTATCTATCTATCTATCTCCTATCTATCTGTCTCCTATCCCATATCTATCTATCTATCTATCTATCTATCTATCTATCTATCTATCTATCTATCTCCTATCTATCTATCTCATATCTATCTATCTCATATCTATCTATTTACCTATCTATCTATCTCATATCTATCTATCTCTCTATCTCTCATATCTATCTATCTCTCTATCTCTCATATCTATCTATCTATCTATCTCATATCTATCTATCTATCTATCTATCTATCTATCTATCTCTCTATCTCTCATATCTATCTATCTATCTATCTATCTCATATCTATCTATCTCATATCTATCTATCTATCTATCTCATATCTATCTATCTATCTATCTTATCTATCTATCTATCTATCTATCTCATATCTATCTATCTATCTATCTATCTATCTATCTATCTATCTATCTATCTATCTATCTATCTATCTCCTATCTATCTATCTATCTCATATCTATCTATCTATCTATCTCCTACCTATCTGTCTAATATCTATCTATCTATCTATCTACTATCTATCCATCTATCTCATGTCTATCAATCTATCTATCTATCTTATATCTATCTCCTATCTATCTATCGATCTATCTTCTATCTCATATCTATCCATCTTCTATCTATCTATCTCATATCTATCTATCTATCTATCTCCTATCTATCTGTCTAATATCTATCTATCTATCTAATATCTATCAATCTATCTTATATCTATCTCCTATCTATCTATCTATCTATCTACTATCTATCCATCCATCTCCTATCTATCTATCTATCTATCCCATATCTATCTATCTATCTATCTATCTATCTATCTATCTATCTATCTAATATCTATCTCCTATCTATCTATCTATCTATCTATCTATCTATCTATCTATCTATCTTCTATCTCATATCTATCCATCTATCTATCTCATATCTATCTATCTATCTCCTATCTATCCATCTATCTATCTCATATCTATCTATCTATCTCATATCTATCTATCTATCTATCTATCTATCTATCTATCTATCTATCTCCTATCTATCTGTCTGATATCTATCTCCTATCTATCTATCTCTCTCATATCTATCCATCTCCTATCTATCTATCTATCTATCTATCTATCTATCTATCTATCTATCTATCTATCTATCTATCTCATATCTATCTATCTATCTATCTATCTATCTATCTATCTATCTATCTATCTATCTATCTATCTATCTCCTGTCTATCTATCTCATATCTATCTATCTATCTATCTATCTATCTATCTATCTATCTATCTATCTATCTATCTATCTATCTATCTATCTATCTATCTATCTTCTATCTATCTCATATCTATCTCCTATCTATCTATCTAGCTATCTCTCTCATATCTATCCATCTCCTATCTATCTATCCATCTCCTGTCTATCTATCTATCTCATATCTATCTATCTATCTCATCTCTATCTCATATCTATTTATCATCTATCTGTCTAATATCCATCTTTAACCGCCGTTTTGTATGCTGGTCTAAATAAACTATGCAGTGTGCCAAGAGCAACAAATGTAATTAGAGGGGTCAGAGGGAAAGTTATGGCAGCTCCAAGCTGGAGTCAAGTGCTTGTTGTGATGTGCGCTAGTTTCTGCCGTAAAATTTAGTAAATGAGACAGACTCTACCCACTTTTTGAAAATGACGTCGGTTGGCATAAAAGCACAAAAAGTATATTAATTATACTAATTGCAAGCATAATTCTGGTTTATAGGGCAGAATACATTTGCCCCATGCACCCCTGGACTAACTTCATAGGAAGCCATTAATCTACCACTACTATCAGCAGAAATCATAGGAAGAATATACTAACTCCAAGTACAGCTCGCTCCAACCAACACTGAAAGCTGCCAGATAAAAGTATCACAGGTATAATTAACAGGTCAGGGGTCCAGAGACTGAGGGGGTCCATACTGAGGTGCCCATGTGCATTGTGGTACTGGTGTATCTTGACGCCACCGGAAGCTTGGGGTGTGACAGGGCTTTGATAGAGGGATGGCCCTGTCACACCCCAAGCTCCCATTTGGCTGCTTGTCAGTGTGCTGTTCTTTCCATCCCAGCTGTCTAACTCACCACCCGGCCGCTCCGTCGGCTGCTGTGACTGGTGGTTTGCCTATTTGTGGCGCTCCGTCTGCTGCTGTGGCTGTGTTGTACCGCAGCAGGGTGCGTCGGCAGCACGCCCGCTCCGTTGGTAGCTGCTGTGTTCTAGGGGTTGCGGTGTGCCTCACCAGCACAACGGTGAGCAGCCACCAGCCTCCCTCGCCAGCACAGGGGGGAGCGTGCAGGAGGCAACAGCGCAGCGCACAGTGTAGGAAATCCCCTGTCGCCACAGACGTGTCCTGCAGGACTGAACAGTGAAGGGCTCCCTACACTTCTGGAAGCGCACGGGGGACATGGCCCCACGGACAGCGCTTGTGATCCGGTGAGTGAGGGGGCCCAGGAGTGTAGCAGAGCAGCAGGAGCTACATGGCACATGTGTCGGGGCCGAGGAGGGCAGCAGCGGCTTCATCCCACATCTGCGGTGGCCGAGGAGTGTACATGGCAAACATGGCCGCAGGGACAGCGCTTCCAGCAAATCATGCAGCCAATGGGGAGCTAGGGGTGTGACAGGAGCGTTCTTGCATGCGAGCCCTATCAAACCCCTAGCTTCCGGTGGTGTCAAGGTACACCAGTACCGTGCATTGTTTGGGTGAATATTCTATATATAATTATAGTATTACAGGTTAAAATTATTTCTGTCTGCAGCTACCATTAGGGGGAGCTCTATATACTGAGTTCAATGAAAAGTGTATACATTCATATGCCTTGGGCTTCCCCTAGTGGTGGCTGCAGGCAGTTAGCACACAATTAGGACCAGTTTTTGAGCTTAGGAAAACCAATCTGATCATGCAATCAGGCTCCTTGCCATCAGTCCTCTACTTCTAGCTAACCTAATGAATTTGTGTGAGCTACAAGTAGGAGGCATTAAGAATGGAATAAGACTTCAGGATAAGACTACACAGGGTTTGTTTGTAGTCTGTTACCATGGAGACACACAGGTCCACATAGAAGCTGTATAAACTAAATGGTAGGAGTATTTTTTTCCTATTGAGATTAAGCAAAGCTTCTTTTGTTTGTTTTTTTAAACATTGGAGCCAACAAAACAAATTTGCAAAAGTCTACACATCCTTAGAGGGTTGATTGAAACTCAGCACATATTTTAAGTGAACCTCCAGTTTCAAGACAAACTTCTGCGCCGGGACTACAGGGGTAGGGGAGTATATTTTCTGCAATTGTTCTTCTCCACTGTCCCTCCAATCCAAAGGTTCCAGGTTCCATTTTTGGTCTTCCAAGATGCCCACTGCAATTTTCTAACTGCCTGTTGCACAATGTGCACTGCACCCTGGTTGGCCAGCACTGGTCACATGGGCAGCCCTTACCATTCAAAGAGTAGGAATAATGCATTGGTATTCTAACATTACCGGTTCACAGTGGAAATTAGGTAGTCTAAAGACTGAGTCCGCCATCTTGGATGGCCAGAAGCAGGGCCTGGCAGATCAGAGGGGTGGCAGGGAAGACCAATTGCAGGCAATATACCCCCTCCTCCTCCTCTGGTCGCAGGACAGAATTATTTCCCGAAGGCGGAGGGTTGCTTTAATGATCCCAGGTTTGCAATGATAGAATCATTATGTGCGGCAGCAAACCTCTCAGACCCACCGCTAACATTCCCCATGCTGATCTTGTCTCCCTAATAACATCTGCTTCCATAACCGATAATACTGGAGTTACATCGAGGAAGGAGATATGAGGCGGCGCGATCTGTTCTATTTTTTACACTCCATGAATAGTTAATTTGTACAGTCTGCTCTTCAGCCCATTTGTCACCCTGGAGGGGAGTGCAGCTCCGCAGGCTGAGCGCCCCTTCATTATATCTGATTGTAGTCAGTGCTCTATTTGTTTAAGTCCGTGACAGCAGAGGGAAGAGGCTGATTGAAGCAAATGAAATGAATAAATCTCAAGAGCACAGCAACAAAGTCATCTGCAACTGCGTCCCCAGCCCGCCAACTCATACAGGAGCGCTGCTCCCGGGGAGCTACTGTCACATTCCAACCCATGTGTCATTATACAACCTGATTAGCATGTATTTAAAGGGGACACGTATCAAGAAATGAGGCTCTGCACCAATAAGGGCGTCACATGTAAGTTGGTGGAGTAGCCTCCTTCACCTCCCCAGAGGGAACAAACCAGAGACTTCAACAGAAATGCCCATGCAGCAGATCTACAAGTAGGAGACCAAGTATGGTTGAGAACAGAACACCGTACAGGAGAATTAGACCCTAGATGGGAGTTACAACCTTATACTGTGATCACTATCATCTCAGCTGAAAAAGGACTGTATCGCATAGCTCATCCTAATGGAAACATTCAAATAGTGCACAGAAACCGCTTCAATATTTGTGTGGCCCCCACCTTCTTCATCTGTATCAACTGATTCTGGAACAGAGGAGATTGAAAGCGAACCAGAGATGGGGATAGATAAAAGTCCACATGCTGAATGCCCTACACCCTTTGATTGGAAAAACCAAATTATGTGGTACCAAAAGCCTTTTGCCAGACTGCTATATCAAAAACCAGCACCTGTACCACCAGCCCCAAGTGGATCCCAAGTCTTTACACTTGTGTCCTCACCAGTATCACCACCAACTAGTCCAATTTCTTCATCACCAGCAAATTCAACTTTTTCTTCACCACCATCATCACCAGTAATCCCAACTTCATCATCACCCCAGTCATCATCAGTGCCCGCAGCACTGTATGTCATGCCCTCACTGATTGGTAGAGGGGAGGAGAGAGAGTTCGGAGTGGGAAACTGTAGTACGAGCCAGTCTGCTGAGGGGGAGGAGAGCAGCAAAAGTGAAGAAGGCAGAAAGTGAAGGAGGAGTCGGAGTGGAGAGTTTGCTTAGGAGGTCGTCGGAGGAGGACATGCAGGGAGGAGGTCTGCAGTGTGAGTCGCTGAAACACGCGTTTTCTTCATGGAAGCGAGGATTCACCAGCAGTGAGGAGGAGTAAAGCTGAAGCCGTTCCACTAAAACAATGAGTTACACAAAACCAGGTGAAGTCAAAGCCAGGGGTAGTAAAGTGGCCATCTTTACTCAAATTGCAACACCTGAATAATTTAATTCCAGTAAGCCCAACAGATAACCAAGCCTGTGGGAATTCATACTGGGTAACCTTCCAAGTTCAAATAGAGAGAGAGCGTTGAAGAGAAAACTGTATTTACTTGGAATTCAACTGTACTGCATAACCCTTTGTTCTGCTTCTGCTATCATCTTGCATGATTGCTACTGTTCGTTGTATCATATTTCCACTAAGTAAAAGCTGAAGTAAACTGTGCACTCTCGGTTTGCTAAACTAAACAGCTACCAGGACTCATGTCAAATTATTTCCGCCATTGATTACCGCAGTCCCGGATGAAGTGCTGGCGTCACGTGACAAACCACCGTTCATCTTAATAAGAAATTTATATGTATTTTGTGCCACTGTGCTGCGACCAAGTAGGACACATTTTTGCTGCCATTGTCGGAAGAGATTGCAGAGCCACCCGTGACATCCATCTTGCAGTCCCCTGTTGTCTCCCCCACTTTGGCGCGTCTCGCTCGGACACTGCAAATGTAGTACCAGAACCAAGCTCATAATATAACTACAGCCCCAGAATCAAGCTCATAACATAAATACAGCCCCAGAACCAAGCTCATAACATAAATACAGCAACAGAACCAAGCTCATAACATAAATACAAAAGCAGAACTAAGCAAGTTTGAGTGCACCGATGGACTGACTGACACCCCTATAAATTGATGGCCGGCGCCCTGAATACCCATGAGGGCAGACATTATGTAAAAGTACAGTATATTCAAAACCCTTCCTTTCTGGAGAGGTCTGAGCAGTATGGCTTCCATATATCCATTTTCAAGAAGTAAATCAGATAAAAAGCCGCCATTCGCATCGATATAATCCGGACTGACCACTAGAGACCGGACAGAGAAATAGATTTGACAACCGCAGCTCTACAGATTAAGAAATTGTCTCCTCTCGTTACTTAACATGTAAAGGGATTAACGGCACCACGAAAGTCAAGAATGTTCGGCTGGTGAAATCCTCCGTACAATCCTGCTAATGACAAATCATTAATCTACGTGATGATAGGAGGATCCTAAAGACAAGGAAGCCGGATGACCTTAAGCAGTACTAAATCCAGGACATATTAGCATCTAGCCCAAAGTATTCGCCATACACTAAAGCCCGAGTAAAGTGGTATAATGTTTCTGGGTCCGCTGACGAAGCAAAATGTTGCCTCCCTGGTGGTCTATTAGGATTCAAAAGCAGTGGTAAAATCTCTGGTGGTCTACGGTAGATAAAAGGTTAATGGTAACAAGACGGTGATCCGGAGAAGTAAATGGGTTAATGCCAACACCAATGAAGCGGTTAATGTAAGTCTCATCTGGTGGTCGAGGATAGTAATCAATATCAGCTTACTGATACCCACCAACATTCTGCCAACGTGTGTTTAGCGCCGCAACAAATGTTTCACGTTAGGCCACGCCCCTTTTATACCGAAACACCCTTATGTCTCCTCACAGTAATAATGCCCCCCTTAGTAATAATGCCCTCACATGCCCCTCTCAGTAATAATGTTCCTTCACAGTAATAATGCCCCTATATGCCCCCCTTAACATTAATGACCCCCTAACTAATAATGCCCTTACATGCTCCCCCTCAGTAAAAATGCCCCCCTCAGTAATAATGCCCACACATGCCCCCTTCAGTGATTATGTCCCCCTTCAGTAATAATGTCCTCACATGCCCCCCTCAATGATAATGCCACCTTCAGTAATAATTCCCCCTCACAGTAATAATGCCCCCTCACTAATAATGCCCCCTCAAAGTAATAATGCCCCCTCAGTAATAATGCCCTCTCACAGTAATACTGCCCCTCAGTAATAATGTCCCCTTTCAGTAATAATGCCCCCTTCAGTAATAATGCCCCCTCAGTAATAATGCCCCATTCAGTAATAATGCCCTCTCACAGTAATAATGTCCCTTCAGTAATAATGCCCCCTCAGTAATAATGCCCTCTCACAGTAATAATGCCCTCTCACAGTAATAATGCCCTTCAGTAATAATGCCCCCTCAGTAATAATGCCCTGTCACAGTAATAATACCCTTCAGTAATAATGTCCCCCTCAGTAATAATGCCCCCTCAGTAATAATGCCCCCTTCAGTAATAATGCCCCCTTCAGTAACAATGCCTCCTCACAGTAATAATGCCCCCTCAGTAATAATGCCCCCTCACAGTAATAATGTCCCCTTCAGTAATAATGCCCCCTAACAGTAATAATGTCCCTTCAGTAATAATGCCCCCTCACAGTAATAATGTCCCTTCAGTAATAATGCCCCCTTCAGTAATAATGTCCCTTCAGTAATAATGCCCCCTCACAGTAATAATGCCCCCTCACAGTAATAATGTCCCTTCAGTAATAATGTCCCTTCAGTAATAATGCCCCCTCACAGTAATAATGCCCCCTTCAGTAATAATGCCCCCTCACAGTAATAATGTCCCTTCAGTAATAATGTCCCTTCAGTAATAATGCCCCCTCACAGTAATAATGCCCCCTCACAGTAATAATTCTCCTCTTCAGTAATAATGTCCCTTCAGTAACAATGCCCCCTTCAGTAATAATGCCCCCTTCAGTAATAATGTCCCTTCAGTAATAATGCCCCCTTCAGTAATAATGCCCCCTTCAGTAATAATGTCCCTTCAGTAATAATGCCCCCTCACAGTAATAATGCCCCCTTCAGTAATAATGTCCCTTCAGTAATAATGCCCCCTTCAGTAATAATGCCCCCTTCAGTAATAATGCCCCCTTCAGTAATAATGTCCCTTCAGTAATAATGCCCCCTTCAGTAATAATGCCCCCTTCAGTAATAATGTCCCCTCAGTAATAATGCCCCCTTCAGTAATAATGTCCCCTCAGTAATAATGCCCCCTTCAGTAATAATGCCCCCTCAGTAATAATGCCCCCTTCAGTAATAATGCCCCCTTCAGTAATAATGTCCCATCAGTAATAATGCCCCCTTCAGTAATAATGTCCCCTCAGTAATAATGCTCCCTTCAGTAATAATGCCCCCTTCAGTAATAATGCCCCCTTCAGTAATAATGTCCCTTCAGTAATAATGCCCCCTTCAGTAATAATGCCTCCTCACACTAATAATGCCCCCTCAGTAATAATGCCCCCTCACAGTAATAATGTCCCTTCAGTAATAATGCCCCCTCACAGTAATAATGTCCCTTCAGTAATAATGCCCCCTCACAGTAATAATGTCCCTTCAGTAATAATGCCCCCTTCAGTAATAATGTCCCTTCAGTAATAATGCCCCCTCACAGTAATAATGCCCCCTTCAGTAATAATGTCCCTTCAGTAATAATGCCCCCTTCAGTAATAATGTCCCCTCAGTAATAATGCCCCCTTCAGTAATAATGTCCCCTTCAGTAATAATGCCCCCTTCAGTAATAATGTCCCTTCAGTAATAATGCCCCCTCACAGTAATAATGCCCCCTTCAGTAATAATGTCCCTTCAGTAATAATGCCCCCTTCAGTAATAATGCCCCCTCAGTAATAATGCCCCCTTCAGTAATAATGCCCCCTTCAGTAATAATGTCCCTTCAGTAATAATGCCCCCTCAGTAATAATGCCCCCTTCAGTAATAATGTCCCCTCAGTAATAATGCCCCCTTCAGTAATAATGTCCCCTCAGTAATAATGCCCCCTTCAGTAATAATGCCCCCTCAGTAATAATGCCCCCTTCAGTAATAATGCCCCCTTCAGTAACAATGTCCCTTCAGTAATAATGCCCCCTTCAGTAATAATGTCCCCTCAGTAATAATGCCCCCTTCAGTAATAATGTCCTCACATGCCCCCCTCAATGATAATGCCACCTTCAGTAATAATTCCCCCTCACAGTAATAATGCCCCCTCACTAATAATGCCCCCTCAAAGTAATAATGCCCCCTCAGTAATAATGCCCTCTCACAGTAATACTGCCCCTCAGTAATAATGTCCCCTTTCAGTAATAATGCCCCCTTCAGTAATAATGCCCCCTCAGTAATAATGCCCCATTCAGTAATATTGCCCTCTCACAGTAATAATGTCCCTTCAGTAATAATGCCCTCTCACAGTAATAATGCCCTCTCACAGTAATAATGCCCTTCAGTAATAATGCCCCCTCAGTAATAATGCCCTCTCACAGTAATAATACCCTTCAGTAATAATGTCCCCCTCAGTAATAATGCCCCCTCAGTAATAATGCCCCCTTCAGTAATAATGCCTCCTCACAGTAATAATGCCCCCTTCAGTAATAATGCCCTTTCACAGTAATAATGCCCTTCAGTAATAATTTCCCCCTCAGTAATAATGCCCCCTCAGTAATAATGCCTCCTCACAGTAATAATGTCCCTTCAGTAATAATGCCCCCACACAGTAATAATGTCCCTTCAGTAATAATGCCCCCTTCAGTAATAATGCCCCCACAGTAATAATGCCCCCACAGTAATAATGCCCCCTTCAGTAATAATGCCTCCTCACAGTAATAATGTACCTTCAGTAATAATGCCCCCTCACAGTAATACTGTCCCCTCAGTAATAATGCCCCCTCACAGTAATAATGTCCCTTCAGTAATAATGCCCCCTCACAGTAATAATGTCCCTTCAGTAATAATGCCCCCTCACAGTAATAATGCCCCCTTCAGTAATAATGCCCCCTTCAGTAATAATGTCCCTTCAGTAATAATGCCCCCTCACAGTAATAATGTCCCTTCAGTAATAATGTCCCTTCAGTAATAATGCCCCCTCACAGTAATAATGCCCCCTCACAGTAATAATGCCCCCTTCAGTAATAATGCCCCCTCACAGTAATAATGCCCCCTTCAGTAATAATGTCCCTTCAGTAATAATGCCCCCTTCAGTAATAATGTCCGTTCAGTAATAATGCCCCCTTCAGTAATAATGCCCCCTCACAGTAATAATGTCCCTTCAGTAATAATGCCCCCTCACAGTAATAATGTCCCTTCAGTAATAATGCCCCCTTCAGTAATAATGCCCCCTCAGTAATAATGCCCCCTTCAGTAATAATGCCCCCTCACAGTAATAATGTCCCTTCAGTAATAATGCCCCCTCACAGTAATAATGTCCCTTCAGTAATAATGCCCCCTTCAGTAATAATGCCCCCTTTAGTAATAATGCCTCCTCACAGTAATAATGCCCCCTCAGTAATAATGCCCCCTCACAGTAATAATGTCCCTTCAGTAATAATGCCCCCTCACAGTAATAATGTCCCTTCAGTAATAATGCCCCCTCACAGTAATAATGTCCCTTCAGTAATAATGCCCCCTTCAGTAATAATGTCCCTTCAGTAATAATGCCCCCTCACAGTAATAATGCCCCCTCACAGTAATAATGCCCCCTCACAGTAATAATGTCCCTTCAGTAATAATGCCCCCTCACAGTAATAATGCCCCCTTCAGTAATAATGCCCCCTTCAGTAATAATGTCCCTTCAGTAATAATTCCCCCCTTCAGTAATAATGTCCCTTCAGTAACAATGCCCCCTTCAGTAATAATGCCCCCTTCAGTAATAATGTCCCTTCAGTAATAATGCCCCCTCACAGTAATAATGCCCCCTTCAGTAATAATGCCCCCTTCAGTAATAATGTCCCTTCAGTAATAATTCCCCCCTTCAGTAATAATGTCCCTTCAGTAACAATGCCCCCTTCAGTAATAATGCCCCCTTCAGTAATAATGTCCCTTCAGTAATAATGCCCCCTTCAGTAATAATGCCCCCTTCAGTAATAATGTCCCTTCAGTAATAATGCCCCCTCACAGTAATAATGCCCCCTTCAGTAATAATGTCCCTTCAGTAATAATGCCCCCTTCAGTAATAATGCCCCCTCAGTAATAATGCCCCCTTCAGTAATAATGCCCCCTTCAGTAATAATGTCCCTTCAGTAATAATGCCCCCTCAGTAATAATGTCCCTTCAGTAATAATGCCCCCTCAGTAATAATGCCCCCTTCAGTAATAATTTCCCTTCAGTAATAATGCCCCCTTCAGTAATAATGCCCCCTCAGTAATAATGCCCCCTCAGTAATAATGCCCCCTCAGTAATAATGCCCCCTCAGTAATAATGCCCCCTTCAGTAATAATGTCCCCTCAGTAATAATGCCCCCTTCAGTAATAATGTCCCCTCAGTAATAATGCCCCCTTCAGTAATAATGCCCCCTCAGTAATAATGCCCCCTTCAGTAATAATGCCCCCTTCAGTAATAATGTCCCTTCAGTAATAATGCCCCCTTCAGTAATAATGTCCCCTCAGTAATAATGCCCCCTTCAGTAATAATGCCCCCTTCAGTAATAATGTCCCTTCAGTAATAATGCCCCCTTCAGTAATAATGCCCCCTCAGTAATAATGCCCCCTTCAGTAATAATGTCCCTTCAGTAATAATGCCCCCTTCAGTAATAATGCCCCCTCACAGTAATAATGTCCCTTCAGTAATAATGCCCCCTCACAGTAATAATGTCCCTTCAGTAATAATGCCCCCTTCAGTAATAATGCCCCCTCAGTAATAATGCCCCCTCAGTAATAATGCCCCCTCAGTAATAATGCCCCCTTCAGTAATAATGCCCTCTTCAGTAATAATGCCCCCTTCAGTAATAATGTCCCTTCAGTAATAATGCCCCCTTCAGTAATAATGCCCCCTCACAGTAATAATGTCCCTTCAGTAATAATGCCCCCTTCAGTAATAATGCCCCCTCAGTAATAATGCCCCCTTCAGTAATAATGCCCCCTTCAGTAATAATGTCCCTTCAGTAATAATGCCCCCTTCAGTAATAATGCCCCCTCACAGTAATAATGTCCCTTCAGTAATAATGCCCCCTCACAGTAATAATGTCCCTTCAGTAATAATGCCCCCTTCAGTAATAATGCCCCCTCAGTAATAATGCCCCCTTCAGTAATAATGCCCCCTTCAGTAGTAATGCCTCCTCACAGTAATAATGTCCCTTCAGTAATAATGCCCCCTCACAGTAATAATGTCCCTTCAGTAATAATGCCCCCTTCAGTAATAATGCCCCCTTCAGTAATAATGTCCCTTCAGTAATAATGCCCCCTTCAGTAATAATGCCTCCTCACAGTAATAATGCCCCCTCAGTAATAATGCCCCCTCACAGTAATAATGTCCCTTCAGTAATAATGCCCCCTCACAGTAATAATGTCCCTTCAGTAATAATGCCCCCTCACAGTAATAATGTCCCTTCAGTAATAATGCCCCCTTCAGTAATAATGTCCCTTCAGTAATAATGCCCCCTCACAGTAATAATGTCCCTTCAGTAATAATGCCCCCTCACAGTAATAATGTCCCTTCAGTAATAATGCCCCCTTCAGTAATAATGTCCCTTCAGTAATAATGCCCCCTCACAGTAATAATGTCCCTTCAGTAATAATGCCCCCTCACAGTAATAATGCCCCCTTCAGTAATAATGCCCCCTTCAGTAATAATGCCCCCTTCAGTAATAATGTCCCTTCAGTAATAATTCCCCCTTTAGTAATAATGCCCCCTTCAGTAATAATGTCCCTTCAGTAATAATGCCCCCTCACAGTAATAATGCCCCCTTCAGTAATAATGTCCCTTCAGTAATAATGCCCGCTTCAGTAATAATGCCCCCTTCAGTAATAATGTCCCCTCAGTAATAATGCCCCCTTCAGTAATAATGTCCCCTCAGTAATAATGCCCCCTTCAGTAATAATGCCCCCTCAGTAATAATGCCCCCTTCAGTAATAATGCCCCCTTCAGTAATAATGCACCCTCAGTAATAATGCCCCCTTCAGTAATAATGTCCTCACATGCCCCCCTCAATGATAATGCCACCTTCAGTAATAATTCCCCCTCACAGTAATAATGCCCCCTCACTAATAATGCCCCCTCAAAGTAATAATGCCCCCTCAGTAATAATGCCCTCTCACAGTAATACTGCCCCTCAGTAATAATGTCCCCTTTCAGTAATAATGCCCCCTTCAGTAATAATGCCCACTCAGTAATAATGCCCCATTCAGTAATAATGCCCTCTCACAGTAATAATGTCCCTTCAGTAATAATGCCCCCTCAATAATAATGCCCTCTCACAGTAATAATGCCCTCTCACAGTAATAATGCCCTTCAGTAATAATGCCCCCTCAGTAATAATGCCTTCTCACAGTAATAATACCCTTCAGTAATAATGTCCCCCTCAGTAATAATGCCCCCTCAGTAATAATGCCCCCTTCAGTAATAATGCCCTCTCACAGTAATAATGCCCTTCAGTAATAATGTCCCCCTCAGTAATAATGCCCCCTCAGTAATAATGCCTCCTCACAATAATAATGTCCCTTCAGTAATAATGCCCCCTCACAGTAATAATGTCCCTTCAGTAATAATGCCCCCTTCAGTAATAATGCCCCCTCAGTAATAATGCCCCCTTCAGTAATAATGCCTCCTCACAGTAATAATGTCCCTTCAGTAATAATGCCCCCTCACAGTAATAATGTCCCTTCAGTAATAATGCCCCCTCACAGTAATAATGTCCCTTCAGTAATAATGCCCCCTTCAGTAATAATGTCCCTTCAGTAATAATGCCCCCTCACAGTAATAATGTCCCTTCAGTAATAATGCCCCCTTCAGTAATAATGTCCCTTCAGTAATAATGCCCCCTCACAGTAATAATGTCCCTTCAGTAATAATGTCCCTTCAGTAATAATGCCCCCTCACAGTAATAATGCCCCCTTCAGTAGCAATGCCCCCTTCAGTAATAATGTCCCTTCAGTAATAATGCCCCCTTCAGTAATAATGTCCCTTCAGTAATAATGCCCCCTTCAGTAATAATGCCCCCTCACAGTAATAATGTCCCTTCAGTAATAATGCCCCCTCACAGTAATAATGTCCCTTCAGTAATAATGCCCCCTTCAGTAATAATGCCCCCTCAGTAATAATGCCCCCTCAGTAATAATGCCCCCTCAGTAATAATGCCCCCTTCAGTAATAATGCCCTCTTCAGTAATAATGTCCCTTCAGTAATAATGCCCCCTTCAGTAATAATGTCCCCTCAGTAATAATGCCCCCTTCAGTAATAATGCCCCCTTCAGTAATAATGTCCCTTCAGTAATAATGCCCCCTTCAGTAATAATGCCCCCTCAGTAATAATGCCCCCTTCAGTAATAATGCCCCCTTCAGTAATAATGCCCCCTTCAGTAATAATGTCCCTTCAGTAATAATGCCCCCTTCAGTAATAATGCCCCCTCACAGTAATAATGTCCCTTCAGTAATAATGCCCCCTCACAGTAATAATGTCCCTTCAGTAATAATGCCCCCTTCAGTAATAATGCCCCCTCAGTAATAATGCCCCCTTCAGTAATAATGCCCCCTTCAGTAGTAATGCCTCCTCACAGTAATAATGTCCCTTCAGTAATAATGCCCCCTCACAGTAATAATGTCCCTTCAGTAATAATGCCCCCTTCAGTAATAATGCCCCCTTCAGTAATAATGTCCCTTCAGTAATAATGCCCCCTTCAGTAATAATGCCTCCTCACAGTAATAATGCCCCCTCAGTAATAATGCCCCCTCACAGTAATAATGTCCCTTCAGTAATAATGCCCCCTCACAGTAATAATGTCCCTTCAGTAATAATGCCCCCTCACAGTAATAATGTCCCTTCAGTAATAATGCCCCCTTCAGTAATAATGTCCCTTCAGTAATAATGCCCCCTCACAGTAATAATGTCCCTTCAGTAATAATGCCCCCTCACAGTAATAATGTCCCTTCAGTAATAATGCCCCCTTCAGTAATAATGTCCCTTCAGTAATAATGCCCCCTCACAGTAATAATGTCCCTTCAGTAATAATGCCCCCTCACAGTAATAATGCCCCCTTCAGTAATAATGCCCCCTTCAGTAATAATGCCCCCTTCAGTAATAATGTCCCTTCAGTAATAATTCCCCCTTCAGTAATAATGCCCCCTTCAGTAATAATGTCCCTTCAGTAATAATGCCCCCTCACAGTAATAATGCCCCCTTCAGTAATAATGTCCCTTCAGTAATAATGCCCGCTTCAGTAATAATGCCCCCTTCAGTAATAATGTCCCCTCAGTAATAATGCCCCCTTCAGTAATAATGTCCCCTCAGTAATAATGCCCCCTTCAGTAATAATGCCCCCTCAGTAATAATGCCCCCTTCAGTAATAATGCCCCCTTCAGTAATAATGCACCCTCAGTAATAATGCCCCCTTCAGTAATAATGTCCTCACATGCCCCCCTCAATGATAATGCCACCTTCAGTAATAATTCCCCCTCACAGTAATAATGCCCCCTCACTAATAATGCCCCCTCAAAGTAATAATGCCCCCTCAGTAATAATGCCCTCTCACAGTAATACTGCCCCTCAGTAATAATGTCCCCTTTCAGTAATAATGCCCCCTTCAGTAATAATGCCCACTCAGTAATAATGCCCCATTCAGTAATAATGCCCTCTCACAGTAATAATGTCCCTTCAGTAATAATGCCCCCTCAATAATAATGCCCTCTCACAGTAATAATGCCCTCTCACAGTAATAATGCCCTTCAGTAATAATGCCCCCTCAGTAATAATGCCTTCTCACAGTAATAATACCCTTCAGTAATAATGTCCCCCTCAGTAATAATGCCCCCTCAGTAATAATGCCCCCTTCAGTAATAATGCCCTCTCACAGTAATAATGCCCTTCAGTAATAATGTCCCCCTCAGTAATAATGCCCCCTCAGTAATAATGCCTCCTCACAATAATAATGTCCCTTCAGTAATAATGCCCCCTCACAGTAATAATGTCCCTTCAGTAATAATGCCCCCTTCAGTAATAATGCCCCCTCAGTAATAATGCCCCCTTCAGTAATAATGCCTCCTCACAGTAATAATGTCCCTTCAGTAATAATGCCCCCTCACAGTAATAATGTCCCTTCAGTAATAATGCCCCCTCACAGTAATAATGTCCCTTCAGTAATAATGCCCCCTTCAGTAATAATGTCCCTTCAGTAATAATGCCCCCTCACAGTAATAATGTCCCTTCAGTAATAATGCCCCCTTCAGTAATAATGTCCCTTCAGTAATAATGCCCCCTCACAGTAATAATGTCCCTTCAGTAATAATGTCCCTTCAGTAATAATGCCCCCTCACAGTAATAATGCCCCCTTCAGTAACAATGCCCCCTTCAGTAATAATGTCCCTTCAGTAATAATGCCCCCTTCAGTAATAATGTCCCTTCAGTAATAATGCCCCCTTCAGTAATAATGCCCCCTCACAGTAATAATGTCCCTTCAGTAATAATGCCCCCTCACAGTAATAATGTCCCTTCAGTAATAATGCCCCCTTCAGTAATAATGCCCCCTCAGTAATAATGCCCCTTTCAGTAATAATGCCTCCTCACAGTAATAATGCCCCCTCAGTAATAATGCCCCCTTCAGTAATAATGCCTCCTCACAGTAATAATGTCCCATCAGTAATAATGCCCCCTTCAGTAATAATGTCCCTTCAGTAATAATGCCCCCTTCAGTAATAATGCCCCCTTCAGTAATAATGTCCCTTCAGTAATAATGCCCCCTTCAGTAATAATGCCTCCTCACAGTAATAATGCCCCCTCAGTAATAATGCCCCCTCACAGTAATAATGTCCCTTCAGTAATAATGCCCCCTCACAGTAATAATGTCCCTTCAGTAATAATGCCCCCTCACAGTAATAATGTCCCTTCAGTAATAATGCCCCCTTCAGTAATAATGTCCCTTCAGTAATAATGCCCCCTCACAGTAATAATGTCCCTTCAGTAATAATGTCCCTTCAGTAATAATGCCCCCTCACAGTAATAATGCCCCCTTCAGTAATAATGCCCCCTTCAGTAATAATGTCCCTTCAGTAATAATTCCCCCCTTCAGTAATAATGTCCCTTCAGTAATAATGCCCCCTTCAGTAATAATGCCCCCTTCAGTAATAATGTCCCTTCAGTAATAATGCCCCCTTCAGTAATAATGCCCCCTTCAGTAATAATGTCCCTTCAGTAATAATGCCCCCTCACAGTAATAATGTCCCTTCAGTAATAATGCCCCCTTCAGTAATAATGCCCCCTCAGTAATAATGCCCCCTTCAGTAATAATGCCCCCTTCAGTAATAATGTCCCTTCAGTAATAATGCCCCCTTCAGTAATAATGCCCCCTTCAGTAATAATGTCCCTTCAGTAATAATTCCCCCCTTCAGTAATAATGTCCCTTCAGTAATAATGCCCCCTTCAGTAATAATGCCCCCTTCAGTAATAATGTCCCTTCAGTAATAATGCCCCCTTCAGTAATAATGCCCCCTTCAGTAATAATGCCCCCTCAGTAATAATGTCCCTTCAGTAATAATGCCCCCTTCAGTAATAATGCCCCCTTCAGTAATAATGTCCCTTCAGTAATAATGCCCCCTCACAGTAATAATGTCCCTTCAGTAATAATGCCCCCTTCAGTAATAATGCCCCCTCAGTAATAATGCCCCCTTCAGTAATAATGCCCCCTTCAGTAATAATGTCCCTTCAGTAATAATGCCCCCTTCAGTAATAATGCCCCCTCAGTGATAATGCCCCCTTCAGTAATAATGTCCCCTCAGTAATAATGCCCCCTTCAGTAATAATGTCCCCTCAGTAATAATGCCCCCTTCAGTAATAATGCCCCCTCAGTAATAATGCCCGCTTCAGTAATAATGCCCCCTTCAGTAATAATGTCCCTTCAGTAATAATGCCCCCTTCAGTAATAATGTCCCCTCAGTAATAATGCCCCCTTCAGTAATAATGTCCTCACATGCCCCCCTCAATGATAATGCCACCTTCAGTAATAATTCCCCCTCACAGTAATAATGCCCCCTCACTAATAATGCCCTCTCACAGTAATACTGCCCCTCAGTAATAATGTCCCCTTTAGGTAATAATGCCCCCTTCAGTAATAATGCCCCCTCAGTAATAATGCCCCATTCAGTAATATTGCCCTCTCACAGTAATAATGTCCCTTCAGTAATAATGCCCCCTCAGTAAAAAATGCCCTCTCACAGTAATAATGCCCTCTCACAGTAATAATGCCCTTCAGTAATAATGCCCCCTCAGTAATAATGCCCTCTCACAGTAATAATACCCTTCAGTACTAATGTCCCCCTCAGTAATAATGCCCCCTCAGTAATAATGCCCCCTTCAGTAATAATGCCTCCTCACAGTAATAATGCCCCCTTCAGTAATAATGCCCTTTCACAGTAATAATGCCCTTCAGTAATAATTTCCCCCTCAGTAATAATGCCCCCTCAGTAATAATGCCCTTTCACAGTAATAATGTCCCTTCAGTAATAATGCCCCCTCACAGTAATAATGTCCCTTCAGTAATAATGCCCCCTTCAGTAATAATGCCCCCACAGTAATAATGCCCCCTTCAGTAATAATGCCTCCTCACAGTAATAATGTCCCTTCAGTAATAATGCCCCCTCACAGTAATACTGTCCCCTCAGTAATAATGCCCCCTCACAGTAATAATGTCCCTTCAGTAATAATGCCCCCTCACAGTAATAATGTCCCTTCAGTAATAATGCCCCCTCACAGTAATAATGTCCCTTCAGTAATAATGCCCCCTCACAGTAATAATGTCCCTTCAGTAATAATGCCCCCTTCAGTAATAATGTCCCTTCAGTAATAATGCCCCCTCACAGTAATAATGTCCCTTCAGTAATAATGTCCCTTCAGTAATAATGCCCCCTCACAGTAATAATGCCCCCTTCAGTAATAATGCCCCCTTCAGTAATAATGTCCCTTCAGTAATAATTCCCCCCTTCAGTAATAATGTCCCTTCAGTAATAATGCCCCCTTCAGTAATAATGCCCCCTTCAGTAATAATGTCCCTTCAGTAATAATGCCCCCTTCAGTAATAATGCCCCCTTCAGTAATAATGTCCCTTCAGTAATAATGCCCCCTCACAGTAATAATGCCCCCTCACAGTAATAATGCCCCCTTCAGTAATAATGCCTCCTTCAGAAATAATGCCCCCTCAGTAATAATGTCCCCTCAGTAATAATGCCCCCTTCAGTAATAAAGCCCCCTTCAGTAATAATGTCCTTCAGTAATAATGCCCCCTTCAGTAATAATGCCCCCTCAGTAATAATGCCCTCTTCAGTAATAATGTCCCCTCAGTAATAATGCCCCCTTCAGTAATAATGTCCCCTCAGTAATAATGCCCCCTTCAGTAATAATGCCCCCTCAGTAATAATGCCCCCTTCAGTAATAATGCCCCCTTCAGTAATAATGTCCCTTCAGTAATAATGCCCCCTTCAGTAATAATGTCCCCTCAGTAATAATGCCCCCTTCAGTAATAATGTCCTCACATGCCCCCCTCAATGATAATGCCACCTTCAGTAATAATTCCCCCTCACAGTAATAATGCCCCCTCACTAATAATGCCCCCTCAAAGTAATAATGCCCCCTCAGTAATAATGCCCTCTCACAGTAATACTGCCCCTCAGTAATAATGTCCCCTTTAGGTAATAATGCCCCCTTCAGTAATAATGCCCCCTCAGTAATAATGCCCCATTCAGTAATATTGCCCTCTCACAGTAATAATGTCCCTTCAGTAATAATGCCCCCTCAGTAATAATGCCCTCTCACAGTAATAATGCCCTTCAGTAATAATGCCCCCTCAGTAATAATGCCCTCTCACAGTAATAATACCCTTCAGTAATAATGTCCCCCTCAGTAATAATGCCCCCTCAGTAATAATGCCCCCTTCAGTAATAATGCCTCCTCACAGTAATAATGCCCCCTTCAGTAATAATGCCCTTTCACAGTAATAATGCCCTTCAGTAATAATTTCCCCCTCAGTAATAATGCCCCCTCAGTAATAATGCCTCCTCACAGTAATAATGTCCCTTCAGTAATAATGCCCCCTCACAGTAATAATGTCCCTTCAGTAATAATGCCCCCTTCAGTAATAATGCCCCCACAGTAATAATGCCCCCTTCAGTAATAATGCCTCCTCACAGTAATAATGTCCCTTCAGTAATAATGCCCCCTCACAGTAATACTGTCCCCTCAGTAATAATGCCCCCTCACAGTAATAATGTCCCTTCAGTAATAATGCCCCCTCACAGTAATAATGTCCCTTCAGTAATAATGCCCCCTCACAGTAATAATGTCCCTTCAGTAATAATGCCCCCTTCAGTAATAATGTCCCTTCAGTAATAATGCCCCCTCACAGTAATAATGTCCCTTCAGTAATAATGTCCCTTCAGTAATAAGGCCCCCTCACAGTAATAATGCCCCCTTCAGTAATAATGCCCCCTTCAGTAATAATGTCCCTTCAGTAATAATGCCCCCTTCAGTAATAATGTCCCTTCAGTAATAATGCCCCCTTCAGTAATAATGCCCCCTCACAGTAATAATGTCCCTTCAGTAATAATGCCCCCTCACAGTAATAATGTCCCTTCAGTAATAATGCCCCCTCAGTAATAATGCCCCCTTCAGTAATAATGCCCCCTCACAGTAATAATGTCCCTTCAGTAATAATGCCCCCTCACAGTAATAATGTCCCTTCAGTAATAATGCCCCCTTCAGTAATAATGCCCCCTTCAGTAATAATGCCTCCTCACAGTAATAATGCCCCCTCAGTAATAATGCCCCCTCACAGTAATAATGTCCCTTCAGTAATAATGCCCCCTCACAGTAATAATGTCCCTTCAGTAATAATGCCCCCTCACAGTAATAATGTCCCTTCAGTAATAATGCCCCCTCACAGTAATAATGTCCCTTCAGTAATAATGCCCCCTCACAGTAATAATGTCCCTTCAGTAATAATGTCCCTTCAGTAATAATGCCCCCTCACAGTAATAATGCCCCCTTCAGTAATAATGCCCCCTTCAGTAATAATGTCCCTTCAGTAATAATTCCCCCCTTCAGTAATAATGTCCCTTCAGTAACAATGCCCCCTTCAGTAATAATGCCCCCTTCAGTAATAATGTCCCTTCAGTAATAATGCCCCCTTCAGTAATAATGCCCCCTTCAGTAATAATGTCCCTTCAGTAATAATGCCCCCTCACAGTAATAATGCCCCCTTCAGTAATAATGTCCCTTCAGTAATAATGCCCCCTTCAGTAATAATGCCCCCTCAGTAATAATGCCCCCTTCAGTAATAATGCCCCCTTCAGTAATAATTTCCCTTCAGTAATAATGCCCCCTTCAGTAATAATGCCCCCTCAGTAATAATGCCCCCTTCAGTAATAATGTCCCCTCAGTAATAATGCCCCCTTCAGTAATAATGTCCCCTCAGTAATAATGCCCCCTTCAGTAATAATGCCCCCTCAGTAATAATGCCCCCTTCAGTAATAATGCCCCCTTCAGTAATAATGTCCCTTCAGTAATAATGCCCCCTTCAGTAATAATGTCCCCTCAGTAATAATGCCCCCTTCAGTAATAATGTCCTCACATGCCCCCCTCAATGATAATGCCACCTTCAGTAATAATTCCCCCTCACAGTAATAATGCCCCCTCACTAATAATGCCCCCTCAAAGTAATAATGCCCCCTCAGTAATAATGCCCTCTCACAGTAATACTGCCCCTCAGTAATAATGTCCCCTTTCAGTAATAATGCCCCCTTCAGTAATAATGCCCCCTCAGTAATAATGCCCCATTCAGTAATAATGCCCTCTCACAGTAATAATGTCCCTTCAGTAATAATGCCCCCTCAATAATAATGCCCTCTAACAGTAATCATGCCCTCTCACAGTAATAATGCCCTTCAGTAATAATGCCCCCTCAGTAATAATGCCTTCTCACAGTAATAATACCCTTCAGTAATAATGTCCCCCTCAGTAATAATGCCCCCTCAGTAATAATGCCCCCTTCAGTAATAATGCCCTCTCACAGTAATAATGCCCTTCAGTAATAATGTCCCCCTCAGTAATAATGCCCCCTCAGTAATAATGCCTCCTCACAGTAATAATGTCCCTTCAGTAATAATGCCCCCTCAAGTAATAATTTCCCTTCAGTAATAATGCCCCATTCAGTAATAATGCCCCCTCAGTAATAATGCCCCCTTCAGTAATAATGCCTCCTCACAGTAATAATGTCCCTTCAGTAATAATGCCCCCTCACAGTAATAATGTCCCTTCAGTAATAATGCCCCCTCACAGTAATAATGTCCCTTCAGTAATAATGCCCCCTCACAGTAATAATGTCCCTTCAGTAATAATGCCCCCTTCAGTAATAATGTCCCTTCAGTAATAATGCCCCCTTCAGTAATAATGTCCCTTCAGTAATAATGCCCCGTCACAGTAATAATGTCCCTTCAGTAATAATGCCCCCTCACAGTAATAATGCCCCCTTCAGTAATAATGCCCCCTTCAGTAATAATGTCCCTTCAGTAATAATGCCCCCTTCAGTAATAATGTCCCTTCAGTAATAATGCCCCCT